>NC_051211.1:27800836-28125038 GCF_015220715.1 Pygocentrus nattereri
GTGTTCATTATCTCCTAGTCCCGCTCCTGAATCGCTCAGTTTTGTGTGTTCATTATCTCCTAGTCCCGCTCCTGAATCGCTCAGTTTTGTGTGTTCATTATCTCCTAGTCCCGCTCCTGAATCGCTCAGTTTTGTGTGTTCATTATCTCCTAGTCCCGCTCCTGAATCGCTCAGTTTTGTGTGTTCATTATCTCCTAGTCCCGCTCCTGAATCGCTCAGTTTTGTGTGTTCATTATCTCCTAGTCCCGCTCCTGAATCGCGCAGTTTTGTGTGTTCATTATCTCCTAGTCCCGCTGCTGAATCGCGCAGTTTTGTGTGTTCATTATCTCCTAGTCCCGCTGCTGAATCGCTCAGTTTTGTGTGTTCATTATCTCCTAGTCCCGCTGCTGAATCGCGCAGTTTTGTGTGTTCATTATCTCCTAGTCCCGCTCCTGAATCGCTCAGTTTTGTGTGTTCATTATCTCCTAGTCCCGCTCCTGAATCGCGCAGTTTTGTGTGTTCATTATCTCCTAGTCCCGCTCCTGAATCGCTCAGTTTTGTGTGTTCATTATCTCCTAGTCCCGCTCCTGAATCGCGCAGTTTTGTGTTTTCCCTTCTCAAATCCTTCTGAAGCTCAGTGAGGTTGAAAACCACTAACTTTCAGTGCCAGTGGACAACAGGACTACAATTTGGAAACACCTTTACAGTATGTGTTGTGATTTATTTAGACATTTGTGCTTAAAAGTGGCATAAGTTCATCTTTTTTGGGTACCCGTTTATTTGAAACACACCATTCCGAGACTCACTGTCCTTTTGGCAAAATCTTCTTTCAGATCTCAGCTAGTATAATTCAGATAGTTATAGTTTACCAGTTTATTTGTACGCTTTTTGAAATTCACCATCCCATCAGTGCACATGAGTTCACCGACACCACTGTAAGAAAAACAACTCCGTACTTTACAGACTTTGACATTTGCACCTCTGTGCTTTACAGTACCGTTAGTGCAGTCTGGTTAGAATTATCTCCACAAAACGAATCTACAATCAGTTTGTTGTCCTGTTAAAAGTGTTTTTCTCTGATACAAATGTTATTTTGTTTATTTTTAATAAACCTAAAATAGCTTATTAAAATGTATTAATGATAAAGTGTCTATATTCTTTGGGGCAACTAGAAAGGGCTCAGAGCAGTTTATATTCTGTTATGTTCCAGGTGTCATCTAGATGATGTAGGCCTATAAATTCGAGCAACGCAGAATGGGCTACCCAAAATTATAGAAAGTCAAGTTGGAGATGAATAATTTCTCATAGAACTGTAAGAAACAGTGGTCTGCCTAGTCTAGACAGTTATCTGTTCTGATATAAGATAAAAAATTGCTCAAATTAAAATCAAATTAAAACCACTTGAAATCAATGGTTTATCAAAAATAAAATTCCTATGGCTTAATTAAAACGCTTGAGTTTATTAACCATATACTTATTTATTTATTTATTTATTTATTTTAGGGCCCTAGAGAATTTCCGTGCCTTACTGTTTATATTTCTGTGTGCTAAGTATTGCGCTCTATTTTTCTTTCAGGGGGATTCTCAGGAGATGCTGAGAGTTATCGGTCACGGCAGTATGGACATATGGTGCCAGTTGCTCCTGTGTATCGACACGTGGACTCTCAGGGCCGGGAACACGCACTGAAATTTAACAGTGTATCTCTTCGTGCCCAGTCTCGTGCCCGGATAGCCAAGCTAATGCCCTCCGCACTTCTCGAGTCACGTTTCCAGCAGGTACCACATGATCGCTCAGGAGTCAGCTTCCTAGCCAGGACCGACCATGAGGTTCATGTGGAGAATGCTCCTCTATCAGCCAGTCATATCATCACCATGGTGAGTGCCTTGTGGGGTCACAGCAGGTGGAGCAGAGCTCTAATGAGTTGTTATTTAGGGCTGTATGATGCAATACTACTGTACACAAGGCTTATAGAGGCTTATGGTTTCTTGCACTTTTTGGCATGATGAAATTTTCAAGACATCTAAAGTGTTGATCCAAATGGAAATAAGAGTTGATATGAATGGAAATGGTATGATTCAGATTTGTCATTTGGTAGAGATCTGTTCTTGTCAATCATTAGATTTGAATGTACAAACAGTGCTTCACTTTCTGCTCAGACTGCATTTACCAGCTTCTCTCTTCATCAAAAGACAAAAAAATACAAAGAAAGATATTTAGTTATGTTTTCAGTCTGAAATTCAGTGCCTTTTATAGGTGTGCTCCAAATCACGTGCTGCATCACCTGTAATTATGGTTCAGAATTATAGTAGCTAATCAGGGTATCTTAATATTTCGTTACAAAAGCGACAGTATGCATATTTGTGCCTAAGAATGGGTATATGCAATTAAAAAGCAACCCTGAATCATCTTCTAGCTGAGTGACAAGGCTAATTGACTTGCTGAAAGCTCTCTACTGAAGCCTCTCTCCCATCGAAAATCTCTGTCTGAAAATCGAAAACTGCTCTGGCATAGCCTTCTGGACTTCACTCTATAGGCTTTGCTGACTCCTGCAAAGTCCGAGACATTCAGAGAACTGGAAATACTTGAGCTAAATCTTTAGCCAGTCTTTCACTCTATTCACTCTTCAAAAGTAAAGTTTCTCCTTGGCTTTGGGTTTGGACATATGGTCCTAAGAAAAACCTCTAATTGATATGGAGCTTTTATATCATGAGGAGGTTCCTTAAACTTTTTTTACGCAAAATGTTTAATGATATTAACCACCTGTATTAGGAAATATTGACAAAGCCCAATAGCAAATATTAAATAGCAATTATAAGCTTAGTCCTAGGGCACTTTCACATCTGCCTTGATTGGGGTGGACTGATTGAACTGTAAAATTGAAAATTTGAAATTTGATTGAAAATTTCTTTAGTTCATTCTGTTTTGACAGGTGTGAACACCCCACCTGTATTTGGGTGCACATAGTGTTGCCTCCTGTCTAGAATTTTCCTGGATTGTCATTTTGGTTGTCTCTTCAGGAAGAAAAAGAATTCCATTACTGGAAACAAATTCCCACAGTCTCATATATTAGCATATCTTATTAAGTCTAAACTGCTTCTTTTTATTGAATCAAACCATTGTATACAGAGAAAGGGTTTGACTGGGGTAATTGTTTCTGAAGGGTGTGCTGTTGTGAACTCCTGGCCACACATGGCTCAGCGTTGAACATGTGATGACCAAAATAAACTTGTTGGTGGCTTTTCGCTTCACATAGTTTTATGGCGTAGATTCATAAAAAGATAAATAGCAGCGTGTTTTTTTCAGTTGTATTAGAGCACTTACCAGTTTTTAGTCATAAAATGGCCTTTTGTATTGTGTAGATGTTTTGTCTGCATGTAGAATGTCACACTCACTGTTAATTTTAAAGCTCAGACTGACATCTTTAAAAGCTTTTTCACCTTTATTGTCCCTAAGTATGTCACCTTGTTTATGTCCACAACATTCTCGCTTCTCAGGCAGTGTTTTTTGTATGGCTTTAAGGATGTGTACACGTGTCTGGCCTGTGGGTGTTTGCAAGCACATATGTGTCTATTGTGAGCGAGTAAGCGAGCATGTGTGTTTGCTTAGCTAGGGGACCTGTGTATCTCTCACTCTCATTATTGGAGCAGGAAATGAAGGGAGGATTATCTCACATCAGTGGGCAGCACAAGTGGGGGCTGAGAGCCACCAGCAGGAAATGATATATATATATATATATATATATATATAACACTCACCACCCCATCTCTCTCACCACCCCATCTCTCTGTAAATAAAAAATGACCCTTTATTGGCTTGATGCACCGCATTTTTTCTGAAATGCAAACACCATTGAACATTGTAAAATTTCAGATTTATTCATTGTTAATGTGATATTATTGGCCTTTGCAGTACTGTTATTCCTGAAAGCTGCAGCATGCAGTTGTGCTTTTTGACCAGTCACAATGTCTTTAGTGTAACCCATCACAGTTCCAGATGAGTGGGTGTCGATTGAACGTGCAATCCAACAGAAGTTAAATGTTTTGGTCAGGATAATGCAGGCCAATAAAGCTGACCTTATTGTAACATTATTGATTCACCAATGAATTTTAACATATTGCATTTGCAGTGACATTGTGTCCATATTGTGTCCTTCAGTTATTTCTATAGTTTTTCACATTTAGGGTTATTGACTTTAGGCAGATTCCCTTTGCAAGGGTGAATATTCATGGGTAATGCCTAAAGAGAAGATTGTTAATAAAAATGACATATATTGTCAAATTCTGTATTAATGACTAATTAAGGTATTATTTAAGATGTGATTTAAGAAGGAGAGAGAGAGAGAATGATAGAGATGGAGGTAGAGATGCTTGGGATGACATTTGCTCATTGTGACTGGGTCATACAAGCTTTCCTCCAGGGCAAAGGAACTTCATTGCCTCCATTCAGTTTCTAATGGTTTGTGAAGTAATGGAAAAGAAAGAAGAAAAATAAGAGAAGGTGAAGGAAAAAATGAGGATGCCAGTAGAAAAAGGTTGAATGCAGAGGAAAGAGAGATCATTATAGAGAAGAAGATGCCAGAGATGATGAGAAAATGGGCTGAACAATGTGGAGAAAACAGGCCTGTTTTTGGTCAAGATCACCAACATATTGAAGCTTGAATGCTAAGCATCATTTGTGGTTGTTACGCCGCAGCTGTTGCGTGTTTGGTGGCTTCTGATTGGTCTAACTTTTATATGAGGTTACATTTCCACACCTAAAACAACACTGTTAAACCAGCATCAGCTCAACATCAAAAATCCAGTCTTTTATATTACAATGTCACTAAAGACAATTAATCTGTCAGCCATATATGTGATCTTAAAGGAACTGTTTGGTAAAAAAAAAAATTCCCCTTACTGTAAACATATTTCATCAGCCAAAAAGTATTTGGTGTTTAGGACAAAAGACAAATTTTTTATTTGTCATGTATGCCATGCAGCATCAAAACCATAACAAAGGCCATGGACAAAAAAATGTTTTAAAGTCATTGTTTTTATGATGCAGAGAAAAGTGAATTGACATATATACACCTATTTAGTCTATAGCATTTTAGCCTCACCCATTCACATGTTAAAATAAAGAGATGGTAAAATGGTAATGTACATTTGGTACATAAAACCAACAAAAATGTCATGAAAGGACCTCAGCAGAAAAACAAACAACAGAAAAAAACAAGAAAAATGTGGAATAAGAGCTCTTTTAATAATTTGGCGTGATTTGAGGCAAGCGTATAATGATTTATGCATGCAGTTTGCACTATGTTAATTGGTGGGCTATTGGCTTCCTTGAGCTATTATCTGCATTAGTCTCCTGTGATAGTGCCAGTGCAAAACTGAAGATGCAAACTTCATGCACTAAAAATGTCCAGGCAGATCGACTACATTTGGGGTAGATTTTGTTGAATTGTTGCTTTGTAAGAGACAGACTGAGAGACAGAAAGAGAAAGCTGTGGGTGCTGATCACCTGTGCTGTCTTTTGCTAGTCGAATGGTTGTGTAACCTCACAGATGGCATACAGTCATTTGTAGTCTCTGCGTCTTTAGTCCTGGGGTGTTTTTGAAACCACATGTGCGCTACCATATATGTGTGCCTGGATGTGGATGCAGAGACACGTGCTGGTTTGTAGTTGCCCTCTCTTCTGCTGATGTGCCCAGACTACCCCTCCTACTAAATAATTCAGAGTACCAGTATAGATTTCTGCTTTGGGTCGATGTGTATTGGCAAAGCCACAGCTCACAGTTAGTCAGAAATTGCTTGTATTGAAACTCTCACAGCTCAGTCATGCTGGCAAGATATCTAGTATGCAGGACACTATTTTGAAGTACACTGTCTTTAATGTATCTATAAACATGGACCAAAGTAGCCTATGGACAGGCTTTAGAATTGCTGCTACTACTGATTTAGCTATGTTACAACATGTTACAGTGTGTAATTTTATGCATACAGTTTGCATGATGCTAACTGGTCGTGTAGTGCTGAGCTATTTAAAGGAGACTTCCTATGTTATTGAAATGTAAGAAAATTAATTCAGAGTGGTTTGACTTGGATTTCTTTACAGTGGTGGTGATGATGGGAACCAGGGGTATACTATGTCTCCTATAGCCAGAATACAAATATAGCCTTTTTTGCCATCCAAAATGACAAGTGAACCTACATGTGACTTTTGAGGTTTTGTATGTCGTGATGATAATGATATAATAATGGTAAATTATATTTTACATGTATGTCTCCACCATGAATGACTATTTTAAATTAATTTTTTCAAGCTTTAAGTAACAGAGCTTTCAAAACCACCACTGTGAATAATTCTGACTTGTCTCTAGAATGAAGCACTTCAGTGACTTTGTTTACATCTCGATGACCATCAATAATCATCTAACAAATTATGCAGAGATGTTGAAAAATCAGTGAAAATTTAATTTAGTACCTTGTTTTCCAAGTATTTAAGGGTATCAGATGATATTTAAGATTGAATTAATAATGTTAATGATCATTTGCTTTCTGACTGCTGCTAAAAGAATGTCTTATAAACCTGACATAGCTTACTGTGATTGCACTATTAAAATGACACCAAGTGGAACCTGACATGGTAAATGTTAAACAGACAGAAAGCATGTTTCCAGAAAGGCAACCTATTTAGTTTTCATAGATTTTAATCTGTTCTATAAGAAAGCACTTAGTAAAGGACAGTCGTCAGGTTCTTAATAACATTGAAAAAATACACAAAGTAGTTTTAAAAAGCTGAGCATGACAGGGACACTGCTATTTTAAGGGCATTGTGTGTTATATCATATACTTAATTGTCGTTTTACTGCCTAACTATGTTCAGCCTTTGAGCAACACAGTGTCACCACCTGGGGCGGTGAGGGGATTAATTGCCCAAGTGCACAAACAGGAATACCCAGTCAGTCCTGAAATTTGAACCCACAGCCTTCTAGTTCTTGATTCACCTCTCTTGCTGCTAGACTACAGGCCACCCCATATATGTGAATAGATGTGCTTTTTGTTTGGTTGTTTTTCTTAAATTGGAAACTTCATTCTTATTTATCCAAAGGTTTGAGATTAAAAAAGATTTAAAAAACAGATGTAGAGGGGAGAAAAAAAGATAGAGAGGGGTGTAGAATTTGTGATGTAAGGCATGACAAATGAAACAACCATCACCTCCTAAGGTATGATTTTTGTGCCCACAAGATGGCTTGAGCACAAACCATGTTGTGGTCACAAACATCTTCCATGATGCCCGCAAAAGCTATCGTCAGAAAATTAATGACAACAACAACTTTCATTCTTCTTTCTTGCCTTTCTTTGTTATAAAAGTCTTTTTTTATGCAGCTTGGTTTAGTGATAGCCGTCTTCAATTCCTGAATATAAGGAGACGTTTCCAATGCAGACGTTTCCAAACAGCTCCAGGGCAGCGTCAGGGAATCTAGATAGATGTCAGCTCGTCAACCATCATTCAGGAACCCGTTTGATGTCCTGTTCCTTCATCACTGTCTCCGTTCTGCTCTGGCATGTACTAAAACAAAACACATAGACATAGCAGCAGTATCGTGTTTTTCTTACACAAACCATGTCATATGCCCATGTGTAAAAGTTTGGTTTAGCACCTGTAATGGATACCCTCTTTCCCTAACTAACCTGGGTCCTGGCCTCTGGAGGGAGTAGGGGAGTGCTAGTTGCAAAGGGCAATTAGGATATCTTCACTCTGAGGTTGACCCCCTTGATTTCTACATACCATAGTTCTTCCTCAGAGCATCTCCCAACCAGAGTCACCCATTTATCCCCATGCTAGCCATCACCATCAGGTGGTGGTACCACCTTGGTATGGCTCACATGTATCCATTTAGGTTTTCCTTGACATTTGAGAGCAGAGGGTGCAGTAGGGAGGACCTGATATGGACCTCTCTACTTTGACCCTAATGGCTGAATGTTATACACCTTAACCATTACCCACATACCGGAGACAATAGGGTATCCCCCCTTGGGATAAAATCTTTCACCAGGCATTTTGCGGTATGTAGGGCAGTGCCTTTAGTGGTGGCATATCCCTTAATCTGCCTTGAGAACTTGCAAATTATTATCAAACAGTCCTGTTTTCCCTGACATCTTGGCAAAGTGATGTAATCAACCTGCAATTCTTGGAACAGGCCACTTAGTGATGTTGCAGTTTGGTAGGGGAGGGAGACTGCAGGTTCTAGATTAGCCTTAAGACAGGTAGTGCAAGCCAGACAATGGCTCTCTGCACACTTGCGGAATTTAGGATTCCACCATACTTGGTTGAAGCAATGGACCATTTGGGTAGAATGGGCTTTAATTTTAATAATACCAATCTGTTTTGGAAGTGTGAGTGCTTCCATTAGGTCAGCCACCTGCTGAACATGGAGTTCCATTTGCTGTCAGAAAATGTTTTTGCTTCCATAAGGAGCCAAAATCATGGTATACTTAGAATTAACAAATACATTTGCTTTTAAACCTTTAGCAAGCACACAGGCATGAGTTAGTGCTACCAGTTCTGCGGAATAATGATCCGCCAATCTGCCGGTAGCTATTTCTTCATACTAGTTGTCACAGCTCATCCTGTGCGTCATCCCTCATCAGGGATGTGGGAAGAGCCATCTGTAAATAACACAACATCAGGATTTGGCAAAGGCCTTTCAGCATATATACTTTGCACCCCACTAGACACCAGAGTTTCACCATTATGATCATCTGAATCATACTCCAGTCCCACCAAATGATCTGAAATAGCATTCACAGATGCCCTTTTAATTATTATATTTGGGGCTGTTAAAACTGCAAGCCAGTTACCCCATCTTTGTGCCGTTACTGAAACAATCCTGCCATTTAAGAGCAAAGAAGCACCTGTGTGTGGACATTTAACAGTGAGAACCTGATCCAAAACAATTGGAGCAACAGTTAAACCTAGGGCACTGCATAACGCAGGTTTGAGAGAGATGAAATGTAGACAATGAAAGCTTTCAACTGATCATCAGTTATCTGAAACTCTCTCTGCTTTTCTAATTTTAGTTAGATCGTATAGTGGATAAGCAGATTTTCACATAAGCCACAATGTATCAGGTCATAAATAGCACATACTGTGGCACAACAGTCAGGCAAAATTGACTACTGGGCGTGTAAAACCAGCAGTCCAAAACAGTGAACAGAGGATTGATTAAGCGTTTTCTTATGACGCTTTGTCCAAACGAATGCAGGTATTCTAACAAAGAAAACATGTTCAACCTTTAGTTTGCCACAATCTCCATGAGATTTGGACCCATTCAGGCATAAAAATAAAACTAAAATAAAGACCTTGCCCCGTGAGTTGATTGATGACACTAAATGCCACCATGACAACACAGGACAACCATAAAACTTGCACAGACCCCAGTACAGGGCAGAGGTCTCCGCTACTTCGGGCTTTCTAAACACAGTTTCAATTGTGACTGAAACTCAACCCTTAGCTGTCCAGAGAGTTAGTCCCATTCACTGTATCAGACTTAATTTAAAGCATCAACCTGTCCAACCTGTTTATACTTCCATAGGCTTATTTTGCCTTGGAAGCAGCATGCATTAAGACACACTCTGCGAGTTTGCTCTCTACTTGTTTGCCAAAATGACATATGTAGCTTCTCATCCAGGGACCACATTTTATCTGAATGAACAGGCACTTTCTTTTTATAGTATTTTTCCAAACTAGATGAGTCTATATGTGTATATAATTGTTTATCCGATTAAAATATTATCAAACCAATCAGGTGCCACACTACCACCCCTCTGCTTACGGTAACAGGCCACGATACAGGCCTAAACACACTACCGCAGTCTTCACCTCCATTTCATTAACGAGAGGAGGATAACCTTACTGGAAATTAGGGTTTGCCTCAAAATGGGCACCCATCTATAACATAGAGATGAGATGTTCAATCCGGTTAATGGCACCACTGTAGAATTTCAAACCGTTTAAGATCCAGGGAGCCAGCCCGTTGTCTGCTGCAGTGAAGTTTATTGTTGCGCGCTCGCCCATAGACACACAGCTAGTCCGCAAGACATTGGGCTAACACAGTTATATAGCTGGACTGATGCCAAGATTAGGCACAGCTCATACAGGACAAGTAACAGGTGTGACAAACACGACCATATAGGGATAAACAAGAATAGACTGAAGAATGTTCTAAATACAGTCACAGTACAGAACACACAATACAGAATATGTAACACAGATATAACACAATTCAAAACAATACATTTCTTCAGGGGTCATTGTTTTCTCTGGGCACACAGATGGCCTTCGCACAGCTGAAGCTATACACGATTAATGTGCCTAATCTAAGTGATTTTCAATGCCCAGGGTAATTATTAGCTGCCATTAGCTGATTAAAGGTACACAGAAGAGGCAGAGAACATCATTAGGCAGCCAAGCCAGGACCACCCTGAAAACCAAGTGAGTGCTATTTTTGTGCGAAAGGTGTGATCATGCTAAATAAAGGAAGATAACAATGTAGTCTATTATATGCTATACACCATACAATGTGTACATGCATGCATATACCTATATATCAGCTGTGTAGAGGAGTTTAATTGAAAAGTCCAGTGGGTGACTAAGATTATCTTCTGTTCTAATTTTCTCGCCTATCCTTCTCTCCATCACCATGGAAACAGTGAGGGTGACAGGGAGCTCCAGCTTTTCACATCAACATAAACAAATGGACAAAATGGTCCAGTTGAAGTCCAGAAGGCAGTAGCTGCCAAAGAGATAACCTTCTGACATATTGGAAATACAGCTGCTCTCTTGTGGGGTAGGTAAGCTTCACAGAATCAGGCAGCAAAGACAAGGCTGACTTCTATTTCTGTGTGAAAGGTAGTGCTACATAAAGAAGGACAGTATTAAGTATTTGTGTCTTTTGTGTAATTACCCATATGATGAACTTCTCAGTATGTTTTCCAGAGCTAAATTTTAAAAGTAGTGCCAATGTTTGGTCCACCCTCGATTCCTTATTGTTCTGTAACTTCATACGCAGCACAAAACACCATGTTATATTTCAAAGCTGTATGTCCATGTTTGTACATTATAACAACTGAATGCTGCCGCGAGATTAGCCAGTAAGCTAATAACAAACATTGAAGTCATGAAGGCAGATGTTCAGCAAGAATAAAGGGCCACATTGCAGTTTCCAGATAAAAGCATTTCACCTTGAGTTACAGGCATGCAGTCTCAACAAGTCCCAGTTATGTACTATTACAGGAGGCCACAAATCTCAAACTACTGGCAGTGAAGAAGATAAAATGCATTAAAGAAAAACAACTTGTATTTGAAACTCGCTCTCTGAATTCCACTGTGGTGTTGTGGTTTTTCAATGTTTTCAATAAGTGGCTGTGAATCAATGAACCTCTGAGGACTTAGCCATGCTGTTTAAGGGAAGGAGAGTTTCAGCTCATAGACTGAGTCAGCGTCATGGTATGTGGAGGAATTTGTCTTAACCAGTCACACTTTCTCCATATAAAGACATTGAAACTAAACTGGCTCCACGACCCAACTTCTATAATGGAACTTCTATAATGGAAACTGTGGTTTATTTGAAGCTCTGAGGTAATCCTCCACTTTAAAGTGAAGTGCTAAAATGTGAAGTGCTGGATGAAACTTTATTGAGAGTGAGAGAGAGAGAGAGAGAGAAAGAGTGTGTGTGTGTGGTAATTTAAAAATGTGTGACATTGGGTTATTTTGCTACCCCTGCCTGCAAAAAAAGGTCTTACAGCTTTATTGTGAAAAAATACAAACCCACTTCCAAAAATGTTGGGGCGCTGTTACACATTATTAGCATGTGAAATATAAAATAAAACCAGAAAGCAGTAATTAGTGTTTAGTGATTAGTGTTTGACTTGTATTGAAATTGAAAATGATACAGAAACATTTTATTCAGTGTTCATTCAGTACACTCATTCCAAATGTGACACATTCCAAACATGTTGGGACATGACCCTGTTTACTACAGTGTTACATCACCTTTCCTTTTTAGCAGTATTTAAGAATCTTTGGGGACTGAAGACAGAAATTGATCCAGTTTTGAAGGCAGATTTTTTTGCCATTGTTCAGGTATTCAAGTCTTCAGCTTTGCCAGTGTACAGGGCCTTCATTTGTCATATTTTGAGCTGAATGCAGTACGTTTTCATTGAGAGAAGTCTCAAATGAAGGTAGGCCAGTCTAACGCCTACATTCTGATTACGCAGCCATGTTGATGTAAGACATGTAGAATGATTCTTGGTCTTATGTTGAAATAAGCATGAGTGCCCCTGAAAAGGATGGTGTCTAAGGAGCATATGTTGCTCCAAAATGTGTTCAATATTAATGGTGCTTTCACAGATAAGCAAGTTGCCCAGTAACTTCCAAATACTATGACAGAATCTGGCTCTTGAACTTTACACTGGTAACAGTCCACATGATCCTTTTCTCCTTTTTCCAGAGAACACAATACCATTATTCCATAAAAATACCTCAAAGGTTCAATCATCAATCCAAAAAAGCACTTTTTCTACTGTGAATCAGTCCATTTCTGGCAGCAGAATTTCTGGATGTTAATGACATGACTTTCGCTGTGCATGGTACAGTCTTAACTTATGTTGTCGATGCAGTGATGGATGGTTTTTATTTACAGCTGTTTGTCAGTGTATTCCTGAACGCTTGAGATGATATTCATCATGGTAGCATGCCGGTTCTTAATGCAGTGTCTTAAAAGGCATCAGAGGTCATTTTTGTGATTTTTGGCCTTGTCCTTTATGTACAAAGATTTCTACTATAATATTATGGACCTAAGAGGGTTAAATACCTAAAATTATTGGCATTACAGGTTGAGTAATATAATTTTTAAACTGGTAGATTTTTTGCTGATATATTTTTGGCAAAGTAGTGAGCCTCGACAATCCTTGCTCATAAGGGACGAAGGCTTTCTGCATGCTCCTTTTGTAAGCAAGCATGATTACATCACAACATACCATGTTTTAGAATGACCATATACACTATCTCACAAAAGTAAGTACACCCCTCACATTTCTGCAAATATTTTATTATATTCATATTATACTTTTCATGGGACAGTAGTTAAAGTAGTCAATGTACAGCTTGTATAGCAGTATAGATTTATTGTCTGAAAATAACTCAACACACAGCCATTAATGTCTAAATAGCTGCCAACACAAGTGAGTACACCTTACAGTCAACATGTGCAAATTGTGCTCAAAGTGTCAATATTTTGTGTGACCGCCATTATTATCTAGCACTGCCTGAACCCTCTTGGGCTTGGAATTCACCAGAGCTGCACAGGTTGCTACTGGAATCCTCTTCCACTCCTCCATGATGACATCATGGAGCTGGTGGATGTTAGACACCTTGTGCTCCTTTGGTGCTCAATTGGGTTTAGGTCTGGAGACATACTTGGCCAGTCCATCACCTTTACCTTCAGCAAGGCATTTGGACATCTTGGAGGTGTGTTTGGGGTTGTTATCAAGTTGGAAAACTGCCATGCCGTGCAGTTTCTGATCATGCTCTGCTTCAGAATGTCATAGTACATGTTGGAAGTCATCATTCCCTCAATGAACCCCAGTGCCGGCAGCACTCATACAGCTCCAGACCTAGATGCTGCCAGCACCAGGCAAGAGACAGTGGTCTTGGTACTTCTCACCAGGGCACCACCACACATGCTGGACACCATCTGAGCCAAATAAGTTTATCTTGGACCGTCAGACCACAGGACATGGTTCCAGTAATAGGGCTGAAATAATAATTGTTTCTATGTTGAAACTTAAGTTTGAAGTAATTTTCAAATCGAGTGCTACAATTTTTAATTATAGCCTGCATTATCAATAGTGTTGTTTATAACTAATAATAATATCATGGCACTTTAGAAATGCCAGCAAATGAGATCTACCAACTGCAGCTAACCAGAAACTAAACACACTATGTTTACTGTTCAAACTTTCAAAAAAGGCCTCATTTTGTGGAAGATGATTGCAATTTAAACTGCAGATACAGCATTTGTCAGAAAAATCATAATAAGATATATTTTCGCAGAATATTCAATATTCAACTATGGCTGGCAAAGCTTTAGCAGCACATGAGAATGGAAATATCTTACTAAAGAAGAATTACAAACTGCATACAATGGCAACCTTGCCATGACCAACAAAATTGTCCTGACTTTATAAAGCACTTTTTATGAAAGCAATATGTTTAATTTCTTTTTAAACTGAAAGGCTACTGATTTGGCTACAAAGCTTATAGTTAGAGTTAGAGGCTTATTACATTCTTATTATAATATAGATGAAATTATATATTAAGTTCTTATTTTATATAGATACAGTAATACACACACACACGCACACTTATAATAATAATAATAATAATAATAATTCCTTATATAGAAAAGGCAGTTGACATCTTATGAGCTAGTTTGAAGAACAAAGTTTGGTTCTGTATATTTGTACAATTCCATCACTAGCACACTTGACTTAACATAAAACCACTGAGTAGCCAAACCAGGTACTGGATGATACCCACAAGTAATTCTGGGTTTCTGTAAGAGGAAAGGTTTGAAACAGTTAAACAACAACACTGACGTACATAAAATCACTACCTATTGTATTATTGATGTGTTTGTTTGTTATAATGTTAGTTCTTTTCTGAGCAAATAAATGCTTCCAGCACCAATTAATTAGCTTTCTAATTATAGTTTTATGGGTGCCTAAATGACAAATTACATGTTTAGTTTTTTTCTGTAAATGAACAAGAAGTACACATCCTCAAGAACACACTTCTACACATTTTCAAGTACAATCACTGTTTATTTCCTTAATATAAGTTATTGGGGAGAAAAAATGACATATAAAGTGTGGCCTGTGAAAACGTTTTTGGATTTTCTTTTCATCAATGTATCAAACTCAGCACATAAATAGAAATTGTGCACTTAAGAAAAAAACATTTGAGTGTGCTCCTGTAAAAGATGTATGAACTTATTTTTTAGAAAGCTGATTAGAAAACCAACAAAACATGTAATTTGACTGATTGTTAAAATGTTTGTGACTATACATATGTATCGCGCCATATCCTGACATGGCTGTGTTCAGTGAATGAGTTTACTGATGCGGTACAGAATTTTCCCTTAGAGTTGGATTGTGTTTGGAATTTGGCAGCAGTTGTAGTCTAGCAGCAAGGGTCACTGCAGCCATTCATATTTGCTTACAGTCAACATCTGGTAAATCATTTCTACTGAAGCCTTTCCTGTGTTGAAACAAATCCAATTGACATTTGTTTGATGTTTTAATGTCTGAAGTTTCCATATCTAAAATATTTACATTTGTATGGTATGTTAAGACTCAGAAATGTCTTTTTACATTATAAAAACTGAATTTTTGAATATCAGTGCTGCTTAAAGCTAATATGTATAGATAACATATGAATTTGTTTGGCGTTGGAACATACTGCTACTCCAGAACTGGCCTGACAACATCTCTCTGTAGAACACTAAAAATGCCAAAGGTGTGGTTACTGTTTGTCCTCTTTTTTTAACAATGTTTTTGAAGTTGCAAGTCTGGGCCTGGCTCTTTCTGTGGCACCTCTGTTAGCCCCTACCACACACTATGTGGCCACCAGGGGGCAGCGGCCTCCAGGTTGTAGCAATCCTCATGTTTTTAATCAGCATCAATGTTTTTTCCTCTCTATTCTTCGCCTAGATGACATGCTGTCATCCACCTTGATAATGATTTTGGTCGTTTGGCATGAATCAATGAATGGACCAGAAAAGCAGGTCTTGTAACAAGGCTACAGTGGAATTCTTTGGAAGAACAGTGCTCACAGCATTAGAGTTCTTACAACTGTAGTCTTTGTCTGCCCTATTATGTACATATTATATATGATGAACGTTTATTAACCCAGCCTAGAAAATATTTTAAGATTATGCCTAATCTACAAAATTACCTTCAAAATGGTTCCTCTTTCAGATGTATTATGTATTCCAAGCAATCAACACTGCTATCTTATATGAGAGGAAACATTTCTGCAGTTTTTGACTCCATAAATTATGGTCTTTTTGTAGTTTCTTGCTTCAAGATTAATGATCTAGAAAACCCAAAGACACAGATAGAATGTGCCATTCTTATTTTTCTGCCAAATATGTTATTGTGTATTTTAATATGCATTCATGCGAATCCCCATAAAAAAAGCTTGTTCATTGAGTGAAAGCACTCACATTTTTGTCATTGACAAAGCTCTGGCTACATTTGTGCAGAGCATCAGAAGACTGGCCTCTGGGAGAATGACTGTCCAAAGCCAAACATGTCAGGAATCATTTCAGTCTTGAGTTACCATTCAACTATAAGGCTCCATTTTTCATTATTGCTTTACCAGCATCACATCTTAACCCTGTAAAATCAGAAATTACTTCAGAATTAATATTCAATAATTACATGGTAAATTAAGCAACCTGGCTGAATTATTCTGAATGTCTTATAAATTTGACCTGCTGGCAGCTCCAGCTCAATTATGGGCTGAAATATCATTAGTCTGTAATGAACCCTACAGGATAAATGTTACTTAATAGATATAAGATAATCTAGTTAAAATGTTACATATGTCTATATTACATATAGAGAAAATGGGGAAACCTAACAACCATGCTAGTCCTGGTAGGCCACCAAAACTGTCACCATCAGATAGCACTTAAAGCTTCCATCTTGAGACATAGGAGATAATCAAGTTCTACTCTTGCTTCAGATCTAAAGAATCCACAGAGTCTATTGGTCTAAAGGATGTGTAGCTGTCAAGAAGCTTTTACTGAGAAAAGGAAAGAAGAGAATCGTACCAAACACTGAAACTGGTCATCTTAGATGTGGAGAACAGTTTTAAGGACTGAGTCTAAATGTATGTTTGGGATTGCTTGGATTATGAGAAGCAGAAAAATGCAACCAACTTCTAAGACTGAACTTTGGAAGTGTTTGCAAGAAATACGGAACACATTATCTTTAAAAACTGCAGAGGTTTTGTGAAAAACTTAAAACAAGTCTCATAAATGCAAAGTGTGGACAAACTCAATGCTGAGAAATTTTTGTGAAATTGTTTTTTTTGTCCCCTTGTGCTGAAAAATAAGTGGATAAGAGTACAGCGTGTTACTGAATACAATTCTTTGATTCACCCATAAGCCTGTTGAAAGTTAAAATTTTGAATTGTTTGCCATCTTACAGTTTTGAAAAAGAACAGAACATTTAATTTATCATGGACCACTATCATCTGCATTCACACATCTTGGGTTTCTGGTACTTTGGAGAGTGAAAAGTTTAAAACCGTTAGTAATAGAATATCACCCTTAGGTCATCATATATGGGTGTGTGGCTGTATTTTACAAGTTTGATATAACCCAGCTACTGCCTCGTTCTCAGCTGCTCGAGTTTTGTTTTGCCTTAAGGGCAACTTTCCTTCTCATAACTTCATCATCATATGAACTCTGTGCTCTCACCAGTTACAACCGCAGGGATGATCACCAGTTGAACATGAAATTACTGTGTAATTTCCCATGATGATGTTAAGTCTTGTATACTGTGTATTGTATTGTGTATTGTTTACAGAACATGTATTATATTGTGTGGTTATGTGTATTGTGCTACAACAGAGTTGAATTACATCTTGTTGCACTAGAAGTTAAAACATGAGTGTATTGTTTGAGTGACAGTGGATAGTGAATATGTTGTGTGAGACAGAAAAGCTAAGAAGTGGCTTTACTGTTCACGTCTGTCTTTTTTTTTATTTCTCCATTCTCCACATTGACTTCCAGCAGTTGGCAGTTATGTTCCCTGTGTAAGAGATCTCTCTCTGGCCTGTTGGTCAGGTGTGTGCACATCTACATTTAAATGTGCACCCTGCAACCCTGAAAGAGATTTAAGCTGAAGCAACACTCCGAAAAGGCCTGTTTGCTTTGCTGGCACTGGGTGTGCTATTAACACTTAATATTCACTGCCCTTTGACAGCCTCTCTCTTTCTTTCTCTCTCTCTCTCTCTCTCTCTCTCTCTCTCTCTCTCTCTCTCTCTCTCTCTCTCTCTCTCTCTTTCTCTTCCTCTCGTTCTCTCTTTTTTTCTTTGGTGATTGCACTAAATTGGATTTTCTCTAATGTCACTGTAGCTCACAGCAGCACTGGCCACCCTGCTGTCATCCAATTAGCCCTGATTTCCCCAACCTGAAAAGCTCTTAAAAGCTAATTGAGGTCTAGGCAGCGCAGCCTGGTCCATATCACAGCTCTCAGTCATGACTGGGGATGAAACCCAGACCTGTTGGAGCTGTTTCCTTCTTTTTATCAACTGGGCAGTGCTGGACAACACTGATAACCCTCCTCATGCTCTCATCATCTGTTCCTACTATTGCTGCAGAATGTATCTTTTTTGTTTGTTTTCTTTTTGTTGTTATTTTGTGATGTGAGCATCTCAGCTACTAAGAGTTCCCCATGAGTGTTTCTGTGGGTGTTTTTGATGAATCAACATATTCATTTAATCCAACAAAAGGTCTTACTTATTATGGCTCAAATTATGTTAATTTATTGGCCAGTGCATTTTAAAGGCAGTAATATTAAGCAAAGGAATCACTTTACTAATACTGTGTGTAGAGATAACATGATACCCCTTCTGATATTGAAGTGCTGAATATCAGCTGAGGCTGAGTCAGTATTCTCTCTTTAAAAGCTACTATGTTTTGTACAATTAACTGTTGTTTAATTGAATTCCACCAATTTTTCAAACTTCTGCATAATTCAGTGTTTAATATGCAAATGAAGTAATTCAGAGCAGTTTGATGTGAAACTTACCAAGTCAGAGTTGTTCACAGTGATAATGATAGGAACCAGATGCCGGAAGAGTTTACAAATATAGGGACAAATATGCTCCCTGATGCCTGAGACATTGTTTTACAAAAGTTTTGTGATGATATTTTGACCAAAAATATCCAGGACAGGGATACATGCAGGGAACTTGATAGACTTCTGCACATTTTAATGCAAAATTGCCATTGTTTTTAAACTGTCTTTTGCTGGATTTAACATATTGTAAAAAAATAAACTATATATATATATATATATATATATATATATATATATATATATATATATATATATATATATATATCCATCCATCCATCCATCCATCCATCCATCCATCCATCCATCCATCCATCCATTTTCTAAGCCACTTCTCCGTCAGGGTCGCGGGGGGTGCTGGAGCCTATCCCAGCAGTCTTTGGGCGGAAGGCAGGATACACCCTGGACAGGTCGCCAGTTCATCGCAGGGCAGACAGTCACTCACACACTCACACCTAGGGGCAATTTAGCACGTCCAATTGGCCTGACTGCATGTCTTTGGACTGAGAATTTTCCCTGCAATGATTTAGGGTGGCACAACTCAGGAATATATATGGCATTATTGCTATACAATATTTTTGCTTTCTAAATAAGAAAGATAACACAGTTTTAAGGCAAATTAAATATATGTTAATATATTTATTATATAAATGTATTAAGAATTTAGCCTTTTCTACTTTATGAAAAAAGTATTAAGTCTAACCTATAGCCTGTGCTAGATATACATTGTAAAGCAAAAACAAAGCAGATTGTTTAGGCTAAATCTTTTAGGTACTCATTTAAGCAATATATTTAAAAAGACACCTTTCTTTAGCTTTAAGAATAAAGTATGGAAGACTTAGACCTGGGTTTTTATGTCCTTGTTGTGCGCTAGAAAAACCACTGTGTTCCCCTTGTGTGATTTCAGAGAGGACCTGAGTGGGGTAACAATGTTCCCGGTGGCACTAAAAACTCTCTCTGATTGTGTGCTCGTTGCACAAATACACATGTTCTCTAGGGCAACTTTAGAAAGCAGAGGAAATCTAACCTGATAGTTGTGCCACCAGGTAAATGGATCAGTATTGAAGCCTGTGGGCTTCTTCTGTAGGTAGTGTGTGGGTTGGGTATCTGCTCAAGCTCTTCTGGGTCACCTGGGTTGTCTGTGACTTCAGCAGGTCTTCAAGGTTTCGTTCTTCACTCCCAGCATAGAACATAAACAGATAGACACTCTATGATGTAAGCAGGTGCTAGGTTGTTTTGAGCTTTAAAGACTAGTAGCAGATCCTTAAAATATATCCTGAATGATACAGAGATATGGCTGTCTGGATATTTTCATTGCATTATTATAGACTGAGATCTGCTCTTTGAGAATATCATAATGTACCTGCAGTTTAGTTTTCCTCCATAAGCACTCTGATTTACCACAGTTTCTCTTAAGCTGGCGTATTTCTGCATTCATCCATGGATTTTTAAGAGTGCGTGAGCTTTTCTTTCTTTTTATTGGGGCTAGAAGATCAAGGCTTTCCCATAATCTAGCACTTAGATTGGAGACTAGGTCATTGCAGGATGGAGTCGTATCTGTATTCGCTGAACAATTAGAAACAGTTTTAAACTTCTCAACTGTTTCTAGTCAGTGTAGTGTCTGAGATTTGAGATGCCTTTGTGTTTAAACCTTTAGTGTTGACCAGATCTAGGATGTGACCTAGCTTGTGTGTAAAGCTGCCCACATGCTGCTTCAAATGAAATGTCTCTAGGAATCTAATGAATTACTGAAGGAGTATCTGAAGGACTATCGATATGTAAGTTAAAGTCCCCACACAAAAGGATCTTATCATAGTTTGTGGACGCTACTGATAATAATTCCACAATTTCTGACATAAATTTACTATTTTGCTTTGGAGGTCTGTATATTACAATTATTAACAAAGGCGTATCATTAAAAATATTGATTGCAACATACTCAAAAGACATGAATTCACCAATAGAGGTACTTTTGCAGATTGTCACTATTATAAATACAAGCCACTCCTCCTCCTCCTCCTCCTCGTCTGCCCTGTCTTACTGTATGCATAAATCTACTTTTCAGGAGCAGCTTCAACTAGAGTTGCTGTGCCATCATCACTAAGTCATGTTTCAGACAGAAACATAAAATCTAGCTTATGCTCCTCAATAAGATCTCTAATCGGCAATGTTTTGTTATTTAGTGACCTTACATTGAGTAGAGCAAGGTTTAATTATCTGCTAGTTACACTGTGTTTTGGGGGGACTGATCTTTTTAAGGTCTACGCAAATTATCAGGGTTTTGACTGAGCAAAATCTCCCTACACAACTAGCTGTAGTGTTAAGACGGCAGAAACAGAGATGAATGGTAGCAATTAAGGGGAAATTGTCTATATCAGTATAAGCACTTACCTGTCTGGTGATGCTACTACTTACCTGTCCGTTGTCTATTACAGTTAAGTGCACTCAGGCCTGGTGTAGTACTTTCTCAATATTCCCAGATAAGATAACAGACCTGCGGTGGCTCACATGTAGTCCGTCCCTGCAGTAGAATGCCAGTCGCTCCCAGAAAGCACTCCAGTTGCTCACTTAGCCATCGCTGTTGTTCTTACACCAGCCTTGGAGCCAGCAGTGCAGCACTTAGAACCCGCTGAACACCTCGCTTCCTCTCTGGTAGGTGGGCAGTAGCCCCGAGATGGACGACCCTGGCCTTGGTTGTCTTCTTAACGGTGTTTAGAAGTAATCTGAAATGCTACATGAGGGCTTCGCTCTGACAGGAAGAGATGTCATTCACCCCTGCGTGAAGAACTATGGTGCCGACGTCCCGTGTTTGGTCAGATCCCCGGGAAACCACTTGGAAATATCCAGGACCCGGGCACCTGGAAAACGACAAACAGCCGAATTTCTTCCTGAGCAAGTTACTTTAAGATGTCTCACTATTGAATCTCCAATAATAATAACTGACTCTCTCTCTCCGAGGCACTGAAACAGCTGACGAGCTGAGGGCTTCAAACCAGTTACTGGAGGTGAAATTGGTGAAACCATCTCTTTCCCTGGCCACGCTGGTGTTCCCAGCCTTACTCTGGTGCGGGCAATCCTGGTGTTAAATGTGGTAGTAGCACTATAGATATAACGTCTGGTTCCTAGTACTGTAATGGTGAACAGTTTTCACTCTGTAAATTTCTCTAGAAAGGCGCATTTCACACCAAACCACTCTGAATGATTTTGTTTACATGTAAGCCATTGAATGATTAAGTAATTTTGCTAAATCAGTGGAGTTCCTCTTTAAGGGAAAAATTGTTAACATTGTATCTGATGTTAGATGAGCTTTCCGAGCTCACAAAGGGATGAGAGAGGTTGCAGAAGTTAGTGAAGCCTCTAGGGTGAGCTGGAATGAAGTGGGCGAGTAGAAGTCTGTTCACAGTCTCTGTAAATAGCTGAAAAAGGTGGAGCCACAGATGATATAGGCTGAAGATCTGTGTGTGAGGACACTTTTAGCAGTAGGTGTTAATGGTATGAATCTCTCTCAGGTAGAGAATGTGACTGCACAGCACAGAGTTGACTCTTGTTGTTCACACCAGCAGAAAAGACGTTCTGAGAGAAATCTCAGTCCCCTTTTTTTCTTAAACATTTCTGTATAATCAAAGTATTAAGATGTAAACAAAGTTATTCAGCATGGTTTGATGAAACGTGCTATGTTCAAGGGAAAATAATTGAGTCAAAGTAGAGATGACAGGACTGAGATGTCTGAAAAGTGTAAAGCCTCTGAAAGCTCCCTCAGCTTCTGTTATTGCCACCTGATGCCTCAGACATTGTTTTTGATAGTTTTGATGTAGGTTTTTGGTCTAGAACATATTTTTAAAATCATCAAACAACTCTTAGCCATCAAATTATGCAGAAAAATTGGTGGTATATCTCTTTAAGAAATTAAGTGGTGTATGAATAAGAATAAAAGTAAGAATAAGTGGTGATGCAGGTGCAGCAAAGCCATGTTCTGTCCATTTGCTCCCTATACAAATGCATTCTTTTGATGCGAGTTTGGACAGGCTTTACAGAATGTTAGCAAAAATCCCACCCATATTTTTGTATTCGTGCACTGAGGGGATAGAGTCGTTGTAGTTGTCCTGTGTAATATATTTAGCATTAGTATGGTGACAATTTAAGCATTTTTTTTCTATTTTCAGTTACTTTTATTTTTTTATATTTTATTTTACTATTTCTGCTTAGTAATTTAGGTTTTAGTTTTTTTTTCTCTTTTCAATGCTTTTTCATTTGGTATGTGTTTTCATTGGTAAACTACCTGAGCCCTGCTACGTGCATTATAGTGTGCAAATATCCTTGACAATAATGTGCATGGCTTTAACTTTGACTTAGGATATGAAAGGTGGGCAATTTGGAAAGAATATATTATTTTGATACATAATACATGATGTATCTCAATATTTATATTTTTACCCAGCTGATCAGATTAGAACTGAGTAAAAAGAACCAGTAGTGCTACATTAAAAGTAGTATCAAAAACTGTAAATACAATGATTTTTAATGAATATGAGTGAGTGACATTTTAATCTCACATACGGGGAAATTTAACCCATCCGTGAAATGAAACACCACATGCACACTAGTGAACACACACACTAGGGGGCAGTGAGCACACTTGCCCGGAGCGGTGGGCAGCCCTATCCATGGCGCCTGGGGAGCAATTGGGGGTTAGGTGTCTTGCTCAAGGACACCTCAGTCATGGACTGTCGGACCTGGGGATTGAACCGGCAACCTTCCGGTCACAGGGCCAGTTCCCTAACAGTTCCCTAACCTCCAGCCCCCGACTGGGCAATATCTGGGCTACTATGTTGCACTAAATCCAGTTGAACGGTAACTATTTTGTTCTCTTTATAATGAAACACGCAGTTGGTCACCGATACACAATATTTTCAGAAAATTGTAGTGTGATGTAATTCATCATGAAAAGGTTATGTACTGCTGTTTTAATGTTTTAAGAAATGTTGAGATCTAGTTGATTTTAAACAGTACTAAACATAATAGATTCATGAGATATTTGTTGGCTATAAAGACAGTGTTGATTATAGCACAAACCTAGAACATATAGCTTGACTTAACAGCTTAATTCCCATCAATCTCTATTTATTAGTGTCCTAGAATGAAATCTAATCAAATTGCACTGAGGAATGGGGTTGTGAATCTCTTGTATGAAAGGTTGGCAGGGCTTATCAAAATGAACACCTGTAGCCTGACACAGCACAGTATTTATCTATTTCTCTGAGAAATTGGGGCTTTGCAGCCCTAAAAAAATATGAATGTAGTACATTAATAATGCAGAGAGCCTAATACGATTATGCCTGATCCACATACAGTAAGTAAAACAGCCATGAGGTCACGTTGTGACTGATTTGATTTCCCAGTTTTTCTTGTCCTGAAGCAGAAGCAACACTGTATTCTACCTCTTCATTACAGAATATCATACAACTGTGTTGATTGTGTGTTTTAGAGGACCTCTGTCTTTCTTTAAGAATGACTAATTTGGACTTTTAAAATGTGTAATTGGCCTTCAATGTCTAACATAGTCTAACAAATAGACAAATTATAGTGTTATACTTACGAGTAGGAATGTACCATGGCAATTTTTTTACTCTGATGAAACAAATCAATATTAGCCATAATAAGAATAAAAACTTTCTGAACTGTGTTTGTGATCCTTCAGTAACTGTTGCAGAACATCCTGGAATGCTTCTTTTATGTGATAGATAACACAGTAGCACAAAAAAGCTCTAATTTACACACCTGGGTCCAATTAAACTCTGCCGGGTATTAGATCTCCAGGACCAGGATTGGGCAACCCTGCTCTAATTCCACATGTTGATCCAACTTACTTCTACCCAGCCTGGAAATGACTTTCCCGACCCTGGAAGCAATTTTAATATGATAATAGACAACAGACAAATACTCTGAATGTATAACTGATGATACTATAGATGAGAGGGGTAAAGCAGGGTTAACTAATCAGCAAACTTTGTTGCTGAATTTTAAATAGTTGGCACTGCATTGTGGAAAACCATACACATCACAGCAGCTTGGCATCAGTCATATTATTAAGCATTTGTAATCCACTTGTACGTTCCGTAGGTTGAAGCCAGGTTTCATAACGAAAACATTAGACAACAGCCATGTTTTTGTTTAGAATGTTAACAATTAAAGCTGACATTAGTCATTATCACATCTTCCCACACATCGAACAAAACAAACACATTAAAATCACTTTCATTCACAATGAAGTTTACCTTTAGTTCCTAGTTACTGGCCCCCTCACTATTGCCAGGTAGCAGTTGCCTGGATACGGGGGCTGTCTAAGTAGTGCATTTGCAAATCTCTCTCTCTCTCTCTCTCTCTCTCTCTCTCTCTCTCTCTCTCTCTCTCTCTCCCTCTCCCTCTCCCTCTCCCTCTCCCTCTCCCTCTCTCTCTCTCTCTCTCTCTCTCTCTCTCTCTCTCTCTCTCTCTCTCTCTCTCTCTCTCTCTCTCTCTCTCTCTCTCTCTCTCTCTGTAATGTTGTATTCTGTGTATTAGCTTGCTTCAGAGACCTACTGTGTTCAATAGTTGGAATGGGTAGATTCAGTTGGCTTGCCGTTTGTTTACACTGAAGTGTTATATGTGGATTCTTTGCTTTATTTAGCACACAGAATACTCATACAAAAGGAGCTGTTCACTTTGCATGTGACATCCTTTATTGGTATGACTGACAAACAATGACCACTGATTTTATACTGAGTTTTATGGAGTCCTGTGAGACCAGCTTCAGGGTAACTGGTACAGTATTCCATTCCAACATTATACTTCTGTCAGACGCTCCTATAATCCACCCTTTGAATTTGAATATGTCAGAATATTTTGTTTGTTCAGTTATGGCCCCTACACATACTGTAGGTGTGTTCATAGTGCAACCAGGGCAAGCTGGCCTTTTCTCACTCCTCAAACACACCCTAAAAACGAATCATTACACCCACACATGGTGGTCTTCATTCATCCTCTTACACCAAACCTCAGTCAGGGGTTTATGTCCTGTGTCATACTATAGTGTAATGTATTTAATGCTCATTTACTGAACTTCAGGCTAAATGTTACTGTGAATGAAAAATAGAGCTGACAATAGGCATGTAACCAGTGGGTTGTATGCCAAAATAAAGGACAAAAACAAAACAGCTATATTATGGATATCATCAGTACTTTTAGAACATAGAACAACTGCTTGTTTCATAAAATAGAGATTTAAACCATTTAGAAATAGTATGTAAACAACAGTAAGCAGTGTATAGTGATAGCATAAACTGCATAGTAACATATGGCTGATTGGATGTCAGTTAATTATGCTGTTATCTTTAATTATCAGTGTACGTTTTCATTATGATTTTCATAGAATTTTCATTGCATGCATTTTCTTAAAATTATCTAAATAAAAAAAGTTAAAGTTATGCTGTAGCACTTTCATGCAAGATGATACTGAAATTATTGTAACATCAGAAAATTTGTTGAGTTTGGACAGATGTTTAGATTTGATCTCAAACTGATATTTGATGACATATTTACTGAGTAAAACACCAACATATCTACACTTTATTCCTTTTGCTGAATTTGCAACCATATGCAAATGAATGTATTTCTCTGAAGTGTGAATCCAGGTAGATGTAATCTCTACAGTCTCTACATTGAAACAAGGCAATGTACAGATACATACATAGAAAATTTCAGCCACATCAGTGCATTCCTATATAACTACACTACAAACAAACACACTTAAGATGTATAAATGATGAAAGAAGGAATATATGTAGTCCATGAAGCTGGTAGTAAGTATTTTACGTTTGCCATTGTTGTTTTGCTGCTCGATGTACTCCATTCCAACTTTTTCACAAATGTAAAAAAAAAAAAAGTGATATGGTATCATGACAATTTCTTCATGTGTCCTGGTTTTATTTTCTGCCATATCTGCCTAACAATGGTAGCATGTAATGATAGTAAGCTGTAACGTTGGCGCATGTAGTACACAGCCAAATGACTTTGTTTTCAAATGGCTGCCTGCCTTTGAATTAGACGGAATGCTACCTAGTCTGCATTTGAGTGCATGTGTGTGTGTGGTCATTATCATCTGCAATTTCATTTCTGTAATGTGTCCCTCATCCCCCCCACCCCCCATTGTGTAGGTGAGTCATTGTGCTAAATCAGTCTCAGTGGGCCTCAGGTTCAGGCAGAAGAGCTTGTCGGCCCACCCGCCACCCACCATCCTCGGCACAGCGCAGCCCCGCTACCTCCACTTTACGCTATTACCATAATGACTCCAAATTTCCACCACCGCTGTATACAAACCTGTTCTCGCAGCAGGAGCTAGCAGGAGCTAGTGGTGCAGAATGCTCATTTGGCTACAAGAAAAGGAGCTCAGAAGCTGCAAACAGAGGGCAAGCGACACATATTTGGAACAGGAACAATGTTGCACTTCACTACAAGAATTGTCAAGCCTTTTTAAGAGTGTCTCAGTTAACAAGAGAGTACTTGAGCAAATTTGAGAAAGACGAAAGACGAAAATCTGTGGTTGCTTCGAGTAGCACAAGTGCAGTTGATTAGGAGACCTGTTTCTTAGTTTTGCAAAGTGATGTCAGGCCAAAGGGACACCAGAAAACTCTCTCTATGCAGGACACGGAGCAAGCATTCAAGAAACTCTACCTGAACATGGTCTCGTTCTGGACACAGGAGAACAGAGGGCAAGATGTTTAGGAGGCTCTCAGCAGGAGATCAGTGTTAAAGATCTGTGGAGATTCGTAGTGCTAAGGGAGCAGGGTCGACTCCAGCTGGTGCCTGGAGTCGCGCAATGACAGATGACGGAGGCTCAGCTTGTCTCTGCATCTCTTGGCAGGTCTATCAGGTGAGCCATTTGATAAATGTTTCTTTTGAATTTAGTCAGTAGACTGAGTTTGTACTTCATGCCTCTGCTGTTCTTGTGGGGTTTCCAGTCCCTGTGGTGTGTTGTTTGTTGTCTGGTAGCTGAAGCAAGAGCTCAGGGCTTTTAGTGTATTTGTTGTTGGAAAACACATCTTCTTTTAACTTGGATCACTTGTTTTGTCCGTCTTTGCTAGGAGGGTTAGTGACCAAATATTGTTAAGAATAGTTCACTGAAAAATGCACTGTTACCACCTTTTTCCCATTTTTGTAAATTAAGAGTGACGTGTTATTCGAGAATTTAATTTCACTTCTAATAAGAACCATCTTATTGTTTGTTATTTCATATTACTGTTATGACTGTTTTTATATTCTTGCTTGTTTCATTGTTTTTATTTATTTTGTCTGATTTAATATTCATATGATCTTAACTGTATACATTTTCATCTCTTTTTTAATTCACTGTGAAGCATTTTGAGCTGCATTTATGTATCATATTCCCCATACACTCATGCTTGCATCTATGACTGTCAGACACTCCTGGAGCGTAGTAAATAATACGGACACTAATACACTACCAGCTGTTGAGCAGCAGACTCCTGGCTCAATGCAAGCAGCAAGGGCAAAATAAGATGCAGCTCATCGACTGTTCCTTTCATATATCTCTCTAACGCTCGGTCTCTTGGTAACAACCTGGGCTAACATTAACTCAGACTGTAACTACACAGCAGGAGATGAGGGATTACTGAAAGATGCCTGACTCAACCTTTCAGCTAAAGTTATGATGTTAGCGTCTTATGCCTTATCTGCACTTATTTGTGATTAATTTGTGATAAAAAAAATGAATGAATTGTTAATAAAAAAAAGAATTTCATTTGGTATAATACTCAGTATATGTACCTCCCCTCAAAATACTGGTGTTAACGGATTTTAATTGAACATTTTTAAATTACTGGTTGTCTTCAACATGCGTTACTTCAGTGGCGCATTTGTACCCATCAGTCAGTGGCGTGTGCCAGAATTTGCAAGTTTTAACTTCTCATTGAGGTCAAATTAAATGCACCAATCAGGAGGCTCTTCTCTTGTATAAGAAAGCTATTTAGGTGCTGGTTGATTTGCTTAATGTTATTGTCTATTTCTCTGATAACACAAGGCCAAGTGCAGTGAAACAAACTTTTTAACCCATTAGGTTAAAATTCACTGCTGTGAAACCACAGCGAGGGCAAAAAACTTCTTAACTAAACCAGGAGATTTGACAGCTGTGCATAGGTAATTTAGGAGGTCAGTTAGGCTTCTTGTTCTGCACAATGATGTGATTGCATACATCATTGAAAAAAGGACAGTTGTATTTATTTATAGCAAATACTCACAGTGAAATTGTAGAATATTTGGTGCCATTGGTGTTTCCAAACAAAACTTTGGTAACATTTTTAGGATTAGGGTTAGGATTAGTACCAGAGTTAGATTTAGGACTAGAGTTACAGTTAGTTTTGGGTTTTGGGTTAAAATTGAGGGTAGGTTTAGAGCCAGGGTTGGGGTTTGGAAGATAAGTGTCTAAAAAGCATGCACAGGGGGCTCTCAAATATACAGTGGTACCTTGTTTTTTGTTGTAGAGCATTTTTCAAAATCATTGGTAATCTGTGATTTGCTTTTTAATTTATGGTAACTTCAATTTATGGTACCATGTGGTGCTGATGTTATGTTGTTATTTGATAATAGTTTCTTGTTGTTAACAGTGATTTTTCACATCTATGAAAAATTGTTCTGCAAACTAGTTGTGTGTGTGTGTGTGTGTGTGTGTGTGTGTGTGTGTGTGTGTGTGTGTGTTATTCACAGGGGTATATTAACTAATCAGTGTGTTATTCACTAGTAAGTGTTAGTTCCTGTTATTCCTCTCATTCTGGCCATATGCCCAAACACACACTCACTTGTGCTCCTTCTGCCTGTGCTTTGTTCTGTCCTGGGTACAACATGCCATTACACAGTAACAGTCACAACAGGATTTACAGAGCAGTGATGCATTTATTTTCTCTGTACATACAGTACTGTACGAAGAGACTGCCCTTCATTTATTTATTTTCCAGGGGACATTAAGTACAGTTTGCCAATTTTTAAGTGTCAGTTTTTCAAAGAAATCTGCGGGGATATTTTTCCGCACCTCCAAAGTTCAGTCATAAAAACCGGTTGCATGTTTTACATCTCACGATCCAAGTAATCACATTCCAATGCATTCAGCAGTGGTGGACAGTAACTAAGTAAATGTAATTAGTTACTGTACTTAAGTAGTTTTTTTCGTGTATCTGTACTTTACTTAAGTATTTCCATTTTGGGCGACTTTTTACTTTCACTCCACTACATTTCAATGTCAAATATCTTGCGTTTTACTCCACAACATTTTGAAAAATCTGTTGTTCCTTTTGGTTTCTGTGTGTATAAAAACATAACATGTCAAAACAAAAGAAGCGCAAAGCAAGAGCACCAATCAGGGCACAGCGGTCACTTTGTTCTAAGCTGTTGACCTGTTGGTCATACCAACCCAGCGCAAACACATGGTTCAAGCTCAGTGCAGCAGCATAAACTTTTGGGAGCACATACGTCGACCTAAATGATGAACTAACCTAACTTTGTGTAAATAGACCACAATATAGAAACATGTACACATATGCAGTCGTGACTGACGTGTTTCTTTCTGAATTTATATAAACACTTTCATTTTATAGTAAATTTAGTTTAGTTTATGTTTATGAACATAGACCTACAGATCAATACAGTAAAGGAAAACTTATTTGTGAACCTGAGTGTAACGCGGAGCGAGGTAGTGGACGCATGTGTGGAGGTAAGCGACTTTTATTGAGGGCAAATCCAAAATCAGGGTCATCACGGTCCAGGGTCATTGAGCCAATATGGATAGATTGTGGGTCAGACATGATATAAACCAGAAACAACCAACAACAGATTCAAACAAAGCAACCAAACACAGACCGATACAACAAACAAAGACCGGCAAACACTAAGGGCAAGCACAGGGCTTAAATAACAAAGGGTAACGAGGGACAGGTGAAAACAACGATGGGTGGAGACTTGAATCGAGGGGGCTGGACTAGAAAAACCAAAACAAAAACACACATGGGCTAAACACATGGACAGGACTGGGAGGGGCCAATTGTGACACTGAGTTTAAAGCAATTTTTTATTCAAATTGTAACTAAGTTACAAAGTAATCTTAAACTGAAACTTTGCTTGTTTGTAAAAAGTGATTTCAGAGCCACTCGGTTCTCCCTGATGGAAACTGTTTACCTTCAGTGTTTTGTGCTTATGATAATTTTAATAGACGTCAGCGTCACTAATTAATGACGTTCTATTAAAAGACTGGTTTACCAACAGAGACGCTGGAGGATTTTCACCTAAAATGAGTTCATGAAGCGAGTCTTGTTATAAAAATGATAACAGGACATCAGAGCCAGAATTAATCTTTTAGTACTTTTATTTTTGATACTTAAGTATCAAAGTACTTTACTCAAGTAGAGGCCTAGAGTAAGGACTTTTACTTTTACTGGAGTAATATTTAACCTTGGGTATCTCTACTTTAACTCAAGTACATGATTTGTGTACTTCGTCCACCTCTGGCATTCAGTGATGTTGAGGTCTGGATGCTCTAGTGGTCAGTCTATTCTAAGAATAACAGCAGTGTCTTTGTTTGATTTGCAGATTTTTTTGTCTGTTTCCTTTTCTAAGCAATGGCTTCTTAAGGGCTACACATCCTTTCAGATCCATAGTGTACAGTTAAGTCACTGTTTCAGTGACCAACACAAGCATTCTGTGGGTAGAAACAACAAAAGACTGGCAACACAGCCTTCATATTACCCCCAGAACTTAAGGCCAACAATTGTGATTAAACATTGCTGTCTGTGTATGTATTGCAGCAGTAAGTCGTAGATGGCAGTAATCAGAGCTGTATTCTTCTCTTAACTGTGTTTGTTACATCAGTGCTGCATTATTTCCCGTGTCTTAACACACCTGATTCAGCTCATGAAGGGCCTAATAATCAGTTGATGAGCTGCATCAGGAGTTTGAATGTAAGGAATAGTTGAAACTGTATGGAGCTGTAGGTCTCTAGAAGCATGGCTAATAACCCCTGATTTAAACAGCTGCTCACCTAGTGGCTACATTAGGTAGTGCCAGGGATCATTTTAACACCATAATTGTATAATTGCTAAGGCATGAATATATGTTCTGAAAATACGTTTTATTTTAAATGAAGCTATTTGGAAAGTGTCTCTGTAACTGAAATGTCAGTACTAGTGTACTACATGGCACACAATTAAAATGAACTATAAAATTATACCTCCACAGCCCATTTTGAATCAATTATTCACAGTCTGAGTAGTTCACAAAATGAATTTGATCAGAAGTCAGCATTATTGTTCTGAGATGCTTTAAGGCATGTCCTGTTCTAAAAGTGTCTTCGGGGGTTATGACTGTGCCCACAGGTGGTTTATTTATGACTCTGAGGCTTTGTGGGAGTACTTCACATGGTTTCTCAGAAAGAGCTTGCTGCTGAGACAAAAACTGGGTTTGACAAAGACAATCAAAAAGATGTGAGATGAGCAGAGTCCTTTTCTGAGTGTGTCTGCTTCCATTTTTTTGTTTTGAATGTAGTCTGCAAATTTTAAAAGAGGTGCCTGAAGAAGGTGATGGAAGTTAAGTGCTATCTGTTGCTGCAGTAGCGTGGGCGATTAGTGTGCACTGCTAGATCTACTGTGACCTCTCATTCTCCCACCTCCTTGGCCTTTGCTTTCTACCCTCTGAGGCTGCTCATTTCCTTACACCATTTCGCCTTTCAGTCTGATACAAATGCAGTACCACTGTGCTTCCCCTTTTCTCTGAAGAAAATTTTAACTAATTTTTAAACATGATGTTTAAACATGTTGATGTGAAACTAAATATTGATTTAAATCTATTAATATGTTCACACTGCTAAACACAGAACCAATATTTTAACATTGGTTGATGTTTGGCTTGTACGTACATTTGGGATGCATTCAGATTTGGCAAGTTTGGTATGATTAAAACATCGATCTCGGTTCAGTTCTTTGAGCTCTGCTGCAGTTCATTTGAAGTATGAACGCCATAAAGACCAAGTACATGCAAACAGAGCCATCATTTTTCCTCTGCATACTTTTTTGGTATGTGGAAAAGATACATTTCTGATACTGTTTTGATACATGCGTGTATTTCTCATCTCTTTGGGGGCAGTCGTGGGCTGGAGGTTAGGGAATCAGCCCTGTGACCGGAAGGTTGCCGGTTCAATCCCCTTGGCTGACAGTCCATGACTGAAGTGCCCTTGAGCAAGGGCACTCAATTGCTCAATCCCTCAATTGCTCCCTGGATGACGTGGATAGGGCTGCCCACTGCTCCGGGCAAGTGTGCTCACTGCCCCCTAGTGTGTGCTCACTAGTGTGCATGTATGTGGGTGTTTCACTGCACGGATGGGTTAAATGCAGAGGTCTAATTTCAGTGTGCACAAATGGTTGTTAATTCTAATTCTTCATATGTTTTGAATCTATTATAGAAAAGATAGTTGTGGCTTTAAAATGAGACTGAGGCATATTTGAAAAATATACAGCTTATTGTTCGAATATCACAAGACATAGATAAAGATAACAGCCCAGATAGAACAACATGATTCTGAAAGCTGGGTGGACATTATCGTAGTTATTGTATTGTTTTGTTGTGACAAAATTTGCCCAGTCAGTTGTGACCTTTTAGTTGTATAACTTTTGTCTTTTTTGTTCAAAAAGATTCATTCGATTTCAAAATGATTTATTACACTTGTAAATCATTACAGAACAATGCAGTTTAAGTCAGCATGAAGTTTATTAAGTAGTTTTGTTTATTTAGTGCTCAGTATGACCTATTCCAGCTAGACAGACAGCATCGATTCAATAGTCAAATTGATCCCATACTCGATTGAGCATGTCAGGTGTCACTGTACTCACAGCTCTTTCAGTGCAATTTTGGAGATCATCCAGTGTTGTGGAACTGACGACGAATGCTCTGAGCTGTTGGAGGTTCGCTGCCGATGAAAGTCACGTTGTACAGTTACCACGGATTCACTCCTTTTGAAGGGGAGAAAGCAAAACACTTTCTGCTCAGGAGTCCCCATCTCCTCAAAGACAGAAGGGAGCCATCTTCCAGTGGCAGTCAGAAACTCTATGACCCGTCTTTCAATTGGTATGTGATTGGCTGCTAGGCGCCTCACGGTTGTAAAAATATGGCTCTTTGAAATCGGACGAATCTTTTTAAATCACCCTGTGTTTTAAATTTGGATATGAATTATGCTAAGCAGATCAGAACTAAAATGCAACAGTGTATCATTTTCTTACTTTGGTCTGGACAAAGGGAACCGAACTACAAGTACAAACATACCCTTAGTTAAACAGAGGCACTAAAAATGCTGACAATTGCATGGGGAAGGTGGGAAGGATAGACTACTTTTAGCATTGGTATCAGTATACATAGTTAAACAGAGACAAGTTTATTTTGACTAACTATTGACTAACTAGCTAGTTAGTGTGATCTCCTTTACTTGTATTTATTTCAGAGACCAGATGCCCACTTAGCACCACACACACTTATTATGCCACTATCACACTGGCGTTACTGCAGTGCTAACAATGGTCCACCAGCCAAAATGTTTTGTAATGTAATTCATTTCATTTAATCTCTAGAAAGTATTTTTTTCCACTTTAAAGTCTATTAAAATGCTAACAGAGTGATAACCAGTTAGTTTTGTTGCTTTTGTGTAGTGCTAACTGGCCACATTAGCCATTCTGTTTGGGGTATTCTTTTAAATGCAGAGACACAAATGGGTGAAGCTGCTGGGGGTGGCGTTTTTCGCAACAGCTATTCAGGCCTTGCACACTGACATAGCTCCCTCAACAGCCCCCTGACAGGCTCCATTTGTGACATTTGGTCAGAGCAGGGCTCGTTTCCATGGTGACGCATCTCCGGCTTTTTCTCTCTCTCTCTTGTCTCTCGCTGCATCTCTTTCTGTTGTTATCTCTATATCTTTGTCTCTGCTTCTGTCTATCGCTGACTCTTCCTTTCACTCTCGCTGCTTACCTTACTCTCCCTCTCAGGCTCTGCAGGTGGATGTACGGCGGTTAAATGTAACCCTTCTGCGTTCATTTCGTGAAGGTGTGGCCGCTGCCCTGGACATTTCACCCAAACAAGTGCACATCAATCGTCTAAATGTAAGAACAGTTGATGGATTAAACCTGTTTGCACCAGTCATCAAATCAGTTTTTTTTTTGCTTTGATTTTTTAAAAACAATTCCATTGATGTCTATTTGATTTATTAGTTTTAATCTGAAGTTTATTCTTAAATATTCAGTAACAGTTTTCATATATGCATATATTGTCAGACTTCACTGCTGTATAGTGCATGCTATTACAAGTTTTAAGTCTTATTGAAGGTTCAGTCTTGTTTCACAACTGGGGCTAGTGACATCTGCTTGTCATTACGGTACACATTTGTGTCAGTACGTTTAATTGAAACTGTAAGCTTAACAGAAGTTTACTTAACCATAGCATAACACAGTTCTACTTCTGAAAGTAAAGGCATACGGAACTCAGCTATGAAGACTGAAAGCTGGTTGTGCAGTTTTATGATTGTTTGAGCATGTTTGAGCGTGTCTTCTGGTTGCTTCTTTGGACTTACCAAAGATGTCACGTTATGGAATGTAAATCCTGAAAAAAGGAAATGAAAATGAAACCAGTAAAATGTAAATGAAAACCTCTTTTTGCCATTTCTTTTTCCAAACATCTGCGCAAATATGCTGCCAAAATTGAAAATGAAATGAAATGCCTTCATTTGCAATTTAATTTTTCGCATGAGCTCGAGCCATTTGTGACGAAAGTAAAAGTAAATTGAAAACGCCTATTTGTCATTTAATTTTAGTCGTTATTCTGGTTTTTCACAGCCAAATCTAAAATGAAAACGCTAACAGACAAAAGAAAACACAAACTCCACTTTGGCTTTGGCTTTTCTTCATGAAATGCAGAATACGTGTAAAAACTAAAATCAAAATGCAAAGTTTACTTTCTTCTTTCTTTTTCATAGCGATCGGCTGCAAGTCTGACAAAATTAAAATGAAAATGCAAAACGTATAAATCAACAGCAAAGTGACCGTCTGTGATTCCAGTTTTCTTTTTCTAACTGATCAACATGCAAATATATGTTAATTAGCACTAGGCGGGGCTACAGGGTACATTTTAGGACATCCTCAGCCGTCTGCGTCAGAAATGTATTCTGCATTTCACAAAGAAAAGCCAAAGCCAAAGTGAAGTCTGTGTTTTCTTTTGTCTGTTAGCTTTTTCATTTTAGATTTGGCCATGAAAAACCACAATAACGACTAAAATGAAATGACAATTAGGCGTTTTCAATTTATTTTTATTTTTGTCACAAACTGCTCGTGCTCATGTGAAAAATGAAATTGCACATGAAGGCATTTCATTTGATTTTCAGTTTTGGCAGGATATTTGCGCAGATGTTTGGAAAAAGAAATGACAAAAAGAGGTTTGCACGTACATTTTGTTGGTTTCATTTTCATTTCCTTTTTGGCAGGACTTCTTTTTGGCCTCCCATAGTCATGTTAGGATTGTGTCATTTGTTTCTCTGATATAGAAGTTCGCTTTTCACTAATGTCCTCTGTTTCCTTAAGGAATGCATTGCAGCTGATGCAGCAATACTTTGAAGGGCAATTTCACTGATATTTCTGCATTTTTGCAGTCATTGATATGTAAACAAAGTCACTGAGAGTGGTATGATGTGAACTGGTTCGTTGTACAAAAACTAACCCACTCAGATTTTTTAAAGAAAATATTTGTGTACAACACAAATATAGCCATTTTACTTAATATCCAGGACAACCAGTGGACCTTCACATTTCTTCTGAGTTTTTATATGTAATATTGATGATGGCAAAACAGTGGTAAATGACAAAAATTTTAAATAAAAGCTTATGTCAAAATTGTCATAAACAAACTATGTAGTGTATTTGGAAACATTTTATGTAGTAGCTATCTGTGAAGTAGCTTTTAGAGGTGTTGAAGTCCTCAGTCCTGCTTCCTATAAGTTTTCAAACAACTGTGGCTTGATAAGTTTGTCTGGAATGGCTCAGTCATTAGATTCATCAGTAGATTTTCCCTTTATGCATTGCTTACCAATTTTCTCACTCTCGTGTATTTTTCTACCACCAGGCAATATAAAGACATGTTAATTGGATACATTGTAATGTGGAGTTGGGAGTTGGGCTGTGTGCTTTCAGTCTTGTTATTTAACATTAGACTTGGCGTTAGGACCCTTAATGGTTTCACAACCATCCACTTATCTCTGTCACTGAGCTTTAACTTTTAAACCACTGTTCTTCCTGTGGTAGCTTTTCCGTTTTCAAAATGTGCTGTAAAATTTCCCCACCATCTCTTCAGGTTTGGTCTTGCATTTGTTCACAGTTTTTCGTATTTCTCCTTTTGCTTTCTTATGTATTTCCTAGACTACTCAGTGTTTTGTGTTTTTTTTTTTGTAAGCAAAAAAAGTCATGTTATGTATAAATGTTTTTAATTGTTATTTAATCAATTAATAAGTTTGGACACACCTGATTAAATGTATGCGTTTCATAATTACCGATTGCTATCTCTATATCTTTGGTCACACCTGATAAAATACACAAATATTTATTTATTATTTATTTTTAACAATTTGAAGTTCAGGGGTTAGGGTTAGGGACAGCCACCTCCCAAAACAAAATATAAGTGATGATTTTATATACATACACTATATTGCCAAAAGTATTCACTCACCCATCCAAATCAAAGAATTCAGGTGTTCCAATCACTTCCATGGCCACAGGTGTATCAAACCAAGCCCCTAGGCCTGCAGACTGCTTCTACAGACATTAGTGAAAGAATGGGTCGCTCTCAGGAGCTCAGTGAATTCCAGCATGGTACCGTGATCAGACGCCACCTGTGCAACAAGTCCAGTCGTGAAATTTCCTCGCTGCTAAATATTCCACAGTCAACTGTCAGTGGTTTTATAACAAAGTGGAAGTGATTGGGAACAGCAACAACTTAGTCACAAAGTAGTAGGCCATGTGAAATGACAGAGCGGGGTCAGAGGATGCTGAGGCGCAAAGTGTGCAGAGGTCGCTTACTTTCTGCAGAGTCAATCGCTACAGACCTCCAAACTTCATGTGGCCTTCAGATCAGCTCAAGAACAGTGCAGAGAGCTTCATGGAATGGGTTTCCATGGCCGAGCAGCTGCATCCAAGCCTTACAAATCACGATTCTCCATCTGGCAATCTGATGGACGAGTCTGGGTTTGCCAGTTGCCAGGAGAACGGTACTTGTCTGACTTCATTGTGGCAAGTGTAAAGTGGAAGGGGGATTATGGTGTGGGGTTGTTTTTCAGGAGTTGGGCTCGGCCCCTTAGTTCCAGTGAAAGGAACTCTTAATGCTTCAGCAGACCAAGAGATATTGGACAATTTCATGCTCCCAACATTGTGGGAACAGTTTGGGGACGGTCCCTTCCTGTTCCAAAGGACTGCACACCAGTGCACAAAGCAAGGTCCATAGAGACATGGATGAGCGAGTTTGGTGTAGAAGAACTTGACTGTCTCCTGAGTCCTGACCTCAACCTGGTAGAACACCTTTGGGATGAATTAGAGTGGAGACGGCAAGCCAGGCCTTCTCAGCCAACGTCAGTATCTGACCTCACAAATGCGCTTCTTGAAGAGCGGTCAAAAATTCACATAAACACTCCTAAACATTGTGGAAAGCCTTCCCAGAAGAGAAGAAGCTGTTATAGCTGCAAAGGGTGGGCCGACATCATATTAAACCTTGTGGATTAAGAATGAGATGTCACTCATCACTCAAGTTCATATGTGTGTGAAGGCAGATGAATGAATACTTTTGGAAATATAGTGTATATAAGTATATACTTGTGTACTTATATACGTGATATTTATATTCTTAGCCTATTACTCTCTCATTTAATGCCTTGGGTTTAAATTGATCATAACATCACAACAAGGTCTGAACAATTCATTATTTTAAATAGACATTTTTTATAGTGGACTCTAACTAAGACATTTGTACAGTAGGATTGTCAAAAACAGAAGTTCCATATCAATAATATTGAATTAAACTCTGGTTACAATAAAACAACATCTAGTAGTTTTAACTGTATATGTTTTATTTAATAGTTTTGATGTGATCTGTTATTTTAAAATGTAGAAAACAGTAAAACTAGGGAAAACGCTTCTATAAGTTGATGTGTTCAAAGTTTTGAGTGATAGTTATTTGATACAGTGCTGTGAAGTATTTGCCCCTTCCCAATGTCTTTTATTCTTGCGCATTTGTCCCACATTAATGTTTCAGATGATCGAACTGCTCCTAATATTAGACAAACATAACCCAAGTAAACACAAAATGCTGTTTTAAAATAATTAATTAATTTATTGATGGAAAACTGCTGTTCAGCCCTACCTGGCCCTATGTGAAAAAGTAGTTGCCCCCTTTGTTACTAAATCACAAAGTTAACCAAATTCAGTTGACTGTTGGATTCAATTTCACCAGCCACACCCAGGCATCATTACTGCCTGACCTGCAGAAACTAAACACAGCTTAAATAGAACCTGTCTTGCACTGTGAAGTGGGCTACAAGGTCTAAAAATCAGCGCCTAATGCCACGTTCTAAAGTGATAAAAAATACAGATGCAAAAGAAGTAATTGAAATCTGTCAGTCTGGAAAAGGTTACAAAGCCATTGCTAATGCTGTGGGACTCCAGAGAAACGTCTATAGAACTGCAGGCCTCACATGCCTCAGGGAAGGTCAGTGTACATAAATCCACAAAAGACACTGGGAAAAATAGCATCTATGGGAGAGTTGCAAGGTGCAAACCACTGCTGACCAAAAAGAACACAAGTGCTTATCTCACATTTACCAAAAAAAATCTAGGACTTTTGGGATAATATTCTGTGGACTGAGTCAAAGGTGTCAAATTTTTAAAATTTTATTATTTATAATGTTTATACTGTTTCCCGTTTCTATTACTGAGTGCCTTACTTCTATTACTCTGCTGCTGCTGTAATACTGTGAATTTCCCCGCTGTGGGACTAATAAGGGATTATCTTATCTTATCTTATCTTGACTCAGCCATGAAACCAACCTGAAAGCAGATGTCTGGTACCATTTTGGATTCAAAACCATCACAGTAGGAAAGAGTTGGACAAAAGTAAAGACGTATGTAAGCTGTGCAACATGGAGGTGAAATATTGTAGAAATACCACAAATCTGAAACCTAACACGGCATCACCCTGATATTCAAAAAAACGGCAGACTCCAAACAATCTGACCTAGAGAATACATTTGCAAGGCAAGTCCTCTTCTGAATGGCAAAAAAAAAAAAGGTTCACCATAGCCGAGTCAGCGTCCTGACTTGAATCCCATTGATATTGTGGCAAGACCTTAAACGGGCAGTTCATGCTTGAAAACCCTATTGTAGCTGAATTAAAACAATTCTGCAAAGAAGAGTGGGTCAAAATTCATTCACAGCAATGTAAAAGACTCAAGTTATTGCAAATGTTCGATTGCAGTTGTTGCTGTCGTTAGGTTTGGGAGCAATTACTCTTTCACATGACTGATATAGGTTTGAATAAATCTTTATCTTCAATAAATGAAATGATGTGAAGAGTTTACTCGTGTTGTCATTATCTTTTATTAAAATTAGTTGAATGATCAGAAAAATTTAAATGTGATAAATTAGCAAAAACAGAAGGAATCGGGTGAGGGGCAAATACATTTTCACTGCATTTTCACTATTTTATGAGTATTTTTATCTTCTTATTGCTTCTTCCATTACTCAGGAGCAGAAGAATGGCATCGAGCTGTATGTGTCGTCTGACAGAATGGGGACATCTGAGCCTGTGTCTTCAGAGGAAGTGATCCGCTCACTCAACATCAACACACTCCACCGTAGCCTCAGACCCTTTGGCATCACTGAGATCTCCTCTGAGGTACGTTTGAAGCTTGTCGCTGATTTGCACTTGACAAACACAGCTCTTTTTCATCCCAGCGCCCTGACCAGCCTTTCTGCTCTCATCTCTCTCATTCTATTGTGTTTGAGAGTGCCAATGTTGATGAATGAAAGTGGCAAAATCTCCTATTAAAGGGGAATTCCTTTTTTTAACACTTCTGCGTAATTCACTGGTTGAGATGTAAACATTGTGAAATGCTCTATTTTAGGGAGATTTACTGACTTTTCTAAGATTTCTTTACAGTGGTGGTGATAGGAGCCAATGCAAATACAGCTATTTAATGTACTGTCTAAAATGGGAAGTGAACCTGCATGTGGGTTTTATGTGGAATATTGAAAAATATTTTATATATTACTTTGCCTGGGAACTTGGTACATCTTCACTGTTGATTTATTTTTTGAAAATATGTTTTAGGCCAAAATCGTATATCAAAACTATTCTAAAAGATGTCTGAAACATTAGCGTGTTCTTGTGAGGAAACGTTTTGAGGCATTACACTCTTCAGACATCTGTCTATCTATCACCACCATTATGACTGTGACAATTCTGACTGTAGAATGTAGCATTTCATATCAAACCACTATGACCACCTTTTTTATACGCCAACGGCCATGGAAGTGATTGGGTGATTGGAACACCTGAATTCAGTGATTTGGATGGTTGAGTGAATACTTTTGGATATATATATATATATATATATATATATATATATATATATATACACACAAGTGAGTGTTACTGAAGCAAAGCTTACATTTATTTGGCTGCAGTTGTGGCTGTTGAGCAACATGAACTTAGCCACCACAGAGATGAAAAACAGAGATAGCAGGCAAACTAATCGAGTTAAGACATGATGTCTATAAGACATGAACGGCCATAAATCAGCACTACAGCCTTCCTGTACAACAGTAAAATAGCTCACTAAACCTGAACAAGATTTATGTTTCTTTCATAATCAAACTTTAACTTTGATTACAAAGTTTGCAGTACAATATGGACTTGACTATTCATTCAGTAAACTAGCTAATGAAATCATTGTTAAACAAAGATTTTAACAGGTAGATGGTTGAGTTGTAAAGAAAACAACTCAAAGTGGATTGATGTGACATTGATGAAGTGGATTGATGTGAAAATCTTTATAGTGCTGGTAATACAATGCAAATATAGTCATTTTATTTACTATCCAAAGCCTCCAATGAACTTGCACATTTTTTATAATTTAACGTTTTTATATAAAACGTTCATAATGGCAAAAAGTTGAATATTTAAAGCAATAGGTTTTCTTTGGTAACTGTGTTGCCATACAACACCCTACTACTTTGTCATTCGTATATTTAAAATGATATATTTTAGGCCAAACATTTCATATAATAACTTGCTGTGATAGAGCTTTTAGAGTCTTTGAACTCTTCGGATGTCTGGTCCCTCTCACCACCACTGTACAATTCTGACTCTAGAACGGAGCATTTCACAAAAGTCAGAGTGACTGTTTATATTATAACCACTTACCTACATGCAGGTGGAATTCTCTTTTAAAGTAAGGTTAATTATTAAATGTGAAAATTACATGTGAATAAATACCGGTGAGTAGCCTGTAAATGCTGTTTGAGCCCTACGCAGAACTGGACTGCGACTTTTTAGTACCATTTTCACTGGTGAGCAATGTGCTTGATCTCTTTCCAGTGTACATTATGTTACATTGCTGTAAGCTGGAAAGCACATTGTGTCCAGCAAAATAAGCAAAACTTCATGCTTTTGACAAGATCTAGAGCTGTCATTTTGGAAAGTCTGGGTTTGGAGTTGGCCAATCAGCCTTAATTGATAGCTGCAGAGCGATGGTGGTGTTGGCGAACGGCAGTGTGTGCTTCTTTTCTGCTCTCTTCCGGGGTTCATCTCAGTGTGTGTGTGTGTGTGGTGTGGGGGTGTGTTTGCAGGTTACTGTGTTTTTGTTTTAGGAACAGGTTAAGTCGTGTGCGTCTATGTGGGTTGTGTGTGGGCAGGCCTATGGGAGGAGCTTGCTGTCTCTCTCACTTGGAGTAATGTCAGAGTAGATTTGCCTCTTGAGTGCTGCACTCGTTAATCCTTGCATCACCTGCGAATGCAGACAGCACACACACGTTTGTAGCGCTTGGATGCAAGTCTGGACTAGTGGGGGGTGGAGCATGTCTTAGACTTTGTTGGACACTGCTGTTACAGGTGAGCCGGGAGAAGACGGCCACTGAGGGAACTAGCAGCCTATGACTTTTTTTATCATGTTGTAGGAATACTCCAGCATTTTTCAGTCTATAGTGTTGGGCTAATTACGTCAGTATTTCTCTTCACTTAGGAAAGAGCAGAAAATCTGTCGACTCAAAACACACTCATAGTAGAAGCCAGTGGGCAGGTGTTGCTCCATGACTTCTCTTATCAGCATGTTTTGAGTCACAGAGTGGCTTTTCTGTTCTTTTACTAAGTACAGGGACACTTGTCAAAATTATTGTCCAATCATCCAAAACAGGTGCAGCAGATTGAAAAGTGCTGGAGCATTCCTTTAATTGTCTCCTTCTCTGTTTTCTCTCACAGAAGAATGTGCTTCAAGGGCAGCATGAGCGGGACAACGTGTGGAGCAAAGAGGGCTTCTATGCCGTGGTCATCTTCCTCACCATCTTCATCATCATTGTCACCTGTTTAATGGTAGGTCTCTCTCTATCTCTTTCTCACACATTCTAGCTCAGCTACACAGTAAGCTGACTGATTCACCTTAATGAGGATTGAAGGTTAGGTCAGCTGATTATACTGCCTTCTAGAAGTCTGTGTGTGTGCATGTGTTTGCGTGTGTGTGCATGTGCGTGTGTGTGTGTGTGTGTGTGCGCGCAATGTTGTGGCCCTCAAGTAGTTGCCTAAGACGCTGAGTATCTGCCCACGCTTTGCACCTCAACCACTTCCTGCTTCACATGAATAATACATGCCTGCCTTAGAGGACGCTCAAACATTTGCAAATCTAAAACCCTGCTCTAGAGGGAATTCATAGATATTCATATTTGCACTTAGATGATTTAGAAAATCATGTTAAAGGCCATCACGGATGGCTTGGAGTCTTATGAAGCAGCATCACCTGAAGACAAAAGAGAAGGAAAGGAGAGCTAGTAAGACGATACGGACTAGTACAGAATAGCAGGAGAGTTAAGCAGAAGGACTGAGTTAGTGAAGACAAGATGGTGTGAGTCACAGTCACAGAGAGGGCCTGAGAATGAGAGAGAGTGAGAGACAACGGAAGTGAAAGAGAGAAAAAGGAAATGAGCAGCACTGTCTGAAAAAGAGAGAGAGAGAGGAAGTTAGTGGTAGTGTCCTTTCTTCCTCTGTGGTGTTGATACGCTTTCGGCGTGCCTCAGATGCCCAGAGAGGATCAGCGCTCGCACCTCTCTCCCCCTCTCTCTCTCTGTCTCTCTCTCCGTCTCTCTTGCACTGAAACGGCCTGCGCTGATTGGTGGATCTTCACTCTCACTGGCACTGTAAGTCCATCTTAACGGGGCTGGGCAATGACATCACTACCACCGGCCCGCTCACCTGCCCCGACTGGCCAAGGAGCTTAAAGGACCGATTAGCCCGTTAAGTTGTAAGCCATTCAAAGTGAGTTGGGAGCTTAAAGCTAGGCTTAGTTTAGGGAGGTGTGTGGGGTGGTTGCCTGTGTGTTCTGACAGTTGAGAGCATTTCTGGTCAGCGAAACACTGAGAGAAAAAGGAATGTTGACCGACGAATTGAAGAATCCACCAGTTTTTGAAAGTGATGACAGTTATCATTATTCATGCATTATTATACGTACAGTTAGATATCTATACATAGTATACATAGTAATATATATATATATATATATATATAGCATAGTACAGCTTATTTATGTCAAAAGTGAGGTATAATATATGTGGACTATTTTGGCTTATTCATATCAAAAGTGATGTATGGTAATGTGAATGGGTTATTATGGCTTATTGTCAAAAAAAGAGATTAATTAAATTAAAATTAAATGATTAAAGATAAAAAAGAAATAATAGTAATATATAAATTGTTTGTTATGGCTTATCTGACTCATATCATCCATGTCGCACAAAAGTGTTGTATGTTTTTTGTATGTTATTTTTGGCATTGTTTACCTTTTGAATAATGTCAAAAGTACAGTTACCCTTTGCACTGTTTTAAAGTTTCATAATGCACTTGTTCCATTGAAAAAATCTTCTTCCATTGACTTCCGTTACAATCGAAGGAAGTTTTGTTCTCCTCCTGTAAAGTTACCATTTTGGAGGTATGAGGTTTTGTTCCAGCAGCAACAATATTTTGTTCGTCATGGCATTCAAAGTTTATTGTGAGAACAAACCTGAAATCTCCTGCACAGCTGTGTAGCACTTCTATAGGGCTGCCAGGAGTAGGACCGTCATCCACTGTTCTACCATGAGTCTCAGTTGTCTTGATGATTAAGTGATGATTAGTAATGCTGGGTTATTTGTAGTGACCAAACTACACACCATTTTTTGCATGTCTGCAGTGTAATTACAAAAATGTTTCACATCACTTACTGAAAAAAGCTCAGTTAGTTAGGAGATTGATAGGAGTACATAAACAGAAAGAACTGATCAAAGCCAAATTTGATCACTTCAGAAATCATTTAAAATAGAGGAAATTCTGTGTTCCACACAAAGTTGTGAGAACTTCTTGTGAATGCTTGCAACACTGCAGGTCTTGCCTCAACAGACTGTGGGAGGAAAGAAGTACTGAAATCTTTTGAGCTTGTGCCGATGTGGAAGTAGTCTGCTAGAAAATGACTCAATTGAAAGTTCTGAATGAGCCTCCAAAATTCTGCAAATCCATGACTGAAGAAATTTTATGTCAACATTGTTCATATCACAAGTAAAATGAGCCTTCGTTCAAATGATTTATGGCTTTACTGAGAGACTGAGTTAGTTTACCGTAATTAATTGCAGCTTTGTGGAAGATTATGCTGCCAATAGCCTTTGACATATCAAGTTGGAACAGTCTTTGCAAATGATATATACAGTTGTAAGGGTTTCTATGAAAGGGTGTGAAAGTAGAGCATTTGATCTTTCAAAATATTTTAGTTAAAGTGGACAAAAGTGGACAAATCTACCAGTTGTCTGAACTGAAGTACAGTATAGTAATAATGTTACATTCTGTGATGTCAAAAGAATTCTCTAGCTTTTTAAAATATATATATAAGAAAAACTAGAACGGCATTTTTAAAAACTGTGCTGCACTGACATCTACACAAAGCATGCTTCTGCTTCATGCTTCATTAATGTATGATTTTACATACAGCTTGTTTTCTTCCATCACTTTAGTACCATTCATCATTTAGCCGTGTTTTTCCCCTTTATTATTATCCCTTATGAAAAGAAAGGATCGTCTGTGTGTTCTGATTCACAGTAGTGATCAACAGAATTTTCTTTTGTGTCATGTCTTGCATTACCACAAGATGGAGACAGCTATTTCACTTTTGACATTTATTCCACATTCATCTACAAAGGTTCATCACTTTTGTTTTTATTGGTCAAATCACACTTTCAATTCTTTCTTTCTTTCTTTCTTTCTTTCTTTCTTTCTTTCTTTCTTTCTTTCTTTCTTTCTTTCTTTCTATTTATTCAATTATTTATTAGGTATTTTTCTGTCTAGACTGCTTCAATGCAGCATTTGCTGTTCAGGGAGCTGAACGTTCGGACAGTTTGTGCTCTGAAAGGCTGCAATGCATCTTTACTGTTTTAAAATAACTTTATACAAAAGTCTGGTGAAAATCAGTTAACACATCCTCCACAGACAACACATTTCTGCACATTTTAATGCACAGTCTATGTGAATTTAACATATTAGGGGAAAAATGTAACCTAAATTATGGGCTTGTACAAAAGTTATGGCACACTTATACACTAAAGTAAATAACTGACTAATTTAAATGTCTTCCCTGTAGAGGATGTGCTAATTTATTTTTACTTAGAAAATCAGCAGAAGTTTGGAATCACTTATTATATACTCACTGAACACACATATTTTATAAACTATTAGTTTAATAAACTGTTAGATACAGTGTAAATTTAATTCTTAACCACAGACACAAGTGTGTTATATATTGCTTACCAGTTCAGTATGGTTTGAGGCAAATGCTGATTTACATATGCAGTTTGTGTAGTGCTAGTGAGTGGAGTTCAAGGTTGGGTGAACAACTGCGTTTGAGTTACAAGAACATGAAAAATATTTTAAAGGTAATAACTGAAAACTCTTTTCTTTTTTTGGATATATAAATAAAGTGATGCCTGAATGCCAGAGTGATTTAGTTGATTTTAACCTTTTCTCCAAATTCTCATTATCACAACGCAGTAAGGTTTAAAGACAAATCTGTAAATAATGTTTATTTCACAATTTTTCTTTTCACAGACTATATACTGTATACTATTTTAAAGCATCTCTATTTTTTTGTATTTTAAAGCATCTCTATTTTTTGTATTTTAAAGCTTATATATTTTTTTTATTTTACTTGTGCCATGTAAAGTTTTGTTGTTTTGGTTCATGTCTTTACAGTTTAAGGAAAATATTAACAGTAAAAATATCACAAGCAATTTTTTTGTAATTTAAATAGTGAAAAAATGATACAAATTGGTAATGAGAATTGGGATAAAAAGGACTAAACTTTTTTTAAAAATGAAAGTTTAACACGTATTAAGTATAATTTTTGTTCTTATTATTGTTGTTGTGGTTGTTGTTGTTGTTGTTGTTGTTGTTGTTGTTGTTGTTGTTGTTGTTATTATTATTATTATTATTATTATTATTATTATTATTATTATTATTATTACCAAACTTTAGCATCTTTCTTCTTTAACATCAAGATCTAGAGTGAGAAGATTTCCAACACTGTCTGTTCTCTTTCTCTCTTTTAGGTGCTTTATCGTCTGAAAGAGAAGGTTGAGTATTCAGACCGGCAGCTGAAGGGGCCGAGTGTGCCCGGTCAGGACGTTCACTTGGCACCGATTGCAGTGCATGGAGCTCAGCCACCCCTGAGCCTGACCAGCAGCATGGTGCAGGCCGCTCCAGCTCCCAAGCCTGCCTGCACCACAGTTACCCCTGCCACCCCTGACACGACCCCCAGCCATAACCCTAGCACCCCTGCCACGCACACGAACACCATAGTTTCTGTCCCCCAGCCACACAGCCCACCCTGTCCTGCTGTGACTGACATCAAACCCTGCCTGTCCTCCAGCCCTTCTCCTTTCAAGATGAAGGCCGCCGCTGGCCTGCAGGAAAGGTGAGCAGCCCAGTAGCTGTATTCATGTTCAGTGTGCCATATCAGGGCTTTCATGACAGTTTTAGCATAACAGTGTGGATCACTTAGTGAACAGAAAGGATGCAGGAAGTTTTAAATCTAGAGCTTTTAGAGGTGCTGTGAGATGCTTTGAGATGGCTGCTACCATTTTTTTAAACAACTCAACACTTTTACTTGTCGTCTACATTCAAGCCTGTGCATTTTGGGGAGCAGGGGCTCTACATAAACACGAATTAAACCTTATAGAATTTACATAATATTGTCATCACTCTTATCATGAGAGACCATGTAATGAACAAGTTTAGTGTTAAGTGTTTAACACAGTCAAAAGGGCTAACATACTGGGTTTGATGCAGTGCTTTCTCAATGAGATTATCTGCATATTATTGGTTAGATCCAGCACTGTGGTGATGATTGATCGGTTGGATTTACTGAGGAGAACCATAGGCAGTCAGTATTGCATCATTGGAGATGCACAAGAGCAATTAATCTCATAGAACCAAAGCCAACCCACAGGCTGAGCCCCATCTCACTGTAACAAATTTCAAGGAATGGCGGAAACAGTATAAAATATAGTTATCATACACACCAACTAAGAGGGCAGACTGTGGGAAAGGGCGCAGGGGCTGAAACCTTTCCAGTAAGTTCTGTCACATTAACACTCTTAATATCCTTTCTGGTTTTAAACCTTCATCTCTAATTATGAGCATTTAACAACTTGCACTGACTTCGCTCCGAAGGAGTAAGTAAGCTTTCCTCTGTTTTAGAGTATATAACAGGTCCATGTTCTATGTTATAGACCCCCATTCTTACATAAGGTCTTGTTATTTTAGGGAGGTGCCGCTAAGGCTCTTTGGCCTGTAGCCTTTACTAATGAGTGGGGTCAGGTGTGAATATGGTGTACGTGTGGACCATACTGTCGGCCTCCTTTTGCTTGTTTTCCTATCTGGGCGTTTAGAAAAGTGTCAGTCAGATCCTGGAAGAGGGTGATCAGCAAAAGCGGAAAAGCTTATCAGAAACCCACATATAGAAAATAGCGATCACATTTCACGTATGGTGACTGTGGATAACATGCAACTGTAAATAAACAGAAACAAAGAAAAAATGGCATTTATGTAGATACTAAGCATGATAATTAATTATAAGCACAGTGTACAAAGATAAAATGATGGTGTGGTAGTGCAGATAGTCAATTGCACAAAGAAAAATGATAGGAATTTAAAAACCATCCTTTCAGGTATTTGCTACTCAGATACTCGTAAGTCAATGTGATTCAATTCAGTGCATTTTTCAATACAGCAAGATAAGAAGTGCCTGATACTATACCATTCAACGTTATGAAAGTACAGTATTAGAGGCTTTTCAATGGAACAGTGACGTTTAACCTGGTCCATTTAGACTGGGTTCTCAGCAGTACAGAAACACTAAACAAAATAAAAGCTAGCCTAAAATAATGATACAGTATAAGTTACAGTGCAGAACAACTTCTTGCACTATTATGCTCCAGTTGTTTTTCATTGTAAAACACACATCTGTTTTGTAAAGTAAAAAATTATAGGTGTTTTTTTATGTATCTATAGCTATAGATTACTTGTTAATTATCAGAGCAGTAGTATACTTCAATGTGTGTGCTTTCATCTGCGTTTCCATCTGCCACTTTCTCTCACACATATGCATACACCCACACAGCCACCCACACAGCCACCCACACATACACTGAAGCAGGATAGCATCAGCTGATTTCCTGGGTACACGAACAGAGAGAGACATCTATATGAACCATTTGCATTTTTCATCTTTTATTTCTTTCAATATTTAGTCTGTCCACCCTTTGTCTTTATTACAGCTGTCATTCATAACAGGACGCTTGTTTTCAAGTTTTTAAAGAACTCTACAAAGGTATTTGCAGAGGCTGCAGAGTCTGAGCAGGTGGTGGTGTTTTTGCTCCCCTCAGATATATTGAGGTCTGGATGCAGTGATCATTTCATTGTTCTGAGAACATCAGCTACTTTGATTTGACAAAAAGAAAAGAAAAAATGATTTATTTTTTTATCTATTTCATTTTCTCAGTAATGGGTTCTTGACAGCTACACATCCTTTCAGACCCATAGTCCCCATAATTGCCTTCTCACAATGAAAGGATGGACAGAAACAGCTGGAGATTTTTTTTAGTTCTTTTTTTAGTACACTTTCAAAGGAAACAAAGAAACATCTAACCTTCTACTTTAGGCCTACCTTAAATGTTTGAGGCTCTATAATTGTGTTAACATGATCATATCTTAGAATCTTTGTCAGACTCATATCAAACCATAGTTCGACATAACCATATATACGCATTTACTGAATACCATGTTTTTCCATGTTTGCGATTGATTCCGTTCTTTGCCATTGATTTGCTTGTGAATTTTCACGGAAATGAATAGTGAAAAATACAGCATTCACAACTTGTAATAAAAGACTGCAGAATGTCGAAAGAAATATTTCCACGCACCAAGTTCTTGACTCTTTTTTTGACTTGATAAATAGCTTCCTTCCCCTCTGCTTCTGCACCAGTCAAACTTTGCTTGCTCAACTTGTTCCGTAATCTCTTAGACCAGAAGAAAATGGCTCATGGCAAAGGAGGTAGCTTTGCGTTCGTGGTTATTATCAGATGCAGAAGAGCAGAGGCTGACCTGAAGCCATTTGTTAAATCTTGTTCTGAGATCAGGAGGCAGTTTGTTATTGAGTCCTGAGTGCTGATAGCATGACTCTGTGTATTAAAAATCTCACCATAGTTATTATATAAATTAAGTAACTGAAACATTTAAACAGGGTCTCATTATTTTGTTCTGAATCCTGTCCCCTTGGAAGTGTTCTTAAGGGAAGAATGTCTTTGCATGCAAATTTTCATGTTTTTTCTGCTCTAAAGCATTAGCTAGCCATGTGTAAGTTGAATGAATTGTATTAGATCAAGAAAAACACCTTACCATCTACTATTGACCTACCTTAAATGTGTAAGCTGTAATGGCTTATTCTTGTTCCCAGCCAAACCCTGCACATTTTAGTTTTCCTTGCTTTAATATGTCTATCTAAGGAAGGGCTGTTACTCCAGGATAAGGTCTGTAAACCACTGAACATCTGATTCATTTTAGAAAAGGATGGATAATGAGTTAAATTCAGGTGTGCTTTTTGACTTATTGAAATGCGTCCAATGTTTTTTGCATGCAGGCGAGGTTCTAATGTTTCTCTGGTGTTGGATATGAGCGCTTTGGGCTCTGTGGAGCCTCTGAATTGTGGAGTGGCAACTCCTCGGGAAAGGGCAGCCCAGGAATACCTGCAGTCAGCCGGCCGAACCCTGTCACGCCAGCAGCTTCAAGATGTCACACTCAACACACAGGCTCTTCATGCTGAGTTTGCTGTGAGTGATGTAATAGCACTATGCTGTGGTCTCCTATAGTAGTGTAAAAGTGGATCAGAAGCTGGAAATTCAGTTGGATTTTAGAATCATTGAAGTATATTTCAGAACATATTTTTCAAATGATAAACTTCTTCGACAGGGAACAAACTTAAATATGACATATCTCTGCATATTTTAGTGGAATAGTTTGTATTTATTTAATTTATTTACTTTTATTTGGGTTTAACATGTTGGGAAAAAAATATACAATATAAAATGTGCCCACAGGATTGTACAGCTTGTGTTTTATTTTTCCCAATCAAGTAAATCAAGCAAATAAACACAGTAATTGTGCATTAAAAAAGTGCAAAAGTGTGTTCTCTGTAGAGCACGAGCCTTTATTTTCACATATAATTCTACCAGGGACACCCAGATTTTGCATACCAGTTGTTGTGAGGTCTCTTAAAGGTCTTAGATAGCATGTCTTTTTTTTCCGTTTTCTTCACCCCTAGGAAATTCCAATGAACTTTGTGGATCCAAAGGACCTGGACATTCCCAGTCATGGAACCAAGAACAGATACAAGACCATTTTGCCAAGTTAGTATCTCGTGCATTATTCCATATCACCGTCTTATATGTTGTGCACCATCATCTACTTGACAGCTGCTTCTCAGGCAAGACGATATATTTTTGCACTGGACTGATGGCATGTCAGATCGAATTAATATAACCTCCCTTAGTGATTACCATGCCAGAGTCAACATGTCCAAACTGATTATTGTCGGTGCTACAGAGAGATCATAGCACACTAGACTTACTGACACATAATGAGGGCTGAATCTCTGTCTATCTCTCTCGCTCTTGCTCTCGTTTTCTCTCTGGAGAATAGGTTACGAGAGTATGAAGTACGAGACTAAAGTGTTCAAACTGGCTCTAGCAGACTGGATCTCCCTTCCTAACTATGATACTAACTCCTAACTGATGAAAGATGAGCATTAGTCAGACATTAATCATGTCTGCCCAGCACCACATAGGAATTTGTTTCCTTAAGACACGTCTCAAATAATGTGTTTTTTGCTTTCCCTTATTTGCATGGACTGGTCTCAACCCAGCTGATGAAATCACATTCAGTGTGAATTAACACACTGAAAAACAAGTGTGATCTGATGATTGTGTAATAATTGTGGCAGGCCTTGTTTTGAGGACAGTTTGGGGTATTGTAAAAAAAAAAAAAAAAAAAAAAAAAGAATTAAATAAAATCAAAAATTTTTTTTCTTCTAGTCTCCATTTTGCTGAGGACCAGCAGCTCAGACTGCTGTATAAGACTAGGGTTGTATTTGGGGAACACCTGTACCAAATTCCTCAGATTAACAGCAGATTTTGTCCCTTCATGTTCTTATGAGTTTGACCTGCTGTGGAAGAGCTTATGTAATTCAGCGTTTTTTATTACGAAATGTTAAACATGCATTAACCCCTGCTCCTTATCCTGAAGCGACATTCCTACTTTTGCTCTTATAAGGGTTGAAATTCACATTAGAGCAGGAACTTGTGGTTGGGTGTGTTATCCAACCCTCGTCAAATAATGCCCTTGTTACAGTCCCACCTCTTCGCCAGGAAGGGTTGGCCTCTCCTTATTGGCTGAGAAGGTGTATCTTGGGGTTACCGAGCTCTTCCTCTCCTCTCTCTTGTATACAATTAGACTAAGGAACGTCTTGTTCCCTGAGGCTGGCTCACTTTAAGGGACATTTGCTCCATTATGTAACCTGTCGGCTAGGCAGCTTGGCTTACTAACAGCTTTCCGTTTTGGGAACATACTTCTTCACTGAGCAAGCAGGGGAGGGGTTCTCTTATCAATAAGAGCAAGGCAGTATTCCTTCCGCCCCTCCAGTGGGCCTGATTAACAGTACAAACAGAGGGGTAAAAGTGATTTGGAAGTGGACCAAATGTTGAAAACTGTAGGAAGTTTCTATGATAAAGATGCAGAAGAAAGGGCTTGCTTTGGAAGTGTCTTGACACAGGGAAGATGTGAACATTCCTGAGATGAACTGTCAAACATCTCAAGAGCCCAGGCAAAAACAGGATGTTGTTTGTATGCAGTGTGTATCTAGCTGATTCTGAACTTTGCCCTATTAAAAGTACAGAAATGATTAGACATGAATGCATTTATTTATGTGCTTTCCGATTTTTCAATATTTTCAGATGCATCATTTAAATGAAAAGACAGGAAGAGCAAGAAGTGGCATACATAAGAACAGAGCCCACGAAAGGGTCCATATCCTACTTTTTTGTTTTCTTTATTCTTTTTGACATTTATGTGGTTTTATGTTCCAAAAACAGTCATCATTTATCTTTACATAACCATTTTCCAACTTCTCTATATCCCTTAGATATTGACTGTTTTTATTATTGTGTCTAGGCTGAAACATGCCTTATAACTTATGATTGGGTGAGTAGGGCTAAAATGCTGGAAGCTAAATAGGCAGGTATATTAATGTGATGGCTTTCATGACATCAAACACAGTGAACTCAAAACAGGCTGTTTTTGCAGTGTATTTTCTATATATGACCCATATTGACTGAGGAGTGAATGATACTTTTTTACCTTAGCAATATTCCAACATGTCAAGACAGCGAGGAAAAATGTGTTCTCCATGATATGTGCCGTTTAAAGTGCAGTGCATTCAAAGATAAATTATTGTAACTACAATAAAATGTTCTAGTTCAGTAAAGTTCTTGTGATCATTTACGCCAGCTGACAAGTGTCAGTTTGAACGATTAAGAATTAAGAACGATTAAGATCAGAAACTGTGGGCATGTTTAACAGTTCTGCTGTGGTGTGACCTAATGTTTGTCCTGTGCCACTTCTTAAAATTTCATCTAATCTTTTTCACAATGATAATAATTTTAAAATGTTTTTGACAGATCCACATTCTAGAGTTTTTCTGAAGAGCAAGAATAGCTGTGATCCTCTCAGCAGTTACATCAATGCCAACTACATACGAGTAAGTCAATTTGTTAAAGACGCATTTCATTCAAAAGGTTCGTTAGATTATCTTGCAGAATGCAAAATCCTAAGCTTTTCTTTGGGATCATTAATATTAGTTTTGTGTCATCAATTAAGCAAACATTCCAACCCTACTTTAGGCAGTAATAAATCATGGGGAAAGTGTTTATTTTGCTACCATAGGCACTGAGGAGAAACAGAGGAACTCATGAACTCACTTCTAATGGCCTGTTGGCTTTTGATACAATAGAGCTACATCCTCCAGCAGGAAGGTTAATTTCTGCTGAAGTTTTCAGTGCCATTGCTTTATTCAGTACACCAGCAGGGACAGCTTTGACTAAACAGTTCTATTCCTAGATGAGCGTGCTGAAGGCCTGTCATCATATGGATCATTAATCAATGTTACCAGTTCACTATAAAATGATAAAACATCCACTTTTGAGAAAACGACAGTTGTGATTTTTCTCATTTCTAATTTCTGTTCTGATGCGTCTTCAGAAAATGCCTTTCCACAATAATCTGATCACAGTAAGCAGTCATTATCATGAATGACCCAAGTATATGCACTGTAAAATCTACAGTATTTTGTTGTTAAGCCTAATTATGGTAATAAGCAGTTAAACTGCTTGTATTCAAGACATTAAAGTGAAGAAAAAACAAAGAAAAAAAACAATTCAACAGTCGTTTATACGTATATTACTAGTGACATATAGTATTATATACATTAAGTATTAGTGACTCATTGCAAGACATACAGTACTGATGTCTTTCCCAATGTTACAATTGAAATACTAGCCAATCAAACAGTATTTGTGACTGAAGCTCCTGTCATCAGTGCTCTGAAACCTCTTAAAAAAGTCACTTAGAGCTTTTCCTTTTGCCGTCTTAATCCAAAATCAAGATCAACTGGGGCTTTTGCAGCATGGTAGGATTGTGAAGGTGTACTGGAAGTCTGGAAGCATCTGCACTCGTTATGTGTCTCCATTCCTTTATTCAGGCTTTTCCTTGAATTTTCACCTGTCTGTACTTCTGACTTTGATAGCCTCACACAAGGTAAAGTTTGAGTGTCTGTGGTCAAATTACATTTTGTTTGTTTCCAAGTGAAAATAAATGAACACATCCCCTACATATTATTTGCTGAATTTGACATATTGGGGGAAAAAGTAAAACATAAAATGTGGCCTGTGTAAAATTCATTTTATGTTTTTTCAAAGATGTTAACCTCTGCAAGCACATAGAAATCATGCGCTAAAACTTACAGTAAAATGCCACATTTAACTTTGTTCAACAAAAATGTCGTTTGAGCAGAAGTGTTTAAATACAATTGTATGCCTTGATATTTGGGCTAGATTTGTTCAGATACAGATAAGTTTGCTGCATTACCTTTATTTAAAATGATGCTGTACTTCATTTCAACCTAAAGCTCTGGTTATAGTTTGCACTGCTTAATTTTACTTGATTTTGATCTACAGTGCACATCCACAAAGGCCTGTGTCTTCTATTCTGAGGCAGATATATTCTCCATTTTAGCCTTTGTTAGCAAACTGTTTTTTCAGTGCTCCTTTCCGGCTCTGTGTGCTCTTGTTGTCAGTTGAGCTAAATAAAACAACAAGTGGTCTCCTGATTAATGATGACTGAAATCTTCCTGAGCTAAGCAGCTCAATTAGAAATGTTGAGGTTTGTAAGTTTGTCTAAAGGCTTCGGTTAAGCTGTCACTCCTCAGTGACGTCTAAGAGATCAAATATTAAAACTGATTGAGCAACAGGATTTGAACTGTGGGTTTAAAGAGATGCCCTGATAAAGGTTCTGGGCCACATGCACATATGTGAGAAGGCGGGTTGGCGTGGGCAGAATGTTTCTTATTTGTGCCTAAAACCTGGCTCAGAAGGCTCAGAACATCTGGCCCTCTGTGTCTTCTTAATTACAGTTATTCCAAATATAAATGTATGTATGCCAGCACACATGTATGTATGTACGTATGCTCTCTCTAAGGGTTATCTGGGAGATGAGAAGGCTTACATTGCCACACAAGGTCCCATGATCAACACAGTAAATGACTTCTGGCAGATGGCCTGGCAAGAGGACTCGCCCATCATCGTCATGATCACCAAACTGAAAGAGAAGAATGAGGTGATGAGCTTCTTACTTCAAAATGTCACTTCTTTTGTAGAGTAGGATATACTGAAATTGTGCTTAATGTGTGTTGTTTTGGGCTTGCAGAAGTGTGTTTTATACTGGCCTGAGAAAAGAGGGATTTACGGTAAAGTGGAGGTCCTCGTAAACAGCGTGAGGGAGTGTGATCACTACACTGTCCGCACCCTTACACTCAAAGTATGTACTGCTTCTTTATCAAGATTTCATAACAATTCATCTCTGTTATTCAAATAGATGTTACTTTTTCTAAAGCTCTGTTCGAGCTGGAATCATTTTACCAGTTTCTGCAATATAATGTGTAGGATTTTAATGGCTGATTGTCACAGGAAACGTCCCCAAAATCCCAAAGATAGCCTGGATTGAAAGATCATAGCTTGGATATATACATTAGGCTTACATGATGTGCACCATGCTCAATAACATAACCAACATGCTGCCCACATGTGTCTGTGGACACGTCAGGTTGTGTTGTCATTTTGTATTTTGCTGTTTAGATGAGTTTTTCTTTTGTGGGAAAGTTAATACAGTTAAAATTGCCCCATCACATGTTCCATGTTGTATCCTACATACATTTTTCCACTGAATATCATGGAATTGAGGGGCAGTCATGGGCTGGAGGTTAGGGATCCAGCCTCGTGACCGGAAGGTTGCCGGTTCAATCCCCAGAGCCGACAGCACATGACTAAGGTGTCTTTGAGCAAGACACCTAACCCCCAACTGCTCCCCGGGCACTGCGGATTGGGCTGCCCACCGCTCCGGGCAAGTGTGCTCACTGCCCCCTAGTGTGTGTGTGCTCACTAGTGTGTATGTGGTGGTTCACTTCACGCATGGGTTAAATGCGGAGGTGAAATTTCGGTTGTGGGACTAATAAGGGTCTCTTAATCTTAAATGGAAATATTGTTACATTTTGTAAACTTGACTTGACATCATAATTCAGAGGATTCATTGACATTGAAGGGCAAATATACACAGGAGCTTTTGAATGTTTTATTTAATGATATCAGCGATTTTCAAAACCAGTAAAAATGGCTTAAACCTGGAGTTCCTAATTTGGACACACTAGAAAAATGAAACATAACTGCCTAGTAGCTGATTTTGTTATTATATCTCAATGAAGTCACTTTGAACAGGTTTACTGTTACTGAAGGAGCTTAAGTCGTATTAATGAAAGAAGGTAATTCATTCTGGTATTACTATGAGACATTGCATTAAACTCTATATTACAGTACGAAAACAAAACTAATGTATCTCCAAAAGTGGTGTCATGTTGGTTTGTAGAAGCTTTACTGAAATTACATGTTTTCATGCTATATTTATTTCACGCCATGACTGCATTTATATCATTTCAGCAAGGGGGCCAGAGTCGTAAAGTCCACCACTACTGGTATACATCATGGCCGGATCATAAAACCCCAGACAGTGCAGGGCCGCTGCTGCAGCTCATGACTGACGTAGAGGAAACCATAGAAGCTTCTGCGTCTCATGGCCCAGTCATCGTTCACTGCAGGTGCAATGTTTGAAACAAGCATTCTGTTTTTGTTTTTTTTTTGCTTTTTTTTAAATGAAACAAGTATTCTGTCAGAGGATGGATAGGAATGATTTTTCATGCTGATAATTAGGCTAAAATCATATCAATTTTAATGATATTAACCTTTAGAATTTACATAGTGAGTTCTGCAGTGAATTACATTTACAATCAATGTACACTTATAATCAGTTTACCTTCTATAACAGTTTCATTGTTTCAGTGTTGAGAAATGGCAGAACATGTGGCAAAAATTTTATGTTACAACAAGGCTGTTCAAATTATAATAAAATATCTCCTGTTGTAGAATAATGGTTTAGTACTCTGGTCACACAGCACAAAGTCATGAGAGAGATTTAACTTGCAGGTGTATATTTACGTGCTGTATAGATACTTAATGTATATATACTTGTTCTTTATTTGTCAAATTAAACATATTGGGGACAAACAATGATACACAAAATGTGACTTGTGGAAAAGTTCTGGTACAATTTATGTTTTTTTTTTTTTCAGTATGTTAATCTAAATAAATAGAAATTGTGCATTAAAGGTATGCAGAAAAATGCTATATTTGCTTGTTTCCTGTAGAGGATGTGTTCTTCACTTGGGCTACATTCACATTACAAGCCTCAATTCAGATTTTTTCTGATCGTATTTGATCTTTCTAATTTGTTCACATTGGTGTAGGTCAGCGACTCAAATCTGTGCACGAACATGTCTTACAGTGACCCGCATGCACTTCTATTTCACGTGAATAAACCACATTCATAGTTAACAACAAAGCTAGCAGAACAATTCTCTTTGCGAGGATAATTTGCTCTGAACAGCTATTAGCTAATCTATTCATAAACACATGAATTCTGATCTGGCCATTCTCATTAAAGTCACATGGCCACGAATCAGATATGTATTTGGTCTAGAAACACATATGAAAGGGACTCCGACCTGATTCGTTGAGATCAGATTTGTGTGTCCACACAGCTGGTCTGAGTCTGAGGTCTGAGTTGCATTGAGGTAAAAGACTTGTGCCACAGCCAAGTAATGTAAGCATGGCCTTATGAAATCAACAAAACATGTGATCTAACTGGACGTGCTCAAAATTTTTTTACAACTGTATGAACATAATGTCTGCAGTTTCTAAAGATAAACACAATAAAAAAACACATCCATGTTAAGCCCCATCTTTCTGTATGCTGCCAGAAGCATCAGTAACAAACAAATGATGCTCCTTTTATGCAGAAATGTGAAAGCATTATTTCACTTAATTTTATTTTCATCTCTTGGTTTGGAACTTCAACTACTGTACTGCTCATTTTTGAGCTTTAGTCTCTCATTTGTCTCATTTTTGAGCTTTAGTATTTTCCTTCAGACCAAAAGATTCAAAAAGAAAAGAATAGCACCTAACAAACATCAGTTCCTATGCATGGACATACTGGATATGCTAAGAAGTTCAGCTGCAGTTCTCTAGGAGCTTTTGCTCATTCTCAGGTTCTGCTTTGTTAGCTTCTTTTACTTATTTTTGAATCATCATTGTGTTAACTTGAGTGTGGTTTTATGCTACTCTACCACATCTGGTTCAGCTTATATAAATCAGCATGGAAATCTGTTTAATCATTATTCACTGCCAACTTATGACAGTCTCTCAGACATCTTATAATGTCTCTCTTCTGGTTTCAGTGGCAGTAGCTGACATTATGTTCAGCTTTTTTTAGATTTGGTTTATAAAATTGCATTTTTCTCATCAAGATTAATCACATTCTGACACTGTTTCAGACTATGGCTAACACAGTCAGGGCTCATTAATCCAGGTTTGATGCTTTTCATAAATTATATGTATTCACTTGTTATTAATCTTTTTTCAACTTTGTTTTGTAGTGCTGGAATTGGACGGACAGGGTGTTTCATTGCTACAACAATAGGTTGTCGTCAGCTGCGGCTGGAAGGAGTGGTGGATGTTTTGAGCATCATCTGCCATCTGAGAGCAGACAGGTACATCATTAGTAAGCTTCAACAAGTTTCATTATGAATAGACTCCTTACATCTGTCAGGTTTAAAAGCATTAAAGACATGCATTGCAACATAGTAAGTGGCACTTATTAAGCGTATTAAATTGTAATTAATGTGCAGCTTCAAGCCACGTTGGTCAGTTTCCAAATGATTATGTATCACTTAATATTTATTTTGAATTTGTACCCCCAAAAATAATCACAAAAATGCCAGGACTGGATCTAGCAGAGCACTGAGGATGCTAAATTACCCAGAATTAATTTAATTCCAAGGAATTATGGACCATTTCTGTTGGTCTGTTCATTATGAAATGTTCACATAATGTAAAGGGAACCTGGTGTTTTCAAATGGTGTACAAGAATAAAAACTTATTTTGTCCATTCAGGATGTCATAGATAACCTCCTTTTTGTGCGCCCTAGGGGTGGAATGATCCAAACTGGAGAGCAGTATGAATTTGTCCACCATGCCTTGAGTCTCTATGAGAGCCGCCTGTCAGCAGATGCTGGCCAATGAACACAAACGGAGGAGAGAAGGCAGTGGTACGGGATTTTTGCTAATTTTTTACCAGGAAGAATAATCTCTCAAGGGTCAAAGAGTTCTCTGTTTTGCCACAAGACATGTCACTCAAACCAGGAGATGTTTTAGCAGATGCAGATGTCGATGAAGCTGTGCTATGACATGAGGCTTGCGGTGATCATACCGCTCAAGATGCTCAAAAGACTTCTTAGCAAACATGATGTGTTCTTACATTCTTTTCTCTGGCTTTGAGGAGCATCTTTTGCCTCTAAAGACCTTTGTGTTCTACTCTGTCCACCTCAAGTCACTCTACCTGAATACTAACCCTTGAAATTTTGCCCTGTCCTCTTCATGGCTGGTGGTACTAGTTTTTCATTTCAAGGGTCTGTAGTGATCATTAACACTTTTTTTTTTTAAGTTTCTGTGCACAACGAATTGAAAGACTGTTAACCGCATCACCTGGAGTCATTTGTGAGTGAAAAGTCTCATCAGTTGCCATTATACCTTAGGGAATAATTTAGGATGTCAGTAGAGACACTAGTTAATAAACGACAACAAACATTTGCCTAAAAGTTCAGCATGATTGTTAAAATCAAAGTCAGGCATTGCCACAAAGGCAGTGAAAGTGCAGTTTTGTCTGCTTAATAAACACCAAAGCTTTTTAGTTTAAGGTTTTGTCCAACCAAATGCACAAAAAGTCAATAACAAGATAACATAATGTTTAATATGTGACTGTCTTGTTTACTGACAACAATAGACAGGTGTAGACCAGCTATGACCACTCCTGTATTGTTTTCTTATCCATTTGTAAAAGAAGGTACTATAATGTCAGTGGTGCAGTATGAATTATACAGAATTGTACTTTGTATATCAGAGTTTGAATCATATATATGTAAATCTAATGCTAAATAATGATAATGCTATTTTTATACAGTTTGATCTAAATAACAGTTTGATATTTTTACATCTGAGTTAGCAGTGCAGTTATCATGGTTACATTTCTTTAACCCTGAACACATTTTATTTTACTGTATTATTTACAGTATAAAAGACTTAGACACAGAAATGTTATTAAGATGGTGATAACCTTTGGTCCTGTTCAGTCTGTAAAATGCCCAAATGTTGACTTAACATGACAAGTATTCAATCTCAGACCTGCGGAAAAACAGCAGGGAAATTCCATGTCCCATCATTATGTGCTACAAGATTCACTCAAAGAGCTACAAGATGCTGTTTCAGCTGTTGCTGAGAAAATGTTCTTCAGATGCAAATTAACTATTAAATGTATAAAACTGGCGTTCTGTTTTGAAAATGTCATTAAGTCATTTAGCTTTCTGTAATTTCATCTGCTTGGCTCAGATAAGGACCTTAGTTGTAGTAGTGGTAGATGATCAGAAGGACTGAAGACAACATAAATGATCAACAACAATATTATTTATATAGCACTGTTCATGAAAATACAGCTCAAAATGCTTCTCATTATAATAGTGAACCATGTAGTGTATAGCAGAAAATAGCATAAAAGTAAAAAAACATGACAAAATCATTGAAATATCATGAAATAAAAGAAAAAAGAAATAATCGAGAGAATTGGAATAAAAGTAAACAGCTGAATAAAATAAAGCAATTATTTATGACAGTGTGTGTGTGTGTGTGTGTGTGTGTATGTATGTATGTATGTATGTATGTATGTATGTATGTATGTATGTATGCCATTTCACTAGTAAAAACACACACACTTATTGCCAAGGTAAATAGTTTTAAATAATGTTTTTAGGTGCCTAAAACATTTGCACATTTTAAAATAGTGGAAAAATTGAAGCAAACAACTTCGCCCCTTTGATTTAACTAAACAGATGATTTTAGCGCTGGGAATCTCGCACTGCCATTCTACTCTTTAGTACTGTGCAACTCAATATTGATTCTAATGCTGACTTTACATGGTGAAACTGTCATGCAAATATTGCATGATTCATTTTCATGTGACTTCACAGTTACATAAAGCAAAACATTTACTTACTCCACTAGTAGCTAAAAAAAGCAGCTCCTGTTTTCTAATACACAGTATTGTTCTTGCTACAAAGTCACCTATGAGGTGTAATGTACGTATTCGCAGCATATGGGGACGGCAGGTTTTTTGTGCATTGATCCAGGTTGTTTCCTATTGAACATGTCCTGTTCTATTGATGATTTGATTGGTTGTTTCATGAGACATGATTCACAAAGTAAAACTCATGTGACTGAGTTCCAAGTGAGTTGCTTTACTTTATGCGATTCAAGTGCAATTTAGTTTCATGTACGTTTCAAGCAACTGAAGTGGCATGAAGGTTTCACTGTGTTGAGCCAGTCTAAGAGAAAACCGCTATAAAGCTCATCCTATTCATTATTCCTAATTCATGCCATCCCTCACTGGTGTAAACACTGACCTGCATCAGTGAAAATACATTGGCACTTGCATCCAACAGCATGATTTTCGAGTGTTTGTGGTATTTTCAAAGTTCAAGAAAGGTAAATATCCCTTTTACAGATTCTGCATGAATGCAATCACAGTTTACATTGTTTTATAGAGTTGTGATCCTGAGATTGCAAAAGAGACTATAGTAAAATATATTTGAAGAGCTCATTATATAAATATTAAATAAATATCACTTGAGTTGGCTGTCTTTTCTTCCTAACAGACTAAATGAATAAATTATTTCTCAGCAAGACTAAGTTTATAGTAAAATGCAATGGCAAATTTGAGCCATGGTTATGAAATTACTACAAGTTAAATGATACAGTTGTATGCAAAATTTTGGGCATTCCTGATCAAAGTGGAAGTAAGGACATTATACTCTATAGAGAACATACTTCTCTTTATTTGCCAAAATTAGCATATTGGGAAAAACTGAAACATAATATGTGGCCTGTGCAAAGATTATGGCACTTTTTATGTTTTATTTTTTTATATTTTCCAGTATGTTAAACTCAAGCAAATAGACAGGAGTTGTGCACTAAAATGTGCATAAAAAATGCCATATTTAAACTTGTTCCTTGTAGAGAAAGTGCTTATTTTATTTTGGAAAATCAACAAACCAGGGCTGTTGAAACTTTTGCATACTGCTTTTCAAAAATGTGTTAAAATGTCATCAAATGATCTGACATGGAATGGCTTGGCAGCTTTGCTGTGATATAAGTGGCATTTTGGCATTGTGGATGACATGACTTAGAATATAGCCCAGATACTTAATAAATAATTTACGTTCCCCTCAAAAAAATCTTTTAAGGTAATTCCTTAATATATGTTTACAGTATGACAAAAGAAATTGTCCCTCACCCGATTTCTTGTGTTTTCTTCTGTTTTCATCCAACCAGTTTTGATATAAGATAAAGGCAACACAAGTACACATAGAATACAGCTTTTAAATTATCACTTAATTTTATGAAGATAAACATTTATTAAAACCTACATCGCAAATGTGAAAGTAATTGCTACTCTCAATCTAATAATTGGTTGTGCCACCCTTGGCAGTAACAGCCGCAGTCAGCCGTTTGCGATTAATTGTTAAAGTCTTTTACATCGATGTGGAAGATTTTTGCCCCACTTTTCTTTGCAGAATTGTTTTAATTCTTCTGCACTGGAAGGTTTTCAAGCATGAACTGCCAGTGTAAGGTCATGCCAGAGCATCTCAGTGTGACTAAAGTCAAGACTTTGACTTGGCCACTCCAAAACCTTAATATTGTTTCTTTTGAGCCATTCAGAGGTGTGTGCCTTGGATCATTGACCTGCTGCATAACCGAACAGTGCTTGAGCTTTAGGTTATGAACTGACATTCTCTTTCAGGATTGTCTGATAGAGAGCAGAATTCATGGTTAGATCCATTATGACAAGTTGTCCAGGACCTGCAGAAGCCAAGCAGTCCCAGACCATCATACTGCCACCACCATGTTTGACTGTTGGTACGATCTTCTGGGAGTCATCAGTGTGCTCTTGATGAAATTTTGGTAGGCTGGCCACTCCTGGGAAGGTTCATCATTGTTCCAAGTTCTTTTCAATTGTGGATAATGGCTCTCACTGTGTTTTTTTTAAGACATTCTAGCCTGCTTCACATTATCAGACAGTGATGTTTAGATTCAACAAGCCTGGCAATAATCATGCCTGGGTGTGGCTGGTGAAATTGAACCCAATAGTCAATTGAATTTGGTTAACTGGTTGATTTAGTAGGTAAGGGGGCTTAGTTTTTCACGTAGGGCCAGTTATAGCTGAACAGCATTTTTCCTTCAATAAATGAAATCATCATTTACAAACAGCATTTGTTTTATTTGGGTTATCCTGGTCTAATATTAAAAATAGATTGATGATCTGAAACATTCAAGTATGATAAATATGCAAAAATGGAAGAAATTGGGAAGGGACATATACTTTTTCACAGCAGTGTGTGTGTGTGTATGTGTGTGTGTGTGTGTGTGTGTGTGTGTGTGTGTGTGTGTGTATGTATGTATATATATATAGCAGGCTGAGAAACGGGAAATATATTAGAATTTTACATTTCGTCATCAGATACAGATGTTTAGTGGAAAAACATATATACAGAAGTGCTATTAACGTTATGTGGCAGCATGTCTCTGGACCACATAAGGATCTTGCTGCTAACATTGCAAGCATATTTTGAGCAGGACGATGATTGTTGTACGACAATGAACATTTCTAGGACACAGTTTTTATTATCAGATTTTTTTTATTCGAATTTGTGTGTGCGTGTGTGTGTGTGTGTATTTCTCAATGTGTGTAGCAAAGAAAAAGCTGTGATCGGGTCAAAACAGTTCTTGTTGATGTCGCTGGTTTACTGTTGGTAGCCATTAGCCATTTTCCATTGTTTGGCTTAACACCTGGGTTAGCCAGTCGATGATTTGTTTTCCTATTTATCGCTAATCAACCTGAATGTTGTGAAAAGCTAACTGTCCAGCATAACTAACTGTAGTAGATATTTCTAGCTACTAGAATCTGTACATATGGATGCCTCTATTATTGCAGTTATAATGCTGGTGATCTGAGGTGTCTTTTGAACTGCCATGACTGTACACTTAGTTCACCCAGTGAGAAGAAGAACTCCTGAAATTGGTGAAGACTTTACTTGAGTAAAGTGTACTGCTGTATATAAATACACTTGACTAAAATGTACTGCTGTATATAAATACACTTGACTAAAATGTACTGCTGTATATACATACACAGGACTACAATGTTACACAAGCCATAATATCTATTATTGAGGTCCTACATACTGTGTTCACACTCTGAGTCCTCTTCTATCTTGATGAAAGCCTGTAATGTGGAGAAATGTGTTTTTGTGGAGAAATCTGGCTACTTTTGCCAACTCAGACTATCTTATGCTGAAAGTATACCTATGGTAGTGGCTTTATGGTCTTTACTGCCAATAAACTTCTAATATTCTGTCAAAAAGAGGCAGTCATTTTTACTGCACACACATTTCTATGAAATGTTTAGGTACAGGTTTCTTATATTTTACAAATGGGTTGATGTATTTGATTTTTAGATATAAATGTGGAAGGGATGTGTACTTTTTTTACGTTTACTGTACAAGGTTAGTAATGATAATAATAATAATAATAATAAGTTCAATTTATACAGTGCCTTTCATAAACCCAAGGACGCTTTACATCACCATCAGAAGAAAAAACAAATTAATACTACAGAGAGGAAAAAAGGAAGGTTTTTAACAGGGATTTGAAGGAAGACAGAGAAGATCAATTACGAAGGTTAAACTGTTAAAACTAGCCCTGCAGTTTGAAGGCCAGACTCTAATTGTAAGTTGTTTAGATGGCTGTATTACAGCCAAAAAGATGGTGATGAAAATAATATGGTATATTCTAAGACTTATACACATGACTCAGTAGCAATTAAAACTTTCTATGGGACACAAAATACAAAAAAAAAAAATCAGACTGAACCTTGAGAAATATGTGGCTGATTGCTTTCAGAATTCAAAGGTAAGGTTGCTATGGAAATCTGAGAAGATACCAAAAAGCATGTTTTACTTAACATCTAACTACATGCTATATTTTACCCTGTGTTTTTTCCCCAACACATTTATGTAGACTAACCTAAATAAACATTCTTGTAAAAGTATTGATACTTAAGTAAAATAATGGCACAAGTAAAAGTAAAGGTACACTCTTAAAAAGATGGTTATTCAAGGGTTCTTTAGTAAAGAAAATGGTTCAATATAGAACCATAAACATTGGAAGAACCCTTTGCATGATTCTTTGTCTTCTGATGTTGTTTTTGCTGGGGTTGTGCCTAATTCCGACTCCCTGGCATTTTCTTGAGTAAATGTAACTAGTTACTACCCACTTTTGTACACTTTTGATTCTAACTACAGTTCGAATCATTTGTAGGTTATAAATGCAGCAAAATGAAGAAAATGCAGATATTTTAGCACAGTAGCCCAGCATCACCTAACCACTCTGCTCTTCCAGAGTACAATAAATACATGATCAAATATAGATATATCAGTTATGATATGAAATGCATTTAATATCATTGTGTATCCCTTGCAGCTGTAAGTGGAGTAAGATGTAGATAACTGACTGAAATGATTAATAGCAGTTAACAAATCAAATGCAGATATAACTCCAGGTTATCAGACCAAGTTTAGACCAGGTTCTCCTGGTCTAAATTTATACCTTGCCATTTTTCCCCCAAAATAACCCATAACATTCAAGTTACAGCTGGGTGCAAGTGTCATGGGTAGAAGATTTGAAAAGTACACAGGTAACCACAGTCTAAAAGAACAAGAGAGCAAGATGTGCTGCTCTGACATAATTTCTTCCATAATTTCCTGTCTGTCCCCATAATAATTCCACTCTGCTCTGTCCTAAAAATTTGCCACATAAGTAGACTAAGGTGATCGTGTTTTACTTCTCAAGACAAAGATCTTGAAGAACATCTCGCTTACTGTCTGTTCTAAGTCTGGGAATGGTCTTTGTTGTATGCTATGTTCAGATGTGTACAGAGAATAATGTGCTTAAAGGTACACTTTGTGATTCCTCACCAACAAAATGGGGACCTGTAAAGGGTCAACTGACTTGAAGTATAGAGCTAAACAGGGAATGATGCTGTTAAAAGCAAGCTTTGAGAAATCAGTGCAGATTTGACCGCCTGAGTGCTGTGTGGGGATACAGGAAGGAAAAGGAGGTTCCCTGGCTGAAAGCTTTCGCAGACAACAAAGCAGCCTGTGGCCTTCAGTCCAGGGAAAGTTACATTTCTTGGTCATCCAACAGCAAAGAGGGAGCAAAGAAAAATCCTAGTCCAGCATTTGCACTGAACAAAAACATCTAAATCTTAATCCAGTCTGACCAAAGCTGAAAAGCATCGCTTCATCAGAGAGACTTCATCTCCCGTCGCTATTTTACTTGGCCACCGGGTTTGAACTCAAGACATCTCCACAGAAAGGCTACGCTGATTGAGGATATCCGTTAGAGACTGAAGGGTTTATTCGCACGCACTGTTGATTGCTGTTGGCCGATGAGCGTGAGAGAACGGACCTAAGGCCTCTACAGAAATTTATATGCATAGAGCACTGTGGCTTTTGGTGGACATTTGGAAAACTTGCTTATAGTCGAAAATCCAACGCATGGGGAGCCTACACTTTTACTCATTTCCAAAACCTTTGGATTATGTTTTCAAGTGCCTCTTTAAATTGAATTTCTATTTATTAACTAAGATAATCTAAACATTTGACAATCAAAATGCTGAAACCTAAAGTTGCTTGTGTAGCCATTTGGGTAGCATGTGGAATCTTGGTAAGTAATTTGCATTTAACTTTTCGTTATTTAACAACGTTATTTGGACAGTTCTTATGTAACGTTTTTGCAGGCCTTTTCTTATTGAACTTACGTGCCTACATACCAGCACCTGATTTGTACCTTTGAGAACAAGTAAAAATTGATCATAACCAACCACAATCTTTTTTAACTACTTTCAGAGTATAGTTTTGACGAATGCCCAGCAATGTAGCATCAACGTTACAGAGGTCATATCTACAACAGAATCTATAGAATTTACACTGGAGAACTCAGATATGGATTGCCAATTCAGAGTGGCCATAATGGACAGGCCTGTTAAAAACTGTGAAAATGATCAGGAAAACAGAACTGCAGCTCAATGCAAAATTGGAAATTTGAATCCTGGAACTAGGTACCACCTGACTGTGATATCAAAAAGAGATGGAAGGCAACAGAACATATCCCTACCAACAAGTAAGTGATGCGCATTCTCTTTTGGGAACTGTTGAGTGTACTACTTTCATCTACAAAGGGTTGCTAGTTGCTAGTTCATCACATACCTCACCATGTTACTGATTGCTACTGCCCAGATTATCAGCTGCCTTCTACACTCTTAGAAATAAAGGTACCTTAAGAGTACTTTAGAAGAACGCCATGAAAGACCCACCTTTAGTTCCCTAAATTATAAATGGTTTTTCAAAGAACCAAAAGAATATTCTGGCATTTTTCAGCCTAGTCTCTATCTCCCACACATCTGTAGCATATGGGCAATTAGCCTAGACAGTAAATAGTCAGGTCTTCCTTGACTTAACAAAAAATACCCACAGTAGATGCCTGAATGGATGTTTGATGTACCTGACCACAGTTTAAAGGTTAAAGCTTGTTCCTCGAGAGATTAAATGAAAACTACAATCTAAACCAGTTCCATATAGGTCTAAACAAAGCTATTACCATACTGAACCAGTCTTTCAGGAACCAGAGGTGGTTGTTCTCTGGAATCACTCCTTTTAGCACCCTTTATTTAAAGAGTGTACCTTGTCTGTCAATGAAAATGGAGTATCATAAGGCCAGTGTTGACCATACTTAGCAATAGATGAGCTATAGTCAGTAAATGTAAACCTATACATTTCACCTGTATGGTAGGTGTACCTGTTAAAATGGCCAGTGAATATAGACACAAGGTAGGTTTACTGAATGTACAGTGGCAGAGTGACTTTTATGTGCACATCACAGCATGGTTATTCTTTTAGTGAGAAAAAGTAGAAAATACCTGGTAAATGGAAATCAAAATGAATATCCCAGGACCAGTCAGTAGACAAAATGTAAGAGATATGGCCTTTGGTTCAGTGGCAAGAGATAACATCAATATTGCCAGAAAGACATACATTTCTAATCTGACAAACAGAATTCTTTCATCTTTAAACATTTAGAGCAAAAGATACAAGAAGCAAGGCTACAACAAAAGTTTAAATTATGTTTGTACTTGTACAGATTAGTGTGTATTAGTATGAATATTAATCAGAGGACCATCGTTTCACATACTTCACTCTTGATGAAGCACCCTATCTGTCGAAATGGTTTTGAAATCTTCTTGCAATGAGGATGTTACATTCTACAGTCACTGTTTGGAATTCTCAGTGATTTCCACATCACTTTATGGAGGTTTCTCTAAAAGCAGAAACCTTTTAGTTTAGAATTTGCATTGAAAATAAAATGGAAATACAAACAATTTATGCAAAATGGCTCATGATCTATCATTTACTAAAAACATATCAACAAATGGTGAAATATCAAAATAAAAATATTCCAGAAAAAGTCCTGTGTATTTATCCTGTTGTTAGTTTTTTTTTTTGTGGATTTTATTCATTGTTTGACACTTACAATATATGGTATATTGTTGCTGTTGGGGGGGGGATTTATTTTTTTAAAACAGAATTTGAGAATGCCAGCTGCCCTTTACAATAGGTTCACATTTTCATGATGAATGGGATATGAGGTTTTGTTGTGACCGTGACATTAAAATTACTATAATTTATTATAAAAAGATTTGGTTTTCTGTGCAGACACTGGGTTGGGTCTCTTGACTCAACCCAGGGTGTATATGTGACTGTCTGTGTGTGTGTGTGTGTGTGTGTGTGTGTGTGTGTGTGTGTGTGTGTGTGTGTGTGTGTGTGTGTTTATGGGTGTCTTTGTCTGATGTTTGGCCTGGCTCCAAAACAGAAGTCTGACCCTAAGTATTTCCAGACTGTTCTGCCCTCTCCCCTGCCCTTTCCCGCCCCATTGTTCTTTTGTCCTAAAGGAAATGGAGGGGGGGGGGTTGCATTCTGTTTTGATAGGGCGTTTGATCAGATCTGCGCTCTTGACCTCTCATAGCATGCAGTCTGATCCCATCACCTGAACCACTCTGATATTCACACATCAATGGTCCACTCCCAGTCTAAAAATACTTGCACTTCATAATCAGGAATGTCCTGGGCAAAGATTGTAAGGCTCTCTCTGCATGGTTACAGTTTGGAGACATCTTGACTCAGTTGTTTTATTTGAATTTTTTCACTGCTACTTTTCAATTAAGTGCAAAACAATACCAACTAGCAGGGCTGGGCAATTTCATAACATTTAATAGTATTGTGATACATGTTATCAATATATGTCAATATATGTTTTATTATTTATTTAAAATACAAAAAATGGTGAAATATCACAATAAAATGTGCAAAAAACAAACCTGCATATTAATTCAGTTGTTAGTTTTTGTGTTTTGTGATGTTTAGTTATTGTTTGATACTCACAAGATACAAAATAGTATATTGTTGCTGTTGGGGGGAACAAAAAGAACCATGACTTACAGTATGTCTGATTACAGTATGTCTGATTACAGTAATGAGAGTGTAATTAGCCCTTAATTGAATTGATTTTCAGTGCAGCGTGTGAAATGTTAAACACAAATCATTGCATTCATAGTTTTTATAGTATAAAATGTGGAACTACTTCTTATGTCTTAAACACTGCTACAGAAAAAAAACTCTTTTGACACCCTGAAAAACCTTTCATTGGATGGTTCTTTAAATAATCTTTTTTTTCTGTTACCGTTTTAAAGTTCAAAGAACCTGCACATAATGAAAAAATCCTACACCATTTAAAGTCCACCTAAAATCAAAACTGCCATTTTTTACCTTGTTCATGTCACTGGTGATATTAAGCAAAATTCATTATTTTATTTCATTTAAAAGACAAAATTCTTGCTTTCTTGCAAACCATGACCTAGGTGTTCCTAATATGGGCACCATATGACTACGGAATGACGTATGACTTCTACATGGCAGCAACTAGTACACATATGATTATCTTAAATTGAGCTGTGTCTGTCATTAGTTTGCAGTTCCTATTTTAGAATGATCAACCTTGTAAAGACTTTTTTAGCCCAGTAATGTTCTCTAGTGCTCGCAAAACTTAGCATACTAGCAGATACAAAAAGTTCATATTTTCACACTCTCAATGATTTGTGTGACTTTACACTTCATTGTTTTTTTCTGTCTTGCCACTAAAACACCGTCTCATTTCTGATTACATCAACATACAGTTGTACAATTGTCAACCGTACACAGGGGACTGGGGTGGCCATGGCAAAACCATAATTCTGTGGTCAGTGAGTCATTTTTTGTTGATTTTGAGGCATGCTCTGGATTATTGTCCTCCTGAAGGATCCAAACTGTGGCCCAGTTTAAGCTTCCTGCCTGAGGTAGTCAGGTTTTGTTTTTATTTCTGCTGGTACTTGATGGAGTCTGTGATACCAAATGTATCAATTAATACCTGTAAATTATTAAACAGGTAGTCATGGCTGACCATTTAAGTGTTCCTAATCATTCAGGTGAACTATAAAACCTGTGAATGTAAAAATATTCCAGGAATTTTTGCCCATTCACCCAGAAGAGCATTGTGAGGTCTGACACTGATATTGGACAAGAAGGCCTGGCTCACAATCTCCATTCTAATTCATCCCAAAGGTGTTCTGCCAGGTTGAGGTCAGGACTCTGTGCAGGCCAGTCAAGTTCTTCCACACCAGACTTACCCAACCATGTCTTTATGGACCTTGCTTTGTGCACTGGTGTGCAGTCATGCTGTAATAAGGGGGGGCGTCCCCAAATTGTTCCAACAAAATTGGGAGCATGAAATTGTCCAAAATTTCTTGGTCTGCTGAAGTACTAAGAGTTCCCTTCACTGGAACTTAAAGTGCTAGGCCAACCCCTGAAAAACAGCCCCATAGCATTATCACTCCACCACTTGGCACAAGGCAGTCAGACAGGTAACATTCTCCTGGCATTTGCCAAACCCAGACTCTGTGAGTTTGCGTTGTCAACAATTTTCAAACTTTGTTTACAGGACAGATTTAGCAGGACAGAAATTTCACAAACTGACTTGTGGCAGAGGTAGCATCCTGAAGTCACTGAGCTCATCAGTATGATCCATTCTAGTGCCAGTGTTTGTCTATCAAGACTGCATGGCTATGTGCTTAATTTTATCCACCTGTTAGCTATGGGTGTGGCTGAAACACATATATAATTAGAAGGGATGTCCCAATATCTTTGTCCATATATTGTACTTTAAATAAAGATAAGATATCTGTTAATATTGTGCATGAAATATTAAATGGATAAGCAATAAAGAATGCTTTTTACAGCCATTTTGCTCATCTGTACCAGGTGTCTAAACCTGTGTCTAAAACACCAGTTGGCAGGTCTACATATTTGTCAGTCATCTGTTTGAGCAAGTTTTGGTCAGACTCCTTTAAAGTACGATTGCAGTTCAAAAGAAAGTTACACAAAGCTATTTCTTTCCAACAAAACACGATTCCTTCTAAAAGTTAAAGTTTATTTGCTCCTCCTTAAAGCTCCCAACGCTATAAGGCAGACCTTCTCAGCTTTTCCATCCCAAGGTCATTTATGATCTCTTAAAACCAATGCCATTAAATAGTCATTTTGTTTTATGTTTTAACAGTGATTGATTAGTGTGCAAATAAGAAGGAAATATGTAATGATATATTAAACTTAACAAAAGCCACCATTTGTTGCAAAAATTGAACAATTTTGTAATTTAATACTAAGTTAGTGGGGAACTATCAAGGCATTATTATTTAATATAATTATTTTTACATATATACATTTCAAGGCCAACTTTTTAAGCCATATTTTCACTGCAGTTTTCTTAGCACGCGTATATTATACATCAATTTTAGTTCTTGTAATAGAGGTTTTGAGATTGTTGGTCCACACTGAAGGCCTAGCTCTGATAGTCAGAGTCACCACAGATGGTCGCTAATGAGATGGTAGAAGTCTAATGACACCACCCAGACAAAATATCATTTCTTCAGAGTTAAGCATCCAAAAAAAAGATTTCTAAGGGAAATGGATGAAAAGACAAATTGCTGAAAGAAGCACAGAGAGCAGTAGAGAAGTGGAGTGCAGGTGCACCAGTCAACATGCAGTCTAGTTTTTCAATTTGCTATGACTTTCAGTCTTATCCGCAAAGTACTGTGTGGCTGAAGGTCTTCATTCTAAACAGTGTAGCTCACCTAATTCTCCTCATAAAATCAGTTAGTCTGGTGTTAAACAATTGATCATGTGAGCTCCTGCTGTGTTGAACTGAAAACTTACAGCCGCTATGGCACTTTGTGAATAAGGCCCAATCCCATTTCTTCTTTTTATCGAGTGTCACCCTAACCCTTTGGAACTGAATTATAAGGGGTAGTAGTTGAAATCTTGCCCTATGAAATGGGACAAGCCCCAAATAAAAATACAAAAACACTGCTTCATTAACAGGCTACTCTGTAGGCGACCCTGCCTGTCTTCAGTGACAGCAGAGAAGGGAAAAGTTCAGCAACCTCACTGCTGGGCTTTAGTTTAAATTTAGGGCATCACATGCTTTCAAAGAGGGAGACAATTAATAAATAAGACAATGATTTATTATCACCTACTCCTAATTCTTTGGTGATATGAAGCAGCTGTTCGCCAGCTTCTTCGAATTTTCCCGTTTAACCTTAAATGGTGCAGCAGCTACATTCTGGCGCTTCAGGTGTCAATACTGCCAGACTATTTAAGGTGGAAAGGGGAAAGTTAGCTAGCTAGTGACCGAGACATTAGCATGCTATTAGCGATTTTTTGTGCTTGTTATGTAGAAAACGAAGATAATACATTGAAATAACATTAAAGCAAATGTGTGCAAAACACACAGTGCTGTTCTGGTATATGGTGCAGCCCTGTGGCATTCCTGATACATTCAACTAGGTGTGTCCAAAATTTCCTCTTCTATTGTATTTTAAATTTACAAACAAACAACAAAAAGCTGTGAAGCAAACGCAGGAATGCCCAAACTGGTCTCCCCTAGAACCTTGCGCCCTTACCTTTAGGGCCCTTTGTTACTGCACCACCCTTATACTCTATTTGTAGAAACTTAACAAGTTTGTTAAGGGAACATTTAAAACTGCCGTGATGTTATAGCCTTGAGTGAACCTTGAGTGTTCTATTGCATGTATACAGCAGTTAAATTAATAAATAAACAAATTGAGCCGTGGACATGGCATTTAATATATTTTAATGTTAGCAGTTCCTTCTGCCAAATTATAGTTCCTTAACAAGCAGCTTGTAGCTACATCACAGTAACAAACTGCACTGTCTGCTGTGAGCCTCGTCTTTTGAAGTATGAATTGAGCCATAAAACTGCTGCAATATCAAGTTTAGCTCAGTGTTGTCACTTCTTGCTAGATTAATATTAATGTTATTTTGTTCTGGCCAGTAAAGCATCTTACAGCCCGTTTTGTTTGGTGAATGGTATTTGGTTAATTTCTGGCTAATTCCAGCTTGTTTAAATGTTCTTTTGTCACAGCTGCTGAAAACCTTGCTCAGTGGTAATGACACTTGTGGAATTTAGTGTAATCTCATATTCAGACTCTGACTAAATCAGCTCTCTGTCTTGGTGACTGTGGAGATTTACTGACTCTTAATGTAACTATAGATACAATATAACAGAGCAGTGATGTCAGCAGTCAGACACATTGATATATAACAGGACAGCACTTAAAATAGACAACTGTGTAAAAAATGGCATGCAACTGATGGCGGTCCAGCGGAACAAAGCTTTAAGAGTACATGAAGAGTGGATGTTGCCTAACAAATTATATGGCAGTTTTAAATTATTAATAAAACCATGTAATAAAAATCAGTTGCCCAAAGGTGGTTTAATTTCTTAACCTGCAATGTTCAATTCAACAGTCTTGTAAGTACAAAACTTGTAGTAGTTACCAAATTATACAATGTACGTTCAATATATTGTTTTATATAAAATATACATTTAAATTATATGTTCTGTTTAGATGCCACTATATGCGCATATGTCAGTATATGGAAATATATGCATGTATGTAGATTAAATATATTTCATATACTTACATATGTCCAAAATATGTGAAAAAACATTTTATGATGTGTATGAAATGTACACATTTGACAATTATTTTGTGAAAAAGTAAATATATTTCCTAAATTAATTTTTGCTAATAACATAATGTCACAGAAAATCCAATTTGGATAAATAAAGGAGCAATGCTGCAGCTTAGTGTTAAACAGCTGAAAGGTTCGAATGCTGACATCACAACAAGGGGCTAAAATGTGTGGCCTTTGGCATTAAGCAAGTAATGTTTTCTCAAAATAAACCTGCTTATGCTTTAGTGTGTAAAGATTTTGCAAATCAACAATGTCATCATGCTTGACTGGATATAACATGTTCACGTTTCTTCAACACACCCACTTGTTGACGGACAGTGAAATTATTAATACAACTTACTGAAGTCAAATAAGATCATGAATCTCAAGAACAATTTAATTAGAAAGATGATATTTGTACACATTAATTTTAGAAATGAGATAACTATGACTTTATTTCCTGCATAATCAGTAGCTTCATTGCTTAAGAAATGTCAGGTGCTGCTTATAGCCCTTTAAAAGTCATTGCATAGCGGCATTGTTATAATAAGCCATAGTTTGTGACTTAATGAGCGGTAAGGGAGGAAGAGCTATAGAAAAGGCAGCGGCTCAGTGGTCGGCGGCCGCCCGGCTCTGCCCTTCTCCCCTAAAGGTCCTCTTTCCCCCTCTTTCTTTCCCACAATAAGCTCACCATGGGCAGCTCAGCAGCCAGCTAGCGCTGGCGTTCTTTATACACTGCAGAACAATCTTATCTGCCTCACACATCACACTTTCTGATCGTCCTGGCGCGCTCTCACACAAAAAAGGCTCCACTACAGCCACTTCCACACCTTTCCTAAACCGTTGTGTAACAGAACTTCTACTGACCCTATTTTTCTCTTATAGTGCAGAAAGATCTAGAACTAGATGATTGCTTAATTTTAAAAAAATCACTAATTCAAATGGACTTTCTTGATGAATAGATTGTGTGAAGATAATGTACAGTCGTATGCAAATGTTTGGGTACATTTTGTTAATTTTCTAAGTGAAAAAAGTGAACACATCATCTACAGAGAACACACTTCTGCATATTTCAGTGTGCAAATACTGTTTATTTGCTGAAATTATCATAATGGAGAAAACATAAAAGAACAGAAATCAGCCTGTGCAAAAGTAGAAGAGGAAGATGATGAAATCACACCCCCCCCCACACACACACTCACACACACAAACACAGTTATATATAAAATGTTTTCTTTTCTTATTATTATCATTATTAAATCATATTTATCTAATTGCCATATTTCTGCAAGTTACATTTTAAGTGTGGCATATTTAAATGTGTTCTCTATAGAGGATGTGTTAACTTATTTTCACTTAGAAGACCTAAAGGACCTCTGCCCAAGACTTTTAGTGTCTATAGATTAAAAAGTTAAACAGGAACCACGGTCACATATCCTGACATAAGATCCTCATGAGTGCCAAGATAATTTGTTAAGTTCTCTGAAGCCCCGTCCCAGGGTCTTGTTCTCACGCTTCTATTGTATAGCTAAGAAAGATTAAAGTGTAGGATTTGGTCCGATGCCCACTAAATATGAACTAAACCTGAAGAGAGGGACAATAATGTTGAAAAGAATGACCTAACACAGAGGAAAAATTGCAGTAGCATCAGACAGCCATTTGGACTCTAAAAAATAAAATTTGGAAAAGGACCTCTGAAGCCAGGTCCCAGCATCATATCACCCACAAAAAATCCCTTAGAATAAGGCCAAGACCCAGCCTCTTAGAATAGGAGCTATAATATTTGAATGGTATTTTGGAGGCCAATGCCCGGGGTCATACAACTGCACTTCTGAACTGAGGCCAAGGATGAAAAGAAATTACAATGAAATGTCTGGGCCAATACCCAGCATGAGCCATTTCATGGTGTAAGAGTAAGATGGGACATGAGCTCCTAAACAAAGGCCCAGAAGCCTCTGTCCTTTTGCAATAGAAAAGGGAATTAATGTTGTGAAGAAAAGACCTAGTAATCATGACCCAGACATTTGGTCTCAAAAACAGTGAATCTGAGGTTTGATCCAAAGACGCAACCCTTAAGAACAGTCAATATAATATTGGATAGTTAAACTGGAGTCATTGGATCCTTGAAATAAAATCCCAACCTGTTCAGATGGTTGATAAGAAATTGTGAATGTAGCTTGGAAACCCAGGCAGGCTCTTCTACCAAAGACCAAGGCATTGACTGTAAAGAATAAAATGTGAAAGGGAAGGTCTACAAGGTTAATAAGAATTGCAATGAAATTACTAAAGCCCAAGAAAAGAACCCATGCCCAAGACATTTAGTGTCTATAGATTAAAAACGTGAACAGGAAACAAGATCAAATATCCAAGTATAAGAGTACAAAGAAATTTAGTTTAGTTCTCTGAAGCCCAGGCCAAAGTGTCTTGTTCTCAAGCTTCTTTCATTTAGCAAAGAAAGATTAAAGTCTAAGATTTGTGTTCTAAGGCTCTGGTCCATTAACAATGAACTAAAGCCCAAGATAAGAGCAATAATGTTGAGAAGAAAGACCTACCAGTATGGCAGAGATCCAGGAGCGTGAGCCAGCCATGTGGTCATTTGACTGTCTGTATTAACACTAAAAATCTTTTTGCAGTATTCCAGAATATTTGAAAGGTTCTGCATTTGTTATTGTTCAATTAAGTCAATTTTTATAGATAGAATTGAATTGAAATTGAAGTTACACAATTACTAATATAATAAATAGTTAAGAGTCCTAGAAATATCTACATTATTTTTCATTATGTACTGTTGTCACGCAGATGAAGTTTCCCAAGATTGATGAGGGCTCTGAAAAAAATTAAAGGTCTTTGGTTGAATCTGTTTTCAAGCAATTTTGTGGCCCCTCATGAAGCTTCTTTAAATGTTTAAATGTTAAATGTTTAATTTTGCCTTACACTGGTAGGTACAAAAAGTAGAGAATGTTTTCTGATTGTGACACATGGGTGATACCATACATGTGTGTGTTTTTTATTGTTCAGGACCTTCTGCTGTACGTGAAGTTTTGGTGTCTAGAGACGTGGATGCCTTGAATCTTTCCTGGCGGCCTGGCCCAGGCAGAACAGAGCAGTTTCAAATTCTGCTCAGAGACAGCATGGGCCTGAGCTCCACCTGGAACACCACATTAGCCAAAATCAACACCTCCTACACAATGAACGGCCTAATTCCTGGGCGTCTCTATAACATCACCATCATCGCAGTGGCAGAAGGGTTACTGAATTCTACAGACATACAAGCACAAACAGGTATTGTTTTTTTTTTACACAAGGACTCAGCAGGGGCATTAACCTGTGAAACCCACATTAACCCACATTTCAGTTTCTTTCTCTCATAACCACAAAATTTTATTTTCATAGTAATCACTGAGTGTTTTATACAATAAGGCTTAAAATTAATAACTCATCTTGCTGGGTAATTTTAGATCTTTTCTAGAAGAAACCAACCACAGTAGTTGTAGTGGAGTCCATGGATGCAGAAAGGTGTTTATTAAAGGTGTTTAAAGATTAATTTTTTAATTACACTTATATGTGACAAGGTGTTTTCATGCTAAATTCCATATGTTGTTTTCCTTTTCAACTGAATTATTTGTAAAGAGCTGTCAGCAGATCTCTCAGCCATGCTACAATGGCTAGAGGTGTAAGTTAACAGCATTAACTTACAGCTATAAAGTAGCATTAAATCTTATGAAGCCAAGCCAACTTTCTGCATAGCCTATTACTTCATGTTTATTTTTAAAAACTGGATAAAGCTGGATCATATGACAAAAAACATCCAATCTGTGCTAAAAGTGTCACATCACAGTGTTGCATCAAGGTGGAATGGGGGTTTTGCCAACATCGTCCAACCTAGCAGCCATAGCTACGAAAGAATGGGGAGCATAGATAGGTCAAATCTGCTTTTCTTTTTGTTCTTTTCCTAGTTTCCTAGTGTATGTAGCCTTTTTCCACAACGTTTCAGGCAGCCGAGTGAACGCCCTGTCTCTCTTTCCTGCTGCTCCTGTGTTATGTCACCACTGCGCTGTGTCAATCATCCCTTCACACTGTTCTCAAATCCCCTTGTTCACCCCCCCAAATACATCCCCGTAGATTAGAATCAGCACTTCGGCTTTCGCGCCTTTCCCATGCTTCAGTTCCTTTCTGTCAGACTGTTCTGTTGTTGATAGCAGAGTATAAACATACTGCAAGATTTTGAAACAATCGAAACGTCCAAGCAATGCCATGCTTACAGTACATCACTCCAAACACACATTCAGGCATCTGTCAACAACCATTTTCCTCTTTCTGTAGTGTTTATTACCCTCAGCTCATGGCATTCTGAATTTGATTTGAATTGAAAAATCTTTATTGTACCAAAACTCAGATGAAAAAGTATCAGAGAAGGGTTGGAAGTGGTCTTTTTATACAAAAGAAAAGAATATTCTAAAAAAAAAAAAACCTTAAAAAAAATAAATAAATTCTACAGGCAACCTGAAGTAGCGCAGCTAACCTCAGTCCAGTTTGGTGCATCATTAGAAGGGTACACTGAAAAAAGTGAGTGGATAAATTTAAGAAGAAAAAAAAATGACATCAACAAACATTTTGCCTTTCTTTTCACCACATTTTTAGCTCATAGGAGTTAACACAGAAACATTAAAGCTTGCTGACATGTCCTATGAATTTCACGCGACTTACCTGGTTTTGTTGTTTGTTGAGTCTGTCTGTACTCTTCTTATTTCTTATCTCTTTATATCAGGCGCATGGTGCTGCTGTTAGTGTCGCTAAGATAAGTAAACAGACAATTTAGCTATCCAAGTAGTTAGGTAAGCTATGACCTACTGAACAAAACCAATATTATTTAGTTTAGTTATCAAGAATTTGAATCACACACAGTGCTAACTTACTCATTACCTAGGTAACTCGCTAATGTTAGCAAACAGAAACACACCAAGTTCTGACAAATCGTGCGACCTTGTCGAAATATTGTACCATAACACATATTTATAGGTAGAGCTCTATATAACACTGTAAGTTTGTGTGACATGTACCAAATCATACAAACCTGAGCTAAACTTCTTATGCAAATTTTCCAGTTCCACCTTAAGTGGTACAACAGTTACATTCTGGCACTTCAGGACACTGTCCACCCAGGCACCATTTAAGGTGGAAAGGGAAAATGCGATTCTCTGTCATACAATGCTACCAGTACATAAACTACAGTTCAGATGTGTTGGTAGTCAATCACCCTATCAAAAACACTACATTCAGATGTGAAGTGGCTGCTGCACTTTCATTGCCTTTGGGACCACAGGGTCCCCACTCTACCATTTCGATGACCTGGATCCATAATCTTCTGTGGTGTTTGGCGAAGGGATATGATCCCCTTAAACATTCCCCAGCAACGTTTTCTGATAAGGAGATTTAGATCATCACTTTACCTATAGATTTCAGTGCTGGTAGCATTTTATGATAGGGTAATTTAAGCCATCAAAATGTCGTACCTATAGTTTAATGTAGAAAACTACTTAAACTATGCAGTATGGTGGGACATTTCAACAAGGTAGCACAATTCGTCAGAACACCAGCAGCTCTTGCTGAAACGTTACAACACACATACTTACTCATGAATACGAGCAAACTACATTTTTTACTGAATTGCTGGACTGAATATCTTCATCTTCCCCTGATTAAACATAATTAAAAGTGATTTCAGCATACAAGTACTGGTAACCTCGAATTGTTAAATAAGTACTCAAGTATCAGTGCACATCTTTAGCATGGTGTTTTGGACAGATAGGGAAGCTGTTTGCTTACAAATATGAAATACATAAGTTGTTGTATTTTTAAGAGTAGAGGCAACAAAAGATGTAGAACCTGATGTGAAAGAAGCTTATCTACAATACAATGACTATCTAGATACTAAGATAACATTTGTGCATAGCCAGATATTCATATATTCAAGCAACAGCTACATAAGCTAATTAAATTCTAACTAAACATAAACTGAGTAAATTTGCAAGTAAATCATAAAAAAACTGTGCCTATCTGCTTAAGTGTTCTCTTCACAATGAAACACAAAATGAAGGAGTAATGATTGAAATATGAATGTTTGAAGTTGTATAATGTATTTGACGTCTCTGATGGAACATATTTTAGTATTTAACATTCAAATTAACAAGTAATTAGGATTGAGTCATTTTAAGAACCTTTAATCCCCAACCTTTTTTTCTTTTCTTCTTTTGGAGGTTTTAATTAGGGCAGTCAGGCCATCTCCAACCCCCCGCCCACTGTAATTTGCACCCTGGTCAGGGTTGTGAACAACTGCTCTAAAACAAATCCCTACAATGAAATCCAACTGAATGAATCTATTTATTCCTTTGCTTTGCAGTACCCAAACCAGTCTCAAATCTACGAGTGGACAGCAATGGGAGCCAGACCAGCCTCAGAGTCTCTTGGGATCAGTCTCCTGGTGATGTGGAGAATTATCTGGTCGAGCTTCTGGCTGCACAGGTGAAAACTCTGTCTCCAAACAGCACAGAAGCTCTGTTTGACCACCTGAGTCCTGGCCACACCTACCAGGCCTTTGTCTACACCAGGAGTGCTAATCTAACCAACCACATCAATGTGACGGGCAGCACCAGTGAGTATGACTGAAACTTTAAAGTTTGGTGAAAAAAAAATTATAGTTAGGTGAAAATAAAATTTACACAAATTTCTCTTTACCCCAAAAGTCATTGATCATTAAAGACATGTTTGGTGTCTGAAACCAAAGGAAAAACATATTCTAAATGAGATCTCCTCTTGAGCTGATGTACTTCTCCTAGACGTAATTAAGCCCAATTTGAAATCAGAGTGAGACTTAAGCCGTTTCTGAAATTTGGCACCTGAGAAATAACCTTCAGAGTTTCTCACTTTGATCAAAATGTCACACATGTGGCCTCATTAGTGTCTGACTTGTCTCACCCCAGTCTTCATAAGAAAAGTGTAAAATCTCATTGTCATCTGTCAATGCAGAAGGAGAACTCATGCTTTTCTCGTTCATCGCCAGAATGTCTTATAGTGAAATGCTGACGTTAATCTTTAGGTTTAGGAAAGATAATTCAGAAATCAGTAATCCTTCACTAATACAATGTTGAAATCTGCATTATTTCTCTGAGACAAACTTAAGAAAGAATTGCTTCCTCTTCTACTGGTGCTACAAGGCTAATATACCTAATTTACACCTCACCATTGAATATTGTGTTAATTGTATACCTATTGCTTTGCACACTTGCTTGTTGAGTTGTGATCCTAAATAGACTTGGTTTCTACTGTTTTGATCAGTACAATGTAGATCTACTTTGGATCATTTTGTTTGATTTGATATTTCACTGAACTGTTTCTATAATGGAGAAATTCATACTCTGAAATAGTTTCAAGATATGAACCTGCTGCTTTTTGAACAGATGTCAGTCAAACATATACACAAACATACACAAACTGATGTACTTGAAAACTCCTGTGGATTATCTGGACAAAGATTACACCATGTAGTCAGCTACAAATGGTTTTCTATATAGGCTGTCCTTCAGTGGTGTAACATGAACTGCACTCATTTTATCATGTGTTTCCTTAACATTGTACATTGACAACATATTTCCATGTTATTGAAAAAAAATGGACTGAGTATTTTGAGCATAAGCCCTTCAAACACTTAAATTGTACTTGTTTTGGACGTTGTAAGGTCAAGTATCAGTTCTGAAGAATCGGTTTCATAGTGACCCCACTGTATCTACTGTGTCTTCCTTCCTGTCAATGGCAGCTCCAAGCAACGTTTCCCAGGTAAAGGTGGAGAATCTTGCGGTGAATGGCATGTGGAAGATTAGCTGGATGCCCCCTGAAGGACAGTGGGAGCAGTACCGCATTTTACTCTTCAATGGCAGCGAGATACTAGTCAATGAAACTGTAGGCAAATCGGAGAGGGAATTCAGCTTCTCTCAAATAAATTTGCAACCTGGCAGAGCGTACAAAGCAGCAGTGATTGTGGAGAGCGGTGGCCAGACCAGTGCTGTTTACTGTCAAGGAACAGGTACCTAGCCCAAAATTACTGCTGTTTTTTTTCTATCCATTTATTAATCTGCTCTAAAAGGCTGAACCTTAAAATCACAACTGTAGTGAAGCATAATTATAATGATAAAGAGGTTATTTATCTTGAACTTTTTCTTCTACAACCCCATTTCCAAAAAACACAGTGGGACACTGTGTAAAATGTAAATAAAAATAAAATGCAATGATATGCAAATCATCAAAGAAATTCTAGTGTTTTTTCTTTTTTCTTTTTTTATTATTGGCCCATTTTGAATTTGATGCCAACAATGCATTTCAAAAAAGTTGGCATGGGGGCAGCAAAACGCTAATAAAGTTGTGTAATGCTAAAAAAGCACCTGGTGGTTGATCAACCACCAGGTCAGTAACATGATTGTGTATAAAGAGAGGCTGAGTCTTTCAGAACTAAAGATGAGGAGGAGCTCACCACGCTGTGAAATATTGCATGAGTAAACAGTGCCACACTTCAAGAATAACATTTCTCAATGTAAAATAGCAAAGAACTTTTGCTTTTCATCATCTGCAGTACATAATAACATTAAAAGGTTCAGAGATTCTGAAGAAAACTCTGTATGTAAGGGAAAATGCCAAAAACCAGTATTTGCTGGCCATGATCTTTGGGCCCTCATTAAAACAGATATGATTGTGTAGTGGAAATCACCACTGTCTGTGAAAACTGTTTGTTGCTGCATCCACAAATGCAAGTTAAAAGTTTAAAATGCAAAGAAGAAACCGTACATAAACAAGATCCAGAAATGCTGCCACCTTCTCTGGGCTGGAGCTTATTTATGGACGGAAGTGAAAAAGTGGGGGAAGTGAAAAAGTGTCCTGTAGTCCAACAAAATAAAAAACCATGTTCTGCATGTATTACAACAGCATTGCTCCATATTAAAATAGTCTGGGCAATAAATTAGTCTACCTGCAGTCCAGACCTATTACCACTGAAAACATTTGGCGCATTATGATATTAAAAATATATCAAAGGAGACCCCAAACAGTTGACCAGCTGAGATCCTCTATCAAACAAGAATGAGAAAACATTTCACTTTCAAAACTACAGCAATGTCTCCTCAATGTCTCTTAGCATATGTTGTTAAAAGAAGAGGTGATGCAGCACAGAGGTAAACATTCTCACATGCCAGCTTTTTTGGAACATGTTGACATCAAATTCAAAATGGGCATAGATTTGAAAAAAAAAAAAAAAAAAAAAAAAAAAAAACCCATTAAAATTTCTCAGTTTCAACATTTTATATATTGTCTTTGTAGTATTTCCTTTTAAACTATGGTTTACATGATTTGCCTTCATTGCATTTGTATTTACATTCTGCACAGCATCCCAGCTTTTTTGGAAATTAGTTTTTTATTCAGAGTTATAGAATGAATTTGTTTTCTGTAGAGCTTCTGTTTTGTAAGAATTAACACATAAATAAGTAAATTATCAAAGTATATTGTCAGGCTTTAAATTCAGTACTCTAGGTCAAATTTGCAGCAATGAATTGCAAGCAATTCTTCTTATGAGTTTGTTTTCTTTCTTCCCCCTTCCCCAACCCCACCAAGCCACACCTCCTGTGTCACAGCTCCATATCCGTCATGCAGATGAGACTTCTCTCAGTGCTCTGTGGAACCACAGCCCTGTTTCATCATCATGGAGAAGCTACACTGTGAAGCTTTACTATGGCAACATCTCCATTCAGACTCGCTTTTTAGACCGCGCTATGAGAGAATGCACCTTTAATGTGCTCATGCCTGGACGCCTATACAGCATTGTAGTGACAACCACCAGTGAAGGCTTCAACAGTTATGCCACAGTATCAGGAAGGACATGTAAGGCCGTCCATATGAACAACTAACTAATCTCTCTCTCTGTTTGTCTGTCTTACAGAATAGTTTGCTGTATGATCTTTCTGCTGGCACCCTTGTGACCATTCCACCAGCAGAATGAAAATTTTCTTGGATTTTTTTATAATCAAGTAAAAAGATTTTCCCCGTAACACTATTATCTGATTAACTAGGACACTATTAGGCTGTCTGTAAAATATTGTGTTGAGCTGCTAGCAAGCAATGAGGGGCGAGACCCACCTTTTCTGAATACAACTTCCCAGGAGTTTTTCAGACCACGTTATACTTCTTTATGTATTAATGCCACACAAGCAGATTAAAAATGTATGTTTACATCTCAAATGCAAAATGAACGTTATACTATGAAGATATGATGACTATAGTAGACAATTCACTTATATCCTCAGATGACACATCCTTTACTAAGGTTTGACTGAGTTCTCTTTGAATACTTTCAGTGTGCTCACAATCATGCCGAAGCACAACCAACGTTAAAAAAATTTCTTTCACACTTTGCATGCAACTATGTATTTTCACAATAGGTGGTCTCCAAATCCCCAAAGCTTTAAGAACTGTAGAGTGTACAGTGATTTCAGTACTAATAACTGCCTTTCTCTTGTCTCAGTGCCACAGGCAGTGACATCTCTGAAGCTAAGCAACATGGAAACTGTAGACTCTCTCAATGCCAGCTGGAACAGGTCTTCAGGAGATTTGGACTCTTATCAAGTGTTACTCCTGCACAACAAACAGGCTGTCCACAACATGAGCATTCCAGCCAACACCACGTCTGTCCACCTACCCTCTCTTACAGCAGGAGCCCTCTACAGACTGCTAGTAACCACTGTCAGTGGCGAACAAGTCTCCAAGCAGGCCAAGGCGGAATGCCGGACAGGTAGCTATAGTACTCTCAGAATATTAGCATTACATTCAACTGAATAAAGTCAAAGACAACTCCAGAAAAAACTCAGTGTCTCCTAAGAAAAGGCATGAGAGACATTTCTCCAGGGCACTGTGACTCAAACTCAGTGCTGTACTGGAATTTCTTGAAAAGCTGAGTTGAAAACACTTTTTACACTTTTAACAGACTTAGACTTTAGGCTAAAATTATTTTGCTTTCATTGACCTTATGCCTTAGTTATGTTTGTTATATTAAAAATGATTATATGTTCTGATTTGCTACTACAAAAACAACCATAACACTACCAAAACTTAAAACATAGCTTTGAAATAATAACATAAAATAATAATACTTTTCATCAAAACTAAAATTTCCTTAATTGCAGAAAATATGTTTCAGTAGTGACAATTTCTTAATGTGATATTCAGACTTTATGATATGCTCTTATTACATAGTCACATAGAGATTTGCTGTGTTCTATTAGTCTGTTGCACTGTAACAAGCACAATGAAGAGACTGTCTCAGTAAATTCACTTGTAGGTAAATTGAGGTGTACCACTTCATCTAATTTCTTATCAAGTAGACATTACAGAAGGCAAGCATGAAATCTAATGTTTATTACAAATGTCTTAAAATGGTGATAATACAAACTTGTTGTATGTATCTACTAGACTACTACTGGAAACTCTAATTAAGTTAAAGGGAAATTTCACGTCTTTTTTTTAAAAAATCTGTATAATTTAATGTCAACAAAATTATTTAGAGAGGTCTGATATGAAAGGTTCTTTGATAAGATTCCTCTACAGTAGTGGTGATAGGAACCCCAGGTCTTGATGTCCACAACACAAATGTTTTTTGTTGTTATCCAAAACAACCAGTTAACCTGCATATGTCTTCTGAGATTTTATATGCAATGTTTTTAATGGTAAAACAGTCATAAATCTGAAAAAGTAGCAGGGGCTATTTTGTCTTACAACACCTGCATGTATCCCTCTGCATGAATAAATTAAAGACAAACAGATCAAAACTTTATCTCAAAATTATTGCACGTTTAAGCATGAGGGAGTGTATTCGAACCATTTCATGTAATAACTTTCTGTGAGGGAGCTTTAAAGGGCATTAAATTATTCACATGTCTGGTTCCTATCACCAACACTGTGATTAATTCTGACTTAGTTTCTCTTGAAAGGAGCGCTTCACATCAAACCACTAGGAATGACCTTGTTTACATTTCAGTCAATCAATTTTATAGCATAGAAGAGGTAGCACATATGTAAAAAAGCAAGTGATAGATTTCAGAAGCTGGTTTTTGTACATAGAAGACTCACTTCATTTTACACCTTAACATTTAAAGGCTATGTGTCTGCCCTTGTAAGAACTCAAGTAAAATAATATTCAGCCATTGTCCCAAGAAATTAATCAAGTGATAAAATCTCTGCAAAACAATGCAGTGCTCCAATACAAAGGGAATCTGTGGAATTTCAGGAAGTTCTGTGCAGAGAAAAAAAAGAAGCAAGGACGTTATCAAAGTCTTCCTGAGCAGGCCCAACTGTTTTCCCATGAAACAGAGCAGCTATTTTCAGCTATAGACTTCCAGCGCTAATGAAGTCAAGAAATGCAGCCCAAACAATGGAGACACAAAACACTTTCAACAACTTTCCACTGAAGGCAGAAGCTGAGGAAATCAGTAATACAGTGGATAGTGCATTTTTTCTGCTTATTGGCAGGTTTAACACATGGGTGAATGAAACCCACAAAATATAAGTGTTTTTTTCACTGAGAAAGTCAACAAAACATAATATGACCAGGGGTCCATACAATTTGGCATACAACTGTACACTGGCAATCCACTTTCCAATTTATGAGGTCCATCTACCCTATAAGTCCACTATGTAAGTGTACAATTATAGAATGTAGCCCATCTGATGTTGCTTTATCATCCTTCTCTACATCATACACTATATTGCCAAAAGTATTCAGTCACCCATTCAAATCATCAAATTCAGGTGTTCCAATCACTTCCATGGCCACAGGTGTATAAAACCAAGCACCTAGGCCTGCAGAGTGCTTCTACAGACATTAATGAAAGAATGGGTCGCTCTCAGGAGCTCAGTGAGTTCCAGCGTGGTACCGTGATTGGATGCCACCCGTCCAGTCATGAAATTTCCTCACTACTAAATATTCCACAGTCAACTGTCTGTGGTATTGTTCAAGGTGGAAGAGATTAGGAATGACAGCAACTTAGCCACAAAGTGGTCAGCCACGTATAATGACAGAGCGGGGTCAGCAGATGCTGAGGCACATCGTGTGCAGAGGTCACCAACTTTCAACCTTCAGATTAACTAAGAAGAACAGTGTGTAGAGAGCTTCATGGAATGGGTTTCCATGGCCGAGCAGCTGAATCCAAGCCTTACATCACCAAGCGAAATGGAAAGCATGGAATGCAGTGTAACGCGCTGCCACTGGACTCTAGAGCAATGTCACGCTTCTCTTGGCCTGCACAGAGTTACCTCAACCCAATAGAACTCCTTTGGGATTAATTAGATCTGAGACTGTGAGCCAGGCCTTCTTGTCCAAAATCAGTGCCTGGAAGAATGGTCAAAAATTCCCATTAACACACTCCTAACCCTTGTGGAAAGCTTTCCCAGAAGAGTTGAAACTATTATAGCTACAAAGGGTGGGCTGACATCATATTAAACCTTATGGATTAAGAATGAGATGTCACTCAAGTTCATATGTGCGTGAAGGCAGATGAACAAATACTTTAGGAAATATGATGTACATCATTGGTCAAGTTCTGGCTACAGGAGTACTGTTCAACAGATATTATTTAGGTGGTGGATCATTCTAGACACATCAGTGGTATGGCAGTGTAGTTGTGGTGCTGATATGAGTGTATTGGGCACTGTATGGGATGGGAAGTTTATGGGGAGTGTATGGGGTTTTTACATATATAATCTTAACCTAGGAGCTGACTGACCATTGACCAAAACTGACCATTGGTGAAAGCCTAGCGGATAACTAACACAAACTGCTCATTTTAGTACTCTAATTGTACATCAAACAGGTGGAGATACAGGGTGCATGTTTTTAAGTGCCCACTGAGTGTGAGATTCTGTAAATGCAACTCAGACTCAACTCAGGCCATTGCATGCAGGTCTTTTTCAGTTTTATGTATTTATTTTGCCAAAATGTCTTTTACACAAAAAACCCTTGTGCCTTGTGATTCAGTGCCTGCGGCTGTCGCTGAGGTAATGGTCAGCAATAATGGACGCCCAGACTTCCTTAATGTCTCATGGAAAGCTGCAGCAGGAGACGTGGACAGTTACCAGGTCATCCTGAAATACCGTGAGCGCATCGTGCACAAGCTCACCATGACCAACTTTAGCTCTGAGTTCAGCAGCCTGGTGCCTGGTGGACTCTACACCATCTCCATCAGCGCCGAAAGCGGGAGTTACAGAAATGTCACTGTGGTGCAGGCGAGAACTCGTAAGTTACACCAGCTTTAGATTCGCTCCAGTTCAAACGTTTTGATTCACATATACATTCACTAAGATCTGGTACAGTGTACACAGAAAATTATTTTATAGTTTTAAACCAGATGTACATATGTTACTATTACAAACTAGACAGTATTGTTGAATGTTTTATTTAATTTGTGTTTTATATATGTATATATGTATACAGGGTGAGTCAAAAGTCACAGCACACCGTTTTATTTTATGTTTATTTTATTATCAACTTTTATCTCTGGAGTTATCTCAAACAAATTGTTCATGCTAAGAAAATCCACAAAAAACACCACCTTCAGCACTGCATCATGGAGGTTTGTGACAGCATAAAAAATAAAATAAAATAAAATAAAATGGTGTCCTGTGACTTTCGACTCACCCTGTATACATAATAAAAATATATATACAATTTTCTGCATATTTTAGCATTTCATTTTACATCATTTTCCCTGCAGCTTTCACAATTATTATGGAATCATCTACAGCACTGTTCATTATTTTGAACCCATCTAAAACATTTTAACAAATACTAATTAGTTGAAACCTATGATGTTATAAAATACTGGCATCGTTACAGAATCATTTCATGTCTAAAAATAGATTTTATAGAAGTCAAAACATACATACACATGGGTGACAGAATTAATAAATAATAAAATAATGCAAGTACCTTCCCCCTATCCAGAGCCATCTGCAGTGCTTAATCCCACCGCCATCCACCTAGCCCAAGAAAACGTTCTGAAAGTGTCCTGGACCCATGCAACTGGGGATTATGATCATTACAATGTGGCAATCCTACACAACAGCACCCTCCTCCAGAACCAGACAGTGGACAGGAGCCGAAACGAGTGTGTCTTTAGTGATCTGGTGCCCGGTCGTCTCTACACAGTGACTGTCAGTACCTGGAGTGGTCAGTCTGAGACCAAGGTATCCACTGATGGACGAACATGTGAGTGTCAGCATCTTTCATCATGATACAGACATATGCAAATGTTTGAACACATTTTGTTGATTTTTAAATAATAAAAAATGTAAAAAAAATTGTAAAAATCAAATAATATATCTACAAATGGACAAACTTAAATGTTGCATTACTATTTATTTGAGGATTACGCACTGGAAAAGAAAAATGTAAAATATACATAAATATGTTTTGCTGAGAACATATTGGAAACACAAAACATAAAATATAAAATGTGCAATGCCACATTTTTTTTTTTCTAATATGTTAAATCCAGCAAATAGGCCTAAACAATAATTGTGCCTTAAAATGTACAGTGGTATGGTCTCTGAAGACGATGTCCTACTTATTAACAAATAATTTGACTCTTCACAATTTCTTTTTGTTTTACTTGCTGTTTCTAGCTGTCTCTCTGTCTCCATTTAGGTGAATTTATTTAGTTGTACTTGCTGATGGCTTTGAGGTCCATTTACCTAACAAGCCTACTAATTTGAAATACAGTGACAAACTGTAGCCCATCTGTTCCCATGCACTGCTAGGTTGAGGTCCATCACCCAAAAATAGTGGCTCTGTGGTCAGAAACTGGCTATTAATGAAGGCCGAACATGAACTGTGCATTAACAGACTGGCTACAGTTTCTATCTGAGCATCAACAAGATGGAGCTACAGGTTTCTTATGTGCTCTGTATGGTCAAATCCCAAATGAAATGGACTACTGCCACCCGGTGGTCTTAAATATGAACAGCATGTCACGTTTCCCATGAACACATGAATGTAATTGAAATGCTGGGATGCACCACTTTGACAGTCAAAAAAGAAAAATATAAAATCACAAGAAGAACAACTCAAATTATGTTGATATTGATATTATGATAATGCATATCAATATATTTCACGTCTAATTAAACCTTTTATGGTACAGCAGGGTTTCCCCATTCCAGTCGTGTCTGTCTGCACAAAACATGCATTTCATGCATTCTTTGCTTTAATACACCTAGTTCAACTCAAGAACAGTTATGAACTGATGAAATTAAATGGTACACAAAAGTTGGCAGTGCCAAGTGTGGACTGCAGGAGTAGACTTTTTCAGTTCAACTCAAATTTTTGTCTGGTTTCCACCACTGTAATATTTCATCGCCCCACAATTTCAGACTGCTACAAAGGGATCGTCAGTTAAAACATGATTAGAAGAGAAAACTATTACTTTTATCATTGAAGACCTTTCTCAGCTACTTTGCCTCCTTTATGGTGAAATGAAATATGTTGTTAATAAAGTGACTACTACGTAGTAACATTACATACAGTTTTAATTTAGACATGTAGCTATGATGTTGACCTTTACAATGGCAAAAGGTATTAAGCTAGCTAACTAAGGTAACACTAATATCAGTATCATATCCGTATTGGCACAGATACTGGCACTTAAAATGTAGTATCAGTATCGGCGATCAGGATATCGATATCTATGAGCGATACTACGAAGCATGCAGACAAGGGTCTGACTGCACACCTGCAGTATCACACTCTTAAACACCTGCTCTTTGTTACATAAAAAAACATAGAAGGTAATGCATAACATTTTAATAAACCCTCAAATACAACAACTCCTTACTCCCTACACAGTGCACTGCTGTTTTTAGTAATTTGGTCTCTCCCCATTCAAAAATATAGGAGTCTGTTCTGATTGTAAATAACTGCCTGACAGAGTTGCAAAGATGGCTGCTGAGTGAACAGACTTTGGTTGGGCCCTGTGAACGAGCAACTGAGTAATGAGTAATGATTAATAGCTGTGCATGTTTAACGACAGCCTGCAGTACCAAAATATAATGAAAGAACTAAGAATATTAGCATAAATATAAATAGTTGATCTTTGACTGTCAGCTCGGTGTTTTTTATCTATTGTGCCTCTCAGGACATTTTGACACCATACCCATGTCTACAACAGCATGCCATCTTGCCTTTATTAGTTTTAGTGTACAATGTATGTCCAAAAGTATCCAGACAGACCTTCTAACTGATGTATGTACTTTATGGTCATCTATTGCTAATTACAGGTTTTGAAATATACACACACACACAGCTTATTTAATCTCTTTATAAAATTGTCAATAGACTGTGAGGCTTTGGATCAGCAGCATGTGAGCCATCATGTCACTATGCCCAATACTATGCGTCAAATATGGGGGTAAAAAGCCCCCTAGTACTTGGCTAAAGAGAAAGAACTGGAATTGCACGCTCTTTAGTAATGGAGCTCAATCCAGTACCTCTGAGACAAATTTGTGATCCAGAGCTAATAACTGACCTCATTAATTCGCTCATGGCTGAAAGCAATCAAATCCCCACAGCAATGTTTCAACATGTATGAGGCTGTTATTGGAGCAAAGAGGGGACAAACTCCTTAGTAATACCCTTGATTTCAGAAGAAATGTTGGATGAGCAGATGTCTACAAACTTTTGGACAGATGATGTGCATAGTTATTGGTATCAATACTCAAATAGTAACAAATAGCTGTTAATGGATGCATGGCATGCCCTTATGCATGAACACCTACACATAAAGAGTCCTTCTCTTTAGGTTTTTAGACTGCAGTTTCATTAATGGAAAGGTAAGCCTTTCATGAGTCAGGTGTGTTGAGGCAGGGGATAGTAAAACAGTCCTCAGGATCAGGATTAAGAAACACAGCGCAGAAAAATATATAGCTGCTATTAACATAATTTTCCATTATAAGATTACATGAATTGTCTTTTGACTTTATATACTGTTTTTCTGTCAGTACATTTTCTTATGCCATGATAGTTATATACCAAGAATTAAAATATTGTGTAATTTCCACCAATCATGGATTCTGATGTCAGCATTTTTATCATTTAGTCCCTGCTGCAGTGCGTGCACTTGCCCTGGCCCACAGTGGCACCACGGACTTGCGAGTGAGTTGGGAGGCTGCAGCAGGAGACGTGGATCACTACGAGGTCCAGATCCTCTGCAACGACACTGCAGTTTTTTCCGCAGAAAAGCTCAACAGCTCTGCACGACAACATCTCTTCTCCCCACTCAAACCAGGCTACCTCTACAAGATAGTGGTGTCCACCTTCAGTGGCTCATATGTACGGCCCCAGTTCTTAGAGGGCCAGACTGGTAAGAAGGATCCTTCAACTTAGGCAATGATCCGCAGTTATATATTCACCATATGTTTTACCCTGTCCTTTCATTAACTGGTGATTTAATGAGGTCCACCTACCCTACAGGTCGACTGTAGAGATGCACAAATTATAGCTCATCTTTTTCATACACTTTGTCAGTCAGATGAGAGTGGAAGACTTTCAGACTAAGAAAATGTAAAATGCTTGATTTATTTTCAGTAAATTTCATAATAAAGTTATCATTTGATGAAATATTGGGAACAGTGACAAAGCACAATTTGCAAAAGTTGTGTTGAATATTGTGCTGAGAAGTGTAGTTTTGTCTGTCATCCCCTACAGTACCCAGCCAGGTTGAGAAGCTCCAGCTCATTCCTGGAGATCTTAGGGGCAGTCTGAGGGCCACCTGGATCCCCGGAGCTGGAGATGTGGACTTCTATGAAGTGTATTTGTCCATCAACACAAATGCCAAGGATGCCCATCGCGTCCCTAAGCAGGAAAACAAGCTGGATTTTAAAAATCTTATCCCTGGTCAGCTGTACACTGTCACTGTACGAGCAGTGAGTGGAGAGCTGACCAACAACAGCACAGCCAGTGGGCGAACAGGTGAAGTGTAGTGCCGAATGAGTGTGGTTAGGCAAAACATTGTCATAGCCTGACACTCCTACTGAATATATATAAATGGTGAAGTAAAATTGCATAATAGCTTCAAACTGGGTATGCTGCTTTGAGAGAGATGATATGACTTGACTTGTAACTGTTTTGCTATCAAAAGTGTGCTCCATCTACAGGATCAAAATGATCTGGATTCCATTTCCTTGATATTTGACAGAGGTCATTCCACAGCAATTCATGCCCTCTCGCAAAAATGAAAAAAAATTAATTTGAAAGTAGTCCATGTACCCATGCACACTTTTAAAGCTGTGCACCAATTGTATTTTTAAAATACACGATGCACAATGAAACACATGTGAGCTCTAAATCTCTGTACCTAACATTAGGCTTTCTGGAGGGTTTCACATGTGCCTGGACAAAGACATCTTGCAGGCCAGTTGAATCAGCCTGGCAAATGATGTCTCTAAAGTTTTTTACCTAAAAAAGACAATTTTATTATACTATTACTATATTATTGTTTTTTTCTTTTTATAATTAAATAACATAAGGATAGACCTGAGTAAACATCATATAACCACCTAGCTGACTCAAAATTTGCAAATTCGGCACAATCGAAAAATTCCTAATATTTCTCACCTGAATATTTGAGTTAAAAGTTAAAAAGAACTGACATATGTGGATGATGCCATTTATAATAGTTTGTTTCCATCTGATCAAAATGACATTTCAAGTTGACTTAATTTTTCCTGTGTTGTGCCATGTTAGCTAAGGTAGCTAGCTAGCTAATTAAATATATAACGCAGACCTATGCAGAGCGCAACTCTTGGATAAGTGCGGGTGCCGTAAACTTCATAGCTAAATGTTTTCCAGTTCAGTGACTGTATCTTGCACCGAAAGACTTGTTGTTATCACGGCCAGCATGGTTTGATGAAAATGTTATTGCTAATGTTAGCTAATGCTAGCTCATTTTTATTGTCATTTTCAGACAGTATCGTTTGAGTACTCGATCACAAAATTACTTGAAATGCAAATCCCTAAAATATGATGACTTGACACTCACTTTCTGTAAACTTACTGCGAAAGTAAATGTAAGTTATTTAAGCTAGCTATGCTTATACTTTTAGCTAAGTTAGTGAGCTAACTTATCTTCACTAGCATCTGCAGTGAAAAATTGCGCCAACTCTTTATCAGAGATAAAGAAACTATCAAATGTCATCATCCATATATGCCATCATACTATCATCAGACCACGTTCTTTGTTTTTAAACACAGATATTTGACAGCATGCTTAACTTAGGGTAAACCTTAGCTTGGCCAGAAGTGTTAGCTAGGTGCTCTGCAGATGAAGGGACATCATCAGGCTTCCGGCAAAGATGTTCAGGCAGATAGCAAACAGTTTCACCCCCATAAAGTTGAAGAAGTTCCCCTCGTCAGAGTGTGCGCAAACATGCATCCTGACAGTCTTAGTAATGTTACTGGGATGCTGACCGATCATGTACTGATTGACCGGAGTAGAGCCAGTGAGAAATGTGCAATCCAATACTGCTTTTACATTCGTAGTAAGCTCACACTGGACTTAATGCTCTCAACCCAAAAAAGCTAAATTCAAAAATAGTGAACCGTTTGAAAAACTAAACTTGAAAGGCTAAACCGTAAATATAGCTAGCTAACTGACTAATGTTAGCTAATGTAACCCAGCAATGACTAAAAGGCTGAATACTACAATATCTACAAGCACAGTGACTCAGAACTAACAATAATGATTAACTAGAACACTGAATAACAAGCTAAAAGCAATGAGACGATATGTATAGAAAACAATCCATGAAAGTGCTGAAGTTCTCTCTCTAGTCTCGAATGATTCTCATATTTAGGGCTCGGCAGGGAAACGTGGTTTGACTGATTTGCATACTGTGACGTGATTTTTACAGTTTGTAAAGTGTTCACATTTTAAGTAAGGCTGACATATTGTATTCGTACAGAGCAATACATTTCAGCTGTTATCAAAAAAAAGGTCTCAGGGTGTACTCTTTATGAGGTTAAAGGAAGGTGCTCTATTAAGTGTTGGTGGGGTTACAGGCCCCATCACTGTAACTTTCCTCCAGCTGAATGGACAAACAAGGAGTGTTTATTCCTTCTGTGTCTTACAGTTCCTTCCCAGGTAAATGCCCTTCAGGCAGATATTGAGCCCACTACCCACAGCCTGACAGCTACCTGGGAGGCAGCAGAGGATGTGTATGATGGATATAACCTGCAGCTACAGAATGAGGACAGAGCTGTGGTGTTTAACGCCACTCTTCATGCGGGGGTCACGCGCCACCTGTTCAAAGACCTGACCCCAGGAAAGTTCTACTACGTCCAGCTCAAAACCTTCAGTAACTCCACTTACAGCGAGGCGGTCACAGCACGTGGTCAGACACGTAAGACACAATCCTTTTGTTTAAGAATACACGAAGGAAGTAATCTTTCAAATGTCTAACTGGATTGCTTGTAGGCTTCTGATTTAACTGCAAAAATTGACATGCCTCTGAAATGTGCACCTCTTGTATGTATTTTAGCTTTGTTCACAGTGTGAAATATCTGTTTACAAGTATAGATAAGGACATATAATCATCTACTTTTTAAACTTTTTTTTTTTTTACTGTTCTTTGACCTTCCATTCTCCAGCTCTCTTCTGGCGCCCATCTTGTTGCTGTTACTTTGTAGTTGCTAGATGTTTATGAGAACTAGTGCTCATCTTTGGTCCCCTTAGGTCCAGCTGCTGTGAAAGGCCTGCGCTTGCTTTCCAACAGCACAGGAGAGCTGGCTTTCTGCTGGAGTGCTTCTGAAGGGTGGGTGGACCACTATGACCTCTACCTGTACAACCAGGAGAACATGCTCCAAGACCATAAGAGTGTGGGAGCAGATGAGCAAAGCTGCAGCTTCCCTCACCTGCTGCCTGGAATGCCCTACAAGATAGTGGTGGTTAGCAAGAGCAGAGGATGCAAGAGCAGTGACTCTGCTCTATGGGCACACACAGGTGAGATGCCTTATCTCTGTTATCAGACCTCCCAAAGCAGCTTCACTGTCAGAAGACCTGTAATATCACTGTCTTCAGAACAGTAAAGAAAAAAAGGTGCTCAAAGTCCCAGGCAACACAGTGTAAAAGTATTAGAAAAGTTTGTATCATACTAAAATTGAGTATTAAACATGTCGCAAACTTTGATAAAGTTTGATTGAAACTTAATCGCTTATCTGACCTGTCTGAGAACTGTGTGTGTGTGTGTGTGTGTGTGTGTGGTTTTAATATTCTGATTGTCTGTAAGTGACAGTTCTCTAACACTCCCAGCAGCTACGCTAGTGAAGCAGAACTAAAGTACAGTGCAAACAAAGTGGGGAGAAATGAGTGTAACAGGCTTTATATATGCAGGTCATGTGGTAGATTATTCCCATTGTGTCCACTCACATAAAACATTACTGCATTATAAAAACATTATACATTGTATAAAACCTTCTAAAAACGTTATTCACTTTACTACTGGATGGTCATGCAGGGAATGCTTGAACAGAGATTAAAGAGACCACTGGGGAACACAGTTTTGTTGAAGATGTGGGGGCGGGACAACCCACGTAAGCCTTGTGATTGGTGAGGACACTGATTACATAAGCACTGTCCAAGGTTATGATTGCCCATAACCTTGAGAGAGGAGAATTTTAGCACAATAAACAAAGATCTTTAAGTGGACACTGGATTATTCAGGAGGTTTATTCAGTACATTGTGTGGCTACATATATATTATTTAACCACAAGAGCCATGTTAATCTGCTTAGAAAGGAAACATGGATTTAGGTGCCCTGTACCGCAACTTCAATAATATTGGAAAACCAGCTCACAGGTTGGCATATTGAATGTGTGAAATTTAGGCTTTTTTCCCATCCGATGTCCTCCTCAATAGGCATTGATCACTTTTCAGTTAATTAGTTCGCTGCTAGGGTTAAGTTTAGGTGTAGATATAACAGTAATATACAACACAGTAATTGCTTTAGAAGCCCCACCTTCATTCAGTTAAATAATGTACATCAGCATCTGCTTTCATGCCATGTCTTTGTCACTGCTGTGTTGAGAATTGCTGAATAATTTCTAGTGAACAGCAGCCTTTTGGTCTGAAACTGACCAGTGTTGAGGGGAATAGAGGGCAACTTAACAAATGAGAACAGAACAGGCTGTAATTTTACACCTATATCATGGACCTGTAAGGTAGAAGAACAGGATAAGGTGGCAAGTGAATGAGGTGACAAGATGGGCGTTTCTTTTTTATACTCTTTTATATTGTTTTATAGTGTTTATACTGTAGTGTGTCATGTGTCTTAAGTATTTGAGAACATCTTCTGATACAGTGCACTTCATTTAGCTAAATTTGATCATTTAATTTCATAAGCCTTCATCAATCCCAACCAGCTACTGTTGCTGTTCCTCTTTCCCATATTTTCCCCATTGAAGCAAATTACACATTTTCAATTTCATAGCTCAGAACATGCTATCTAAATGCAAATTAACAGCATGAGTCATTACCCTGTATGTGTTTACTTTCTTTTTAGTGTTTGCTTGTAATGACCATCTTGTGTTAGACATGCTATAGTGCCTTTGATAATTATGTGAAAGTTTAGAGTGCACTTGCTACTCAGGTTTGATTTATGACCTGCAGGAAACAAGACCTTGTATAATGAACACTAATTTGCCATTTTGGCACTGGGATGAAAACAGTCAGGCCACTGAGAGGTCATCAGTATTACTTTTATAATAGTGACCTGTTTAATCTAATGGTCAGCCAGCAAGAGTTATTGATATACAGTGGGTTGCAAAAGTATTCAGCCCCCTTGAACTTTTCAACCTTTTGCCACATTTCAGGCTTCAAACATAAAGATATGAAATTGACATTTTTTGTGAAGAGTCAACAACAAGTGGGACACAATCGTGAAGTGGAACGAAATTTGTTGGATATTTTAAACTTTTTTTAGAAATAAAAAACTGAAAAGTGGGGCGTGCAATATTATTCAGCCCCCTTGCTTTAATACTTTGTAGCGCCACCTTTTGCTGTGATTACAGCTGCAAGTGGCTTGGGGTACGTCTCTGTCAGTCTTGCACATCGAGAGACTGAAATTTTTGCCCATTCTTCCTTGCAAAACAGCTCGAGCTCAGTGAAGTTGGATGGAGAGCGTTTGTGAACAGCAGTTTTCAGCTCTTTCCACAGATTCTCGATTGGATTCAGGTCTGGACTTTGACTTGGCCATTCTAACACCTGGATACGTTTATTTGTGAACCATTCCATTGTAGATGTTGCTTTATGTTTTGGATCATTGTCTTGTTGGAAGATAAATCTCCGTCCCAGTCTCAGGTCTTTTGCAGACTCCAACAGGTTTTCTTCCAGAATGGTCCTGTATTTGGCTCCATCCATCTTCCCATCAATATTAACCATCGTCCCTGTCCCTGCTGAAGAAAAGCAGGCCCAAACCATGATGCTGCCACCACCATGTTTGACAGTGGGGATGGTGTGTTCAGGGTGATGAGCTGTATTGCTTTTACGCCAAACATAAGTTCGATTTTGGTTTCATCTGACCAGAGCACCTTCTTCCACATGTTTGGTGTGTCTCCCAGGTGGCTTGTGGCAAACATTAAATGAGACTTTTTATGGATATCTTTGAGAAATGGCTTTTTCTTGCCACTCTTCCATAAAGCCCAGATTTGTGCAGTGTACCACTGATCGTTGTCCTATGGACAAAGTCTCCCACCTCAGCTGTAGATCTCTGCAGTTCATCCAGAGTGATCATGGGCCTCTTGGCTGCATCTATGATCAGTCTTCTCCTTGTTTGAGCTGAAAGTTTAGAGGGACGGCTGGGTCTTGGTAGATTTGCAGTGGTCTGATGCTCCTTCCATTTCAATATGATCGCTTGCACAGTGCTCCTTGAGATGTTTAAAGCTTGGGAAATCTTTTTCTATCCAAATCCGGCTTTAAACCTCTCCACAACAGTATCTCGGACCTGCCTGGTGTGTTCCTTGGTCTTCATGATGCTCTCTGCGCTTTAAACAGAACTCTGAGACTATCACAGAGCAGGTGCATTTATACGGAGACTTGATTACACACAGGTGGATTCTATTTATCATCATCAGTCATTTAGGTCAACATTGGATCATTCAGAGATCCTCACTGAACTTCTGGAGTGAGTTTGCTGCACTGAAAGTAAAGGGGCCGAATAATATTGCACGCCCCACTTTTCAGTTTTTTATTTCTAAAAAAAGTTTAAAATATCCAACAAATTTCGTTCCACTTCACGATTGTGTCCCACTTGTTGTTGACTCTTCACAAAAAATGTCAATTTCATATCTTTATGTTTGAAGCCTGAAATGTGGCAAAAGGTTGAAAAGTTCAAGGGGGCTGAATACTTTTGCAACCCACTGTATGTATTAGAACATGGCTTAGTATAAAGGTAGGTACTAGAGCAGTAGAGCAGTAGTCATTCTCAGTTTTTTTTTTCCAGAGTAGCACATCTTGCTGGGTTGTTTAATCAAAGATCTAGAATAGTGTTAAAGTGCCCATATCATGTTTTTTTTCTTTTTTTTTGTAGTACTTGAACATGTTTAAAGGAACTAAGTTACCAACACAGTCTGTTTTAAATTCACTGTTTTGTGATGTCACCAAAGCCAGTGCATTTACTTATGACTCCCTATTGAGCAAACAGCAGTTTAGCTCTGCCAGCCCTCATGTTGAAATTAAAGGTTTTAAAGATTTATTTTAATTAGGCAGAGATCAGATTAAGCAGAGATCATTTACTTATATCAGTCTTAGGCACAGTAACAAAAATAGCCTGTTTAGATATATTGGGTAGAGAGGTTGAAAATGGTAATGGTAATGGTTTTATGTTTTTGGTACAAATATCACATGTGGACCTCAGGGGAAAAAATAAAACACAAGAAAACTGTAGTATATGGGCATTTTAAGTGAATTTTCCATTGATGTAAATTATAACAACACCTAATGTATATAATACTTCTCTCTCTCTCTCTCTCTCTCTCTCTCTCTCTCTCTCTCAGTCCCCGCCCCAGCTAAGGATTTGCGGGTTGATAATAAGGGTTGCACAGACAGCCTGCTGTTGAGTTGGACACGTGGTCTTGGGAGGCTGAATGAATATGTGGTTTCTTTAGAGGGTTCAGAACAGCCAGAACAGAGGCTGGAGCCGGAGCACACTGAAGTATTATTCAAGGGCCTGCGGCCGGGCCAACTATACACTGCTGTGGTGGTAACCCGCAGTGGAAATCTGACCAACACTGTCACTCAAGTAGGCCGCACAGGTCTGTATAACCAAGCCCACAGTGCACGCAAATCGGAAACAGAACTGTACCAAGTTTGGAAGCACCGTTTCCAATGATATAAGATCAAGTTTATTGCAGCTATAAACTGCCCAAAATTCCTTGTTTTTGCACTAGCAGTTCACATTTAATGAGCTCTTTCTGTTTCTGTCCAGTTCCTGAGCCCCCATCATCATTGTACATCAAAGATGTGGGCCCTGGTGGCACTGTGGAGGTGATGTGGCATGCCCCAACCAAAGGCAACTATGATCGCTTTGAAGTAAAGTGGTCGCCGTCGGATGCACTGCAGTTGTCTTACCTGAATCCTACACGCTGCGTCCTAAGAGGCCTTTATCCGGGCCGACTTTACAATATCAGTTTGCGCACTGTCACCGGAGGGTCTCCTGGACCTGAGGCCAACAGCTCATTTGTGTATCACACTATCAGGACCGGTGAGTACACATTCAAATACAAGCACTGCAAAACTAACAAAGCAAACTCAGACACTAAACATGTTTTATTTGGACTGCTGTTTTTGTAGTAAGGGGCAAACTGGGTAAATAAGATTTTTCTTTTCTATTCTATGTGTTTAAGTGAACTCATCTCTTAGTAAGCCCAACACAATGGGCTTTTCAACAAGGAGATCTTTAGACTTACTCATCTGCTTTGAAAACACACAGATATTTTAGTAATGAAAAATGCTTGTAACCTTTGCAGAATTGGGCTGAAACAATTTGTCAGCATTATTTTAAAAGTGAGGTCTAGCCTAGAGTGATTTATTAACATAACTTGAGGAAGGCAACAATGAACTTTATTCTCTTAGAAACAAGGATAGTTACATGCAACATACTCAACTGTAATTCATAATGCATTCATTGGTGCATTCTGACTCCCTTTTACAGTTTTCATGTGATAGCCAAAGAAGTGCCATCAGCTTGTCCTATAATTCTGTTCACACATGGCTTGTCTAGTGAACTAGCATGTTAAAGTATTTCATATTTTAGCAACTTACTCAAAATTATGGACAGATTTAAACACAGGACCACATGTTTTGTTTTCATGAGGGTCATTTACCTCTTGGTAGGTGGTACCTCAGATTGTCTGAACACTTTATTATTACAGGCCACATTTAAGGATTAAAAGTCAATGAATTCACAGGAAGTATTGAATATCAAAATATTTGTAATTTGCAGCCCTAATTCAGAGTATCTTCGTAGTGATATCTTCGAGTGGTGTCACTCAGGTACTCGTCCATCTCACAATCTGAAATCTTTTTTTACGTTCTCACTACATCTGCATTACATGAGTGATGGGTCAGCATGACTGCTATAGCCTGCACAGGCTGGCAATTCATGCACAACATTTGAATTGCAAAATGGTACAGCAGGCTCACACTGGAAAATTACCAATCGCAACAAAGTTCTACAGACATTGCACAAATAGTCTCATGATACCTGTTTTGCTGTGTGAAGAATGTGTTAAAAGTATGTAATTTGTTAATCCTCAGCAGTTTTCTGGGCTGTGACTGAGCAATCATTCTATTCCTACTGGTAAATAACTGTGTAGTGCTTCCTTGAATAATGACTATGAATTCTATAATTCATTAATTGAAGTGCATATTGTGATGTCAGTACATTTAAGATCTAAAATTATTATAAGAAGGAATCATACAGAGCGATACAAGTCTCATACAAATCATACAAATCTCCACTAGAGGGCATATTGGGCTAGGAAAACCAGCTTAGAAAGGCAAATATATTCAGTTTTTGGCAGTCAGAACTGATTTTAGGTCAGACCTAAGAAAGTTTTTTAAAAATCTTTTTCGTCCATTGCTCTAAGGAGTCGAAGTTCTTAGTTCTCATCCAGCCAAATATATCACTGACCAGCTCCAACACACACATATACACACCCTAACATCCTGATAGTTCTGGCCTGAATCAGTTTTGGCTTTTATTGCGTGTGGAGAGAGAGGTAGAGTTTGTGGTTTGAGACTCAGAGAGGGCAGGGCCATGTTTTTTGAAGTTTTTAATAAAATCCCTGCTGAGCCCGGGACTGCTCTGGAGAATTGCACTTGGAACATGATGAGTTTGAGCTGGAGAAACAGAATTGGCGATCAGGGTCCAGCAATCCTGGCCTAGTTTCTTTCTTTTTTTTTTTTTGGAAAAAGACGCCTGCGTGTTCCTCTGCTCAGATAAAGCAGTAGTGTTTGAAGAGCCTAAAATGGTACTGGCACCCGGCTGGTGCAGCTGGTGCTGGATAGCACCTTGGCTTAGATGCACAGACATGTGCTGGCCCCAAAACCCATTCAGTAACATACTGCCGACAGTATGGCTCATGTTTTATTCAGCACAGCAGTTTCTCGCCATTTGTTGGCTTCTGTTCCAGCTCTGGAGAAGAAACGGCAAGGCTCTGAGCACATTATTAGACCATGGCCTAATTTTTGGTTCATTCCTTATGCCCACTCCTTGCCTTGCTGGCAGAAACACATTGCAAGAGGAATGAGTGTGACTGAGAAGAGCAAACAACCAGCAGCTGAATGAGTGGACGTAAAGATTAATTACACAAACTAATAAAGTGGCACAACTGCCTTCACCCAGTGAATAGCTCACCATATAGGCTCTGATTTTATAACTGATATATTTTGTGTCTGTTAACTGGCTAATTGATTTGGGCTAATGCAGGGAAAGTCTGAAAGCCAAATATACTATTGCAGATATAGTCTTTGTGTAAGTGGGGTAGGGGTGATATCATTTCTTTTAGCTGGACAATAATGACTGATTAAGGTAAGCACTACTAGCACTATGGATGTATTTAGTGGCCTATAGATCAGTGACACAAGTTAGACTTTCCTGAGAGCTGTATGACGTATTTGTGCAATGCTTGAACACAATATAAAATAATCTCAACTAGATGAGGCTGATGCTGTGCCACAAAACACTATATAACAGGACAAATAATATATTAAAAGCTATTTTTATGCCTGCATGACCTTTATGACCAGTTTTATCATTACCTAGTAACTAAAACTTTATATTCAAATATTACCCAAACATCATACCAACAACACTTAATATTTAACAGTAAATATGACAACACTGTAGATTTTTTTTAGAATGCACTGCATGAGATGTAGGTGATTTACACTTCTTTTATATGGGGCACCCTTAAGTGGACTTGGATATTTTGGCTTCAAACTCAAACTGCCACATGAGGATGTCTAGACAGGCGGATCCAGTATAAAAAATAATTTGTTCAGTATGATCCACCCTGGTTTACTCACAGTAATCTGCTCCTCTGAATTATTCATTAGAGTGTTGTAAACCACACTTAATGTCCTTTGCTGATGAAGAGGCATGAAGTGTTTTTTAGCTCCACTCTCATTGTTCAGCACCCCACTCAAAAGCAGACAAACATGCCGTTGGTGCAGACTGAATTGATTTGACTGATGAGTTGATAGCAGGCAGCTGTTATGGGACTGTAGTCCTCAGTCTCTGGAGAGGACAGAGCCCCTCTCTGTGACAGTATGCTGCACTTTCTCTCGCTCTCTGAACCATACTGTACTTTTATATCCTTCCCATCATCAAACTCATTCTGGGCAAAGAGCTTTTTATTATTCATTTAGATTTTCTTAAGTAGCCTTTGATCTACTAGATTTATCCAACATGTCATTTGTCAGTCATTGTCACAGCCCTAACTGCATAGTTTTTTTTTCTCGATGAGAGCACAGCTATGTATATTGAAGAAAGCTATAAACCAGAAGTAGAAACCATGGCGCATACACCACATCACTGGTACCGCTTTTGGCCTTTTTGACTGCCTGCAACAACCATCAACTGTTCATGCACAATATTAATCAAGTCTGGTTTTGCCACTAGATTCATATGTAAAATTCTCTCACAGCTTTACGATTTTCTACTGATATTAAGAAGAAAGTTACGGCAAAACATGTTTTGGCTAAGGTAATCACTTACCTGTCCCTAAGCACTATCAACTAACAATTGAGGTGACTATATCTAACTTGCAGTTGTTTTTCAAGATGTGCTAATGCTGTCCATAAAGCAGTGTGTTACCTTGTTATGGCAAAGGCTTTGGATTCCTTTTTTAAAAATTTTAATCTGAACAGAATATTTGTTCATTTTTATAAAAATGTAATTTAATAAAAAAATAATAACTCATTGATACCATATTCTGCAGACATATGTATTGCACATTATTGCACACCACTGATCTAGGCCGAGCTTCTATCAACTGCCTGCATCTCCCTGGGCCAAGAAATTGGCCATTAATTTTGAGGCCCAGCCTCATTTGGGTTATTTTTGCTCAGAGTTGCAGATAGATTCACATAGACGTAGGCTGAAACATCTCCCACCCATTCATCTTTCTTCTGTTTGGAATCAGCCCTTTCCAGTCTTCTAGTCCAGTCTTGGCTAGGGCTAAGTTGGCTAATAAAATTTACTGATATTTAGGATATCTGATATATGTCAGCAATAACTCTGCTGCTAAAACACTAGTGTTCTATATGGTTATGGAAAGGATAGTTCAAATTTGTGGAGGACCACCCATTTTTGAGGATTCCAGTGGTACTCAGGAACGAGTAAACTTGCACACAAAACATCATGTAGAAAAAATGCATCCTAGATTTAGCTTTTATCAGGAGAGTAACATAACACAAAAACAGATGTGTGTGAAGAGAACTGAGGAATACTGTAACAATTGCTTATTTTTTAGTTTATAAAACCATAATGGCTGATATTATCAGCTACCTGGTCAGTTTAACTCTTAAAAACCTGCTTTCACAGTTGCATGTATGTCAATATTGGCCATAGTAAAATGGATCAGCGTGTGGAATTGGACATTTCTTGCTACTATCTCTGTAATCACCTACCACTGAATGTTTGCATTTTTTAATATATTATTTTTGTCAAACATAGTAATTATCTCCCTAATATTCAATATTGGAACTTCTAATACTGACACTTGATTCTTGAATTCTTCCTCACACTGATTATCATTATCAAGTAAAGATAAAAGCTGACTAAGGTATAAAGTGTCCCAATTAATGTGATTTCTTGTTTAAAGCGTTAATTTGTTACTTATTAAAATGTGAGATCATATTATTAAGTGAGAAGAGTAAATTACATGGCAAAAATAGCTGCACTTTTGTGTAGACATTAAAGGATTCAAATTGATACTGGTGTCAATGACACACATAGTTCACACATAGTTCAAGAACTAGTCTTCAGTGGACAAGACTTGTCTGTGGAAATGCTTCGCAGGTTTAACATTCATGGCTATCCTCAGAAAGAAAGACAAAAAAAGGTTACTCTTCTGTCTTGAGTGACTCTCAACACAAATGTGGTTATGAAGTGTAGGAGTAGAGGCTCCAGACAAGTGGTGACAGTTCACTCACTGCGAGAACAGACGCCATTCACCTCTTTAATTATTAATTACTTTCCTTCTTATTGTGACTTCTGAAGAAAAGCAGAGCACTGAGGATAGATGGATAATAGGTCATATGTATCAAGCACTTGGAGAGAGTCCTTGCCTGTTTATAAATTGATGCAAGCACCTTCTCTTGCTGAGCTAAAGACTTTAAGATGAATCCTGCAGCTGTTGAATCACTACTATACATGGCCTATACATAATATAAATGAGCATAACAACGGTAGAAAAAAGGTGGACACTGGTAAAGTAAAAGGTTTTTTTGCACAATGGATTTAATATCTGGTCGGCTGAAGGAAGAAAGCCTTAAAAAAAAAACAAGTCATTTATTTAGAAGACCAAAACCTTCACAAACGATATGAGAATCTTTTGGTATTTAAATATGGACAGTGTCTAACATTACAGTCAATTTGAGAAAATGTACTGGAACACAAAGTAGAATTACTTTCCTCAAATGAATTGAGCTACGCCTACAAGTTACCCAAATACTCACAGTTACTTCAGGTTCTTGAACTATCTGCTCCAAGAGTAATGAAGTGCAAATCACCACTGCTGTAATGAAGTGTTGTGTTGGAAGTTATGCTTGTGTTTCATAGCCCTAACAAAATAACACAAGAAAATCCATATTTTTCCCTCAGCTCCAGGACCAGTGCAGAACATCCACTGTCACCCCTTGAGCTCCACCTCACTCTCGTGTTCCTGGAAACCTCCGGCTGCCATTTATGACACTTATTTGGTGGAGTGCACAAGGCAAGGCTCGAAAGAGTCGGTCTACAAATTCACAGTGGGCCAGGACACTGTTCTCCACCATTTTGACAAGCTGGAACCCTTTAGGAACTACACTGTTTCAGTCACAGTGATGTCTGGCAACAAGAGAAGCTCAGCAGCACAGGGCAGCGCAGTCACCATGATTGACCGTAAGTGCAGTCTCAATCGACCTAGAAACCTGTTGCATACAGAAATTGATGGAGAGTGGCACTTAAATGTAGTTACTCATGAGCATGTAGCCTTCTGAGAACCAGAGACTCCAAGGGTAACACATGAATTACAACTGACTTTGTGAAACGACTTCTTAAAATAAGTCCTTGTTGTTTACTATTTATGTGAATGATGGAACTGCTCTTCTCTCTTACCAGCCAGTATTCCTGATACATGCGCATTAACACTGTAAAACAGTATAGTTCAGTCTTTTTTATTCGAAGTCTTTTTGATTCTAAGTGAAGTGTGAGTTATGTTATTTAATATATACAGCTCTGAAGTTGCTCAAAGAATTGCCACAACCTGTTGTGGTTGGTTAGTGTAGTGGGTAACACCTCTGCCTTCTACGCTGTAGACTGGGGTTCAATCCCCACCTGGGTAAGTACCCAACACTACACCAATAAGATTCCTTGGGCAAGACTCCTAACACCACCTTCGCTTACCTGATCAAACTGTAAGTCGCTCTGGATAAGAGTGTCTGCCAAATGCCGTAAATGTATTGTGAGAAATGTATTGTTTAATTTAGACTCTTTAGGCTATGGATTTATTGTAAATTTATGCAATACATACTGATTTGGAGGTCATGTAGACTAATGAAAGGAGCAAATTCCCTTGGCTTGTCTGACATAGACTGAATAATACTTCCAACAACATTTTGGAATGTGATTCAGACTCCACCTCAACTCACACTTTACTGATCCTAGAAGGGAAATTTGTGATTATGGCCTTCTGGGGTTAAGTGCTTTTGCCCAAGGGCACATCCAGGAATTACTCAGCCAGTCCTTTTGAATAGACTACCAGCCATCCCTAACTCCTGTGTGAAGACATATGGCCAAATGTCATTTGCCTTAGAGTTAATTGCACTGGAAAAAACTGGTGTCAAATCGCTTCACAGTTAGAAAAAAGGTTTGAGCAGTATCCCATCTGTTATCTCACCAAATGATTAATGATTAGATTACTTTGCCTTTGTAATCTAAATTGCTGCCTGTTACATTTGCATATATTTGCTTTTGACAGAAGGGTATAAGTAGTGGTATGCTCAAGCAACAGTGCTGAATAACTGGTCTAAGCCAAAAGCATTTAGTAATGTCTGCAGTGAGAACAACAGAATTGTACTTTTTTCTTGCTTTTTAAGAGTTTGTTTAAGAATTTGCTGTATAAATAGAATGAAAAGATGACCATTGCACCTCTTTTATACTGCGCCCTTGAGATGAGTTGAGATGCTTTTCTTAAAATAACTCTACTCAGCACTCTACCTTTCATCACAGTACACTGGTTACCAACTTGCACCTGAGCAGGATGTTAATGCTGAACTGTAGTATTACTAGTAAGGACTTTAAACCAGATCACTCTTCTTCGAACTTTTTGCCTCTGAAAAAGTTGTTATTCCTCTGATCAAGTTTTTGTTTCGCATATCGTCATTGTCCAAAGAAAAAACAGTATCTCCAAAATGGTTTTTATGGTTTTAATTTTATGATGGAGGGCAAAAACTTCTACTTTAAATTTAAGTAAATGTAGAGAGATTTTATTCCAAGCAGTTTAAGAGCATTCATTATTACATTTTCCCAGAATGCAAAAGGGCTGCTACCATGCTCAAATGACTTATAGAAGTAAAAATGTTTCATGTACATATTTACACATATATTTACATATATGTTAATTTGACATTAACAAACATCAGATTTGCTTGAGTTATTTATCCAAGTGTGTTTGTTTTATATGTGTGTGTTTAGACTATGAGTTACAGGCATCTACTCATTGAAGACTGTGGATGAGTTAAAATCCATACCTTTTTGCAGCTGTCTAGACTGCCTAATCCCCGAAGTAGAGACCCAAATCTCACCAATATTTTTGCCAGTTTCGATCAGTGAAATCATCACAGTTTATTGGGTCATCACCGTGGCGTCTTTGCCGGGGCCAGCCTGATGAATACGTCTTGGGGCACAGGGCCACTCTGCCATAACAAATAGTTTCTCTCCTGAAATGTTCAGCCTGGCACTGGGCATTTGTCTCTTCTAGGCAGGTTGCTGAGTCGTTCTCTGTCTCTCTTGTGGCATTGATTAATCTTAGGCCTTGCCCCAATGGATGTCTTAATAGTCAACTAATCAATAAGTAGAATCCTTTCATTAACCCTAAGGGCTAAATCAATGAGGGTAGAAAGTGAGTAGAGGTGTGTAGAGAGGGTCTAGCATACATGAGTACATATACACACATATATATATATATACATATACATATACATATGTATATATATATATATATATATATATATATATATATATATATATATATATATATATATATATATATATATAGAATATAATTCATTTATTTAAAAACTCATTTCATTTTGGAACAATTGTAACTCCACAAGTGGTTATTGTTAGTTTCTATCATGATTAGAGGACAAATAAGACATGTTTGTTTCATCTAGGTAAAATTTTTTAGCCACTTTCTATCTAAAAATGTTAGATATTAAATGCATTCCAATTTTAATCATGTAAATCTGCATTTAATTCCACAGTGAGTTATGCAGTTAATTTCTTTTATGTTCCATTTATATTCTGTATTTGCACATTTTACTCTGTCTAATCTGTCCATCTACCACTGACCAGCCAATCATTAAACCATTGGTTTTTGTTGAAAACCCTCGGTTAAAGGCAATTGTCATAAAAAGGCCCTTCTCTGTTCTTCTGAAGCTAAGTATTCTAGTTCTGTCAAAATGATTTATAAGAAGAGTTCGAGAGGTAAAAATAAAGGAGATAGGAGAGGTGAGAGAACGAGGAATCATCCAAAAGAAAAGAATTTTTTTTGGCAATATGGACTTTAATATTCTTTTTAAGGGGAAAAAGAATTCTGTTACACTCTACGTACAACATTAGCAGTTACAGAGATGGATAAATTTGTCTTATTTGTCTATCTGCTGTTGTAGCTTAGAGAGAGGAACTGACCTATTTTGACAGAATCCCAAAGACATGTCTTTAAAACCTCATTTGGTAAATTTGAAAGCCATTTCTTTATCTGGTAATACATTATAAGATTAACAAGTTACACCCTCTAAGATGTACAGAAAAATGTGTGTGCCTAGATGAGATTATTAATGCTAATAAACTTTGTTAGGAGAAATAGCATTAGATACAGGAGGTAAAGGAGAGTTCATAGTTAATTTCTAGTTGGGTAATTCTAGTTTTTTTTTATTTCTAGTTCTACCTCACAGTCTTCTATAACATCAATTTATATGTGCACCCACCAAGCACTTTATTAGCAACACTACACTAATACTGTGTAGGGCCTTCTTTTGCTCTCAAAACTACAAGATGTTGGAAACATTTCTTTGAGATTCCGGTCCACTTTTTTCAGGTGCACTTTTGTGGATTGTGAATCTCCAGTTCTACCATGTCCCAAAGGCGTTCTTTTTGATTTACATCTGCTGACTGAGAAGGCCAGTGAAAGAACATTGAACTCTTTGTCATGTTCATAAAACTAGTTTGAGATGACTTTGTGACATGATGCTGGAAGTATCCATCAGAAGATGGATTGTGGCCATAACGGGATGCACATGGTCAGAAACAATATTCACATAGCCTGTGATATTCAAGTTATTGGTATTAACAGGTGCAAAGATTGTCAACAAAACATTCCCCATTCCAATAGACCACCTCCATCAGCATGGACTGTTGACACAAGACTTTGTTGCTTTAGATTAACACATACCGCTGTAAACTGTTCTCCAGGTATCAGTCCTTGCCACTGTAAATGTTGGTCCTCGGTCAGATCATAAATCAGCGGTGTGCAATAATTAAGTGCATATGCTTTGTTGCTGTCGACCACTGAAAATCATAACCCCCAAACTATGCAACTATTTATCACAGTTGCTTCGGCTGCTCTTTGTTCTGCTCCCTTATCGGCCAGATTAAAATGTACCTCTTTTTTCAACATTTTCATTCTCCTTTTAGTGCCTGTTTATACTGTCTTTTTTATTTTTTGAGCAATTATGTAGCCGTTAAATTTTGTTATTAATATAATCTGCATAGGAAGGAGCTACAAGTGAGTAGTAATCAATTTGAATTACAAAATACTTTTGTTATTGCTACCAATAATGGTGACTTCTAAGGGATAACATCTCCCCAAACCCTAATCCTAACCCTGGTCTTAACCATAACTCTAACCAAGATTCTATCCCGTACCCTCAAGTTACCACCAGCTTGTTGGCTTGTTAATAAATTGAGCATATATGGATCATGTGTAGTTGACTATCTAAGATGGAACTTTTTTTTTGCATGCTTCCATGCTTTTGGCCTTTAGTGTAATCCATGGGTGTCCAATTTTATCTGCAAGGGCTGGCGTGGCAGCACATTTTCACTCCAAACAAGCTGGAGCATACCTGACCCTACTTGTTTCATCAAATGGTCTTAGTATTCAAACATTTCATCAAGTGATCGCCAGCTTTGTTGGAACAAAAACCTGCAGTCACACCAGCCCGTTGTGGATAACATTGGACACCCCTGTTGTAATCCTGTTCTAACCACAGATACTGGAAATCAGGTCATAAGACTGGTGTCTAACAAAACAATGCACAAAACTGCAAGTGAGCACAAAAGGGCCTGAAGTCACCGTTAAGAACCAGCAAGTGTCCCAGTGGATTATATAAGGGCAGCATAAAGGCGGAATATCCCTGGTCCAAAGCTCACGTCAGTCTCCCCAGCAGGTATCTCTAGGGAGCTCCATGGCAGGCAGGCTTAAATAAAGATCCCCTCAAATAGTCCAGGCCACCTGGGAGAAGAACCCAGTGAACAAGTCAGCGAGTGAATGACAGAAAGAGGGAGAAAGGAGGAGCAATATTGGCAGAAGTTGGCTCAGGATAAGCAGCAGCGTTTTAGCTTCATCTGGCAGAGAGAAATAACAGAGAGCTGAGCCAGGGTGAGGGAGCGCGGAAGAGAGAGAGAACTAACAGAATTAGATCAGAGACAGAGCCACATTAGTTCACCAAAGCTCTAGACGGCTGTGATAGATCTGCTTTGTATATGCAGGTGGAGGACATTCATCGTCATTGTGCTTCTGTTTAAATATACCAGGACTTAGATGAAGCCTTCATCACATAAAATCTGTAAGTCTTTATCAGTGGGCCAAGGTCTGTTCCAGGGTTTCCAAACCAAACACTCGGTTTGCATCTGTATCAGGACTACTAAGAAAGTTTCCCAGTGTGATTTGAAAGTATTAAATTGGTATACATTTTATCGCTTCTACAAGGGAAATTTGTCAATTTGTAAACTAAGATCAAAGCTTGATCTTACCACCTTGGGCAGCAGGGTGACAGGTTGCCCATGGGCACAACCAAGTATACCCAGTCAGCCCAGTTGGGGTCAAATTTAAGTGTTATCCTGTGTTCCATGATCTGCAAGCCTATTCAGAAAACCAATTCAACAAGTAGATGTTTTGCATGAGTAGGCTTTCTGAGAATAGAAACAAAGTCCATTAAAAAAAAAAGCATAATTCAGTGAAAATCCCCTTCAAATGTAGTCCATGAGCCAAGACATGTTTGGTGTCCAAAGTTTGCTGCGACCATTAATGGAGGCTTATAGCCATCAGTTAGCATTGTGCAGTACTGCAACTTACTTTAGACACCAAACATGTTTGGCTAATCGGGGTAAGGTTAAAACTGTGCCATTCTGATTTTTGTCCAATTTCAATCTGATTGCATTAAATTACAGTAGTGAGTATTCCGAAAAGAGTGTATCAGATTTTGTATTATCCAGTATTTGTTGGTCTACTCAGCAAAGTAACGCAAAAAAGACTGACCTTAAATTCACTTGTGGATGGTGCATCATTCAGGTATTTGTTTCTGCAGGGCCTCCAGTGCCGCCCCCCCTGGTACAGGTTAGTGAGCGGGCCACTCACATTACCCAGTCCACAATCTTCTTCAAATTCAACTGTAGCTGGTTCAGCGACATCAATGGGGCCATCCGCTCCTTCGCCATTGTCGTCGAGGAATCAGATGGTACATCTTCCTTCTGTACTTCCTAACTTTCCTAACTAGCGCTTAGACATATGCAGAGTTACGAGACATTATAGGGTTGAAGTAACCATCAGATTTCCTGCCCAATGTTTTCAAAGGTGCATTTGAAACATAGGTAAGCCTGGATCAGATACATATTTGACACATTGCCACAAAATTGTACACAGAAAAACATAATGACTTATCTTGATTGAGAAGTCTATTCTGCATGAATAAAATACATAAACACAATTATTCTCTGAACAGACAGAACTGTGTTGATGTGGAAATTATACACATTAGTTGTACACATCACACATCGGATGTATTTGATTAAGTAAATTCCATACAATACTTACTATAAAGATAACCATAAAAGTATCCCATAAATACTTCATAATTACGAGCCTGACCAAAATTTGCAGATGTTGAGTCCCTGCTGCCAGAGCACAGGCATCCTCTCCCCTCCTACCTGGACTACAAGCGCAACAGCACCATCAGGATCTACCAGACGGGCTACTTTCATAGCCAGTGTGCAGAGGAGCTGCACGGGAGGAATGAGGTGTTTAAGATCAACCTCGGAGCTGGTATGGAGAAGCTGGGTGGAGTATGCACACAAGACCTGGAGGCTGAACAACATGAAAACTACTTTTGTGATGGACCCCTGAAATCCGGAACAGCCTACAGGTGCTACTGACATAAACAAATAAATAAACAATGCAAAAATGAGGTTTTTCTAAATACAGAATTTAACTGTGCCATAAAGGGCCCATACCATGAAAAAAACAGAAAATTTTATATTCATTGTTTGTGTCTCAAAAACCAGTGCATTTGTACTTAGCCACCCATTCAGACTACTGTCTGAATTTTGATTGAGGTACAACACAGGGCAGCCAATCAGACCATACATACACACATATATATATATATATATATATATAGTTTTAGGCAGCCAAGACACATTTTCAAAATCTATTTATTTGCTGAGAAAAGTGTTAGTACTTGAATAAACAAAATTTATAGAATATTAATTCATAATGATTACATATATATATATATATATATATATATATATATATATATATATATATATATATATATATATAGTGATTTTCTGGATGTTAGTATGTTTGTTTGTGTGAACATTTTCAAACCTCTCCTCGAGGGAAAAAAAAGCAGCTCCCGGTTTGACCAATCAGTGCTTCAGTAAATTGTGCTCATGATGTAACTGATGATATTAACAAGTCTCTGTGGTGGCTGTGAAGCTGTCAAGGAAAAATATGGACCCAAGAAAAAAAGTCATAGCAACAAAAACAGCCAGTTTAATACCAAAGTATTAATTAAGTGAATTGTGACAGAAATGTCATAAGTGGACTTCAGGGTAAAAAATAACATAAGAATATTGTAAGATAAGTAATAGTTCAGTGAAAAATGAGATTTTCCTTTGCATCACGCTAATTGGTGGGGCATTAGCATTTGCTGTGTGTTAGTTGTATTACACTGAAAATGAATAGCAATTCCAAGCCAATGAAAATAGATTTGAGAACTGTTGTCTCTTCCAGACTAAGCATTCGAGCCTTCACCCAACTCTTTGATGATGATAACAAGGAGGACTCCCATCCCCTCTTCAGTGACACCTACTTCTCCCTTCCTTTGCGCACACAAGCAGGTAAAGCACCAGAAACACTGCCTGCTTATCTCTACTTATTTCTGTGATGCAGAAGCAGAACTAATCTTTTTTTCCCCCATCAGAGCCGCTAGGTGGGATCGTAGAAGGTATCAGCGCCGGCCTGTTTCTCATCGGTATGATGATCGCTATCACCACCTTACTGATCTACAGGCAGAGGATCCGCAAAGTGTGAGTCCATGCATATACATACACATGAACATCACATGAACCCACACAAACATAAACACCCATTTCCTTCTTATAGGCCAGCCCTTAGCGCCAGCTAATGAGCGGTCATTGTTAAGGGGAACAGGAAAAGCCAAGCATCTGGAGAACACAGATAATTAAATGATGGAGAAACAAGAGATCCAGCTCCTGTCCACTAATTAAATCTACCTAATAGGCTGCTGCGTATGTTCTAACATGGTAATCGTTCACCAGGGTTTAGCATGTAAAAAAATTGCTTGTGACGTGTGTGAACACGTGTTTGTGTGTTTATGTGTGTATGTGTGCATGTGTATGTTTATTTTCTTACATTTACATAAAAATTCTATATTCAAAAGGTTCACATTATTGCACATGAGTAGTTAAATATACATACTACATGGGGAACATACAGCGGGTGAAACATGTATAGAACACGTCACCAATTTTCTAAGTAAATATATTTTTATAGGTGACATGAAATTCTCACCAGATGTCGGTAACAACCATCCAATCCAGACACGCAAAGAAACCAAACCATAGATTTCCATAAATTAAGTTATGTGTAATAATGAGAAATGACACAGGGAAAAAGTATTAAATACATGAAGAACGAGAGGTGCAAAATCCATGGAAAGTCATGACACCAGCTGAAATCTATCAGTAATTAGAAAGCCATCCTGCCACTTGGTGCAAATTAATATCAGCTGATTCAACTGATGGCCTATAAAAAGGTGTCTCATTACCAAGGTGCCACACAAGAAACATATCATGATGGGTAAAACCAGTGAGCTCTCTCAAGACCTTCGCAACCTTATTGTTGCAAAACATACTGATGGCACTGGTTACAGAAGAATTTCTAAACTACTGAAGGTTCCAGTGAGCACTGTTAGGTCCATATTCCGGAAGTGGAAAGAACATAATTTCACCATAAACCGGCCACGACCAGGTGCCCCACGGAAGATTTCAGACAGAGGAGTGAACAGTATTATCAGAAGAGTTGTCCAAGAGCCAAGGACCACTTGTGGAGAGCTCCAGAAAGACCTGGAATCAGCAGGTACAATTGTTTCAAAGAAAACAGTAAGTAATGCACTCAACCGCCATGACCTGTATGCACGCTTACCACTCTAGATAGATGGATGGATGAAAGGATGGATGGATGGATACTTTATTGATCCCGAAGGAAATTTAGCAAGACTCCATTGCTGAACAAAAAGCATGTTGAGGCGCGTTTAAAGTTTGCTCAACAACATTTAGACAAGCCTGTGAATTACTGGGAGAATATAGTCGGTCAGATGAGACCAAAATTTAACTCTTTGAATGCCATAATACACACCATGTTTGGAGGTCAAAAGACACTGCATATCACCCCAAAAACACCATATCAACAGTGAAGTTTGGAGGTGGGAACATCATGGTGTGGGGCTATTTTTCAGCATACAGCCCTGGCACACTTCATATAATTTAAGGAACGATGAATGGACAAATGTACCGAGATATTCTTGATAAAAATCTGCTGCCATCTACCAGAATGATGAAGATGAAACGAGGGTGGACATTTCAGCAAGAAAATGATCCCAAACACACAGCCAAGGAAACTTTCAGCTGGTTTCAGAGAAAGAAAATAATGCTGCTAGAATGGCCATATCACCTGACCTGAATCCAATTGAAAGTCTATGGAAGGAACTAAAGCTCAGAGTTCATAGGAGTGTTTGTGTGGAAGAATGGGTCAGAATCACACCTGACCCAAAATCACACTAGTTTCTCCATACAGGAGGTGTCTTGAAGCTGTCATTACCAACAAAGGCTTTTGTACAAAGTATTAAATACATTTCAGTAAGCGTGTTCAATACTTTTTCCCTGTGTCATTTCTCGTTATTACACATAATATATGGACATCTATGGTTTGATTTCTTTGTCAACAGAGCATGTCAATTGACTTGGGTGTATTCAAAATTTTCTCATAGAACTATACTTCATACTTACGGAAAATACACTATATAACTAAAAATATCCAGACAGCATTTCATATTTTTGTAAATTCAGCTAATATAAGGAGTACCCATTGCTGAATCTCCATAGAAAAGCATTGTCAGTAGAATGGAAGGCTCTATGAGCCCAAGGTCACCATGCCCAGTGCTAAAAAGCCCCTCAGAATTGGGCTGTGGAGCAGTGGAATTATATTCTTTGGAGTGATGGAGCACTATCCAGAGCCTTTGGAATTAGTTGTTGTGGTATTTCCAGAGCCAACATCCATACCTGACCTAATTAATGCTCATGTGGCGTGTGTGTGTCCATCCATGCAGAGCGGTGCAGGAAAGCTCAGTGGTGAGGATGAGTATGTGGAAGGAGGTGCCAACTTCAGGGATGTATACGGGGGTCAGGAGGTATGACACATTCTTTTTGTAAATATATTAATATGCATGTCTGCACTGGTGCTGTGATGAATTACACTTGAATTCTGTAGTGACAGGTTTGTGTCTGCTCTCCAGACTTTTTTCAATTCGTGTAATGTAAAACAGTGACAAAAAGAGGGCTGTATGCACTGTAATAGCTATATCAAATTCAGAATAATAAATTATCTCTTCTACTCATGAATACACGTCAGGAATTAATTTAAAGGTTTGAATCTTTACTTTCGACTGGATTTTGAATTAGCTATGGGTGAGAAACTTTATACAGAGTGAAGAAATAAATGAATCTCAAGGCATCTGTCTTATTGACAACATTATGTTAGGTATAATGTGATTTACAGTCCTAATCATGACTAAAACACAAAAACCCTTGTCATAAATAAGAAAGAAATGTATGCCCATTCCTGCCTCAGTAACTCAGCCCACAGGCCTCGGGAAGCGAATCTATCGTCTTTATTACTCTTGGACTCAGAAGGTAACTGGACTGAAATATTGAGCTCTGTGACGAGCCAAATCTCTTCACCTATGCAGACAGCTTTTAATTGGATCTAGAATCAGATAATCCAACATTTCAGGCTCAATAAGAGACTGAACTTGGGCCTCTCATATCTCTGATCTTTTAGACGAGCAAATAGAAGCAAACTGGTGTTTACAGACGTAATTTAATTACTCAGCATCAAGAAATGAAAATAACTCAATTACTCACCTTGAGTAGGTCAAAAGTTTTTAGTAATTTAGTAATTATGACTAATTGGCAATACACTGTTATAAAGTTTTTCTCTCAACCATTATAACTGTTTAAAACATTTTTTAATTTGCTTCACTGAAGTTCTTTAAAAACTGCATTGTTGGGTTTTGTGTGCATGTGCATCGGGTAGCGCTCTCACCTCACAGCAAGAAGGGCCTGGGTCGATTCCCGGCCAGGCAATCAGGGTCCTTTCTGTGTGAAGTTTACATGTGCTCCCTGCGTCTGCATGGTTTTCCTCCGGGTGCTCCGGTTTCCTCCCACCGTGCAATCAGTCAGGCTGATTGGACATGTTAAATTGCCCCTAAGTATGAGTGTGTGTGTGTGAATGTATATGTCTGTCTATCTGCCCTGTGATAGTCTGTTTGTGGACAACTGTCGATTGATCTTCTAGTCAGCTATGTTCTCTGAGAAAGAGAGAGATGGCTTGGGAGAGACTGTAGAGAGAGAGAAAGACATCACTGCAGGCCTATCAGTAGTTAATCTAAAGCCTTATTGTTGAGTAACTACTATAACTATTCAGTAAATACTATAAAACTATTCTGAAGCCACTGCCAATGGTTTGATTTGTAAGTATGTTTTGAAAAATCCAAGAATATTCCTTTAAGGGGTTAAACAAGTTTTTAGCCAATTCCAGGAGGTTTTAGTTTGCCCTGGTCAGTGTAAGACTTTGGTTGTCATACTCCTTTATCAATAGCTTGAACATGTTTACTGTGGCCTTTATGTCAATGTGCAACAAACACAAATGGGATGACAGGTTAATTTGGAGCTCTGATATTGGCTGTGAAGAGGATTTAATGTCACTCTTTTTTTTCTCTCTCTTTTTTGCAGCAACCGCCGCATATCCAGGTAGGCATTTGCCCTCTCCACATAAAAAGTCCATTCATGTTTTGTGTTTTTTTTTCATGTGACTCCATGTTAAAGATTGGTAACTGTGTTTTATCAGCCCTGTCAAAGTGGCCCACTTTGAGTCTCATCTCAGCAAGCTTCAGGCTGACTCTAATTACCTCTTCTCCGAGGAGTTTGAGGTAAGGGGCGGACTGCATTTGAAATTTAAATGTCTGTTTGCTATTTGTTATTACAATACCTGGCTGAATCAGTGGTATTGGCAGCCACTGGAAGCAGCAGTGTTGTATTCGTGCAGAATTAGCTTATACTAAAGGAAAAGGGAGGCATCTCTTATAACTTTGGCTAAGTGCAGAATAATTCCTTTAGGGGTTACTGTCTTCCCATCCATGCACACGTAGACAGTGCAACATGCAAGGCATGCAAGACTGGGCCTGTGTTTACTGGATCACACGATACATGACAAGATAGTGTAGTACAACACAATACATTACAATACAAATTACAATACAATAATAGTTGGGCAATATAACACTAATGTTATTGTAATAAATATGTCACGATATGCCTTTTGAGCACATCATAGATATTGACAGTACTTTAAATACACTTCACAACTGCATTTTTGATGGCAAAGAGAACATAATGAGTCCTATTTAATTACATAAAGTGCAGTATAGTATGTGAAAAGTTCAACGCAAATCATTGGATTCATAGTTTTTGATATCTGTTAAATGTGGCACTACTTTGTTTGTTCCAGTGGATCAGATATAAGGGAAAAAATATTGTGATTTATCATGCATCATGTATCATTCAACTAATAATGTAATCATTCAAGTATCTTGCCATATTTTTGCCATATTGCTCACCTGTGCAATGAATACACAACACATTGTAACACATGACATGAGACTGACAGTAATATGCATAAAATATATAAAAATGTGGGGTCATGTTGAAAAAGTGTACAGACCTGTGTAGATTAACTGTATAAATTATATTGTCGCTATCACACATTTGAAAGCTGCCCTTTATATTTAGTGACAAATGTACCAATATAAATTGCCAGAGGTGCAAAATAAGGAACAAAATCATATTACCTTAACATAGTCACATGCAAAGGTTTGAATACCCCCAGTAAAATAATATTTTGTTTATTTCATGACTGAAAATAAGTAAACACATCCTCTAATGGGAAAAAAACGTAAGTACTCCTTTTTTTTAGCACAGTTTCTATTTAATTGCTGAGTTAAACATATTGGAAACATTTTTTTTCCAGTGCCGTGATTAATATTGTATTTTTTGATATACATATCATAATTAATATGTATAATAAATGTACACACACGTTATCTTACTTTCACTTAAAGAAATAACTAAATGTGTCATTTGCGCAGGGGTGCCCAACATTTGGTCATGACTTTAAATTAATACATTCACCTGTAAAGTTACCATTTTGGAGATACAAGGTTCTACAGGTAGCAGCATAATAACATTTCCTTTCTCACAGGACCTGAAGGATGTGGGCCGCAGCCAGGCTCTGGATGCTGCTCGTCTACCTGAGAATCGCTGCAAGAATCGATACAACAATATACTGCCGTGTAAGTGGAGAGAGAGGGAATCTAATGGAGTATTAAAGGAAAAGCTGCAGCCATATGAGCAAGCAATGGTGGAAATGCTCTTCAGACAAATGTGAATGAATAAACATTCCAGCTTTCAAGCAGCCGAATGTGATCCATACCTTGTCTTAATCTATAAAATCATGCAAGTTATGAGGCCTCCCTGTTCCGTCAAACTTATTACACTGGAGAACTTAAAGATGAATCATTTCTGTTCTGTTCCTATCCACGATTTTCTTCTAAATTCATCCTGCTAACATGTGCAGACAGTCATTAGTTCTTTTTTGCCTTTAGATGACTCTACCCGGGTAAAACTCTCATGCTTGGAGGACGACCCATGCTCCGACTTCATCAATGCAAGCTACATTCCAGTGAGTTCTCGAAGGGTTCAGGTGTTTCATAGCAACCTTGCAAGTTCTCTTCTTAAGGTCTGTCAATTAGGGCTGGCCCAAATCATTTGAATATTCAAATATAGGTTTGTTACATTGATATTTATTCCTGTATTAAATATTCTGAAGCCACACATTTTTGTAGCCTCTAAATGTACAATACATTTTATCACTTTAATTAACATGGAAAAATAAATAAATTAAATATTAAAAAAAAATAAATTATAGCTAAATGCATCATACATTTATGCCACTCATCCACATCATCCACCCTCAAACTGCACAACTTTTATTTAATTTAAAAGAGCATAGGTGGGAGCATTTAAAATGATCAGACAATAAGAAAAAACTCACTGTAAAATTCGTGATGAGGTGGGTGTAGCATGGCAAGTTTGATAATTATCTTAAAAAAAAAGGATTATAGTCATCCCCGAGTACCATTTGGTAGGAAATTTGTTACATCACATTTGTTGGTTCATCACTAGTACACATTATTAAGTGTCTTTTCTGCCTACTGGATATATTTTGAACTGTAATAATGAACGAATTTAAATTATGACTAATTGTGAAATGCAGACATTGTTGTTAAGGGTGGTTTTGACAACGGGTATGCAGGTAGCGATTCAGAAATTGGGCAGTCATGAGCTGGATGTTAGGGAACCAGCCCTGTGACCAGAACATCGCCGGTTCAATCCCCAGAGCTGACAGTCCATGACTGAGGTGTCCTTGAGCAAGACTGGGCAAGTGTGCTCACTGCCCCCTAGTGTGTGTGTGCTCATTAGTGTGTATGTGGGTGTTTCACTTCACAGATGGGTTAAATGCGGAGGTGAAATTTCCCTGTTGTGGTACTAATAAGGGTCACTTAACTTAAGATATACCCACAAGTATTTGAAGTCTGTAAAATGCTGTTTGAGCCAGCCCTACTGTCAACTATGAGTCTTTGATTCATCATCTTCATAGCAAAGAGTGTTTTTTGCATGGGGAGTGTGATGTTCATTTAGATAGCAAAAGAACAGGTATTTGACTTTAGCATATTAGATAAATTTGTACTTTTTGTACAAATACTTACATTGGCTGAGCCTGCAAAATCTGTTACATGTATTGCTTGTTATAGTATGCTCAGTTTCGTTGTTTGGCCATTTTTGTAATGTGCTGTTGCAGAAAAATATGAAATTAATCATTTAATTAGCCAGGAGGATCAGAAAAATTCAGTTTGCCCTCCTCTTCATGTTTCATGCTTATAGGTGCTAATGTGCCTGTGCATGTTCATACGAATCATGTTCATATGAAAGTGAATTTATTTTGACTTATAGCAGTAATTGCACCCCTGCCGTGGATATTTTTATATTTTCCTCCCTCCATCTCACCTGATTTAACTACTCAGCTAATTAACAAGACCTTCCTGAGTGCAGGATGTTTCATTTGCCAGTCCTGCTTTTAATAATGTTTCCACCAGAGCGTGGAGGCTGTGTAATAGAACACAGTAAATGTCTGTAAGCATTACCTTTACGTTTTCAGCAGACACACTTATCCATTTAAAGCTGTAGGTGAGTGTAGCATGAGGAGACATGCAAAAATACTTTTATTGGTATAACAGTAATGTTAGTGTTTGTGTCTGGGGGAAAAAAAAAAAACACTGGTCTCTTGTGTGTTAGCCAGTGTTTTAACTGTGTGAAAGACTTTAACTGCAATGGACTACATATGAATGAAAAACAATTACTCTGGTTTACAAGATGAGTTTTACTATCCTTGAATTCTCCACCTTCACTCTCCCACTGTGAAGCAGCAAGAAAAAGGTCACGTGACTGAAACAGATGAATAAATTGCAGGTAAATATATTACATCATCACAGATGATGTAAGTAAACTGAAATAGAAAGTGGTGTTGATGTAATGTATTTTATGAAAATAACTGCATTACTTTTTCACAGCAGCATTATGTTTAATAAGCATAAAAATGTGAACTGTACATTTTGGACTGTAGTATTCCTCTATTATAGAAACCTGTCAGATTGCATACTGTGGAGTATTTAATATTGGCATACATTTTCACAAACGTTTCTAATATTGGCTAACGTAATAAAGACACAAGAATGATATGATATGAAATAGAGATCCTCTCTGTTTTTCTGCCTCAGGGGAACAATTTCAGGCGTGAGTACATCGCCACACAGGGGCCGCTCCCAGGAACCAAAGATGATTTCTGGCGAATGGTGTGGGAACAGAACGCTCACAACATCGTCATGGTGACGCAGTGTGTTGAGAAGGGAAGGGTGAGTACAGAGGCGTCACTGTTGCTATGGCAACACATGGTCCAAAGTAAAAAAATAAAAAAATAAAAAAGCAACAAGAAGGAAGAGAGGAGGAGATGGACAAGGGATAACAGTCATTGGTCGTTACCATAATCAGTCAGAAGAAATAGAACTGTTCATTATGGAGCTAAAGCTGCTATTTTGAGGTGAACTCTCGTTGCATGCTTTCTGACATGTGACTTTGTGTCTATGTGTGGGTATGTATGTGTTGTGTGTGCCTGGATCCATGTCATGCAGGTGAAGTGTGACCAGTACTGGCCTATGGACAGGGAGCCGCTGTACTATGGTGACCTCGTGGTGCACATGCTGTCTGAATCAGTCTTGTCAGAGTGGACTATCCGCGAGTTCAAGATAAGCTGTGTGAGTGGGAAAGAGACTGAAAGAGGAACATTTGTGTGCACACAGAATTATAATAAAATGTACACTTACCAACAACAGTATTTATTAATTAAATGCCTTCTCTAAAATCTTAAAGCGATTAACAAAAAACAAAGGAAAATAAATGTGTTAAAGGAAACACAAAGACATATACAAAGTTATAAAATTGAAAGAAACCTCTTTCCCATGGCTATAAAGTACAATATATAAATTAGCATACAATAAGTCTAAAAATTACAAGCGATGGCAAATTAAACAGCATGCATCCCTGAAAAGGTGAGTTTTAAGAAAAGATTTAGAAGAGTCGTCACTTTTCATATTAATCTTCTTCTTCTTCTTCTTCTTGTTCTTCTTCTTTCGGCTGCTCCCTTGAGGGGTCGCCACAGCGGCTCACTTTTCATATTAATAATATGTATAATTGTAAGTACAATTATTTTGATATATATATACAGTGGGGCAAAAAAGTATTCAGTCAGCTTGTGCAAGTTCTCCGTTCAACTCAATACTTTCTAACATAACCTTTGTTGGCCATGACAGAGGTCAAACGTTTCCTGTAAGTCTTCACCAGGTTTGCACACACTGTAGCTCATATTTTGGCCCATTCCTCCTGCAGATCTCCTCTAGAGCAGTGATGTTTTGGGGCTGTCGCTGGGCAACACGGACTTTCAACTCCCTCCACAAATTTTCTACGGGGTTGAGGTCTGGAGACCGGCTAGGCCACTCCAGGACCTTGAAATGCTTGTTACGGAGCCACTCCTTCGTTGCCCGAGGGGTGTATTTGGGATCATTGTCATGCTGGAAGACCCAGCCACGTTCCATCTTCAATGCTCTCACTGATGGAAGGAGGTTTTGGCTTAAAATCTCACAATACAGGGCCCCGTTCATTCTTCCCTTAACACGGATCAGTCGTCCTGTCTCCTTTGCAGAAAAACAGCCCCAAAGCCTGATGTTTCCACCTCCATGCTTCACAGTAGGTTTGGTGTTCTTGGTGTGCAACTCAGCATTCTTCTTCCTCCAGAAACGACGAGTTGAGTTTTTACCAAAAAGTTCTATTTTGGTTTCATCTGACCACATGATATTCTCCAATCCTCTTCTGGATCATCTGTATGCTCTCTGGCAAACTTCAGACGGGCCTGGACATGTACTGGCTTAAGCAGGGGGACACGCCTGGCACTGCAGGATTTGAGTCCCTCTCGGCGTCGTGTGTTACTGAGGGTAGCCTTTGTTACTTTGGTCCCACTTCTCTGCAGGTCATTCATCAGGTCCCTCCGTGTAGTTCTGGGATTTTTGTTCACCATTCTCATGATCATTTTGACACCATGGGATGAGATCTTGCATGGACCCCAGATTGAGGGAGATTATCAATGGTCTTGTATGTCTTCCATTTTCGTACAATTGCTCCCACAGTTGATTTATTCACACCAACCTGCTTGCCTGTTGTAGAGTCACTCTTCCCAGCCTGGTGCAGGTCTACAATTTTCTTCCTAGTGTCCTTCGACAGCTCTTTGGTCTTGGCCATGGTTGAGTTTGGAGTCTGACAGTTTGAGGCTGTGGACAGGTGTCTTTTATACAGATAACGAGGTCAAACAGATGCCATTAATACAGGTAACGAGTGGAGGACAGAAGAGCTTCTTAAAGAAGAAGTTACAGGTCTGTGAGAAATCTTGCTTGTTTGTGGGTGACCAAATAATTCTTTTCCACCATAATTTACAAATAAATTCTTAAAAAATCCTACAATGTGATTTCCTGGATTTTTTTCTCATATTGTCTCTCATAGTTGAAGTGTACCTATGATGAAAATTACAGACCTCTCTCATCTTTCTAAGTAGGAGAACTTGCACAATCAGTGGCTGACTAAATACTTTTTACCCCACTGTGTGTATATATATATATATATATATATATTGTTTTGGGAAAGTTGTTATTAAATGATGCATTTATACTTTTCTACTTCTAATAATTTGTCTGCCTTGAGATTTGATCACCACTATTGAAAGAAGAGGCATTCTAGATATTAATTAAGCTATTACTTCATTATCTGTGCACCTTCAAGTTTTATCCTGAATTATCTACAGCTCTAATCATTATTTTGGACATGTCTAAATGTTTGTTTGCTTTCTTACTTATTTATTTAAATGTAATACATTTTTCTGATTTTACTGATTATTTGAAACCTGTAAAGTAACATAACACTACAATGCGATTATAATATTAGCATCATTTTATAGATGTATTTTAAGCAAAATTCATTTTCTATTAAGGGACAATTTCTTCATAATTCAGTTGTTGAGATGTAAGCGAAGTCATTCAGAGTGGTCGGATATGAAATGCTCTGTTCTAGTCAAATTCAGATGAGAACCAAATGTTTGAAGCATTTAATGCCCCTGAAAGCTCCTTCCCAGAAAGTTATTATATGAAATGCTGACAGCCTGATGTCTGAGACTTTTATGGGTTTTGAGATAAGCTTTTGGACTAAACTGCATTCATGGTGGAAAGTCTAAAGCAAAGTCTTTTTTCAGATCTACTCCTTTTGTACTTTTTTCAACATTAAATTTTTTAATTCAGAAAACAGGCGTAGGTTAACTGGTGGTTTTGGATATTACATAAATGGCTATAATTGCACATAGACATTGTGACTCCTGTTTAGTGAAGGTTTGTTCTTTTTGTGGGTGTGATTTTAGGAAGGCAAGCTGAGCTACCCAAGGATAGTGCGTCACTTCCATTACACGGTGTGGCCGGATCATGGTGTGCCCGAAACAACGCAGTCTCTCATTCAGTTTGTGAGGACAGTCCGAGATTACATCGACAGGGCACCAAGCTCAGGTCCAACCGTGGTCCACTGCAGGTGTGTTTAAAGCCAAAAAACATGCACAAAGCGTCTGCTAATCCGCTAGACCACTAGTCCGCTAGTACTTTATGACTCAATGTCATACTCTAGAGTTCTGTTCATATTACTTTGAGCTGGTTTTGTGGACATGGATTAAACCTATTCTAAATTGCAGTTGTATTTCACCATTAAAAATCCTCTTTTTTTAGGTTTAGACTGGAGAACTAAAACAAGCCATATCATTGTTCAAATAGTAGTTTACTGTTACATACTTACACTTACTAAACAAAGTGTAAATAAGTGCACAGGTTAACTATAACTTCATTATCAGCACTGAGTATTAATGTAATACAATAACAGTCAAAAGTTAGAACACACATAATTAAATAAGTATTTTCATAATCTGAAAGACATATTGATGTAAATGCTTATTCCTAAACATTTGATTTTGTTAGTAAGTAGTGCTTTGCATGCCGAGCTTCTATAAACTTTTTAGAAAAGCCTTTCAGCTAGCTCCTCAGTAAGCTGCTTGAAAGAATGCAGAAAGAATGCCAAGACAATGCAAAGCTGCATCACAGCAAATGACTTAGACTGAAGAATCCTAAATATGAGGATTGATTTGTTTAGCACATTTTTGGCCATTGCAAAAAAAAAAAAACCTATCTATGAGCTATGAGGTGATGTGTCCAGACTTTTCATTGGTACTTTGTATACATCAGAAAGCGTATGGTGCACTGAGTGCGTGTATGAATTCATATTTAAACACCTCCACACTTTCATATCCAGAGGTTGTGACACTGTTAGGAGAATTCTCCTCCGTCTCCCCCAGCAATAGCAAATACTGTTATTGGATTTTGATCTTGCTGTGATTTCCCTGAATACTTTTTACAATACAATACTTTTTTCCTCATCTACATATGCCTCCTAGTTCTCCATTTTGTTAATGAAAAGTGACGTCTAAAAGGACGAGTGAATCACACAAAGTACACAGGAAATGTCTTCTGAAACGAAATGATACACTGTTGAAGGATTGGCCTGTTGTAATGAAGGGGAGGGTGAGGCCAAGGAGTAGCTGGATGTAGTCATGTAGGCTGTTGGTCAAATCTGAATTGTCATAATTTAAATCAGGGGTCAGAGCCAAGGCAAACACGGTTATCATAGGTCTTACACCTAATAAGTCTAAAACCTGCAACTAACTAGAAAACAGAAGGCACCAGTGAATCCAGAATGAGTAAAAAAGAAATACAGACAGGGGTTCTGTGATGCCCACTCATCCTAAAAGATTGTTGTTTATACACCATGCGCTTGTCCTTCGTGGGACAATTCGTAGTTCACAAACTGAAAGCACAAATGGGTTTTGTAGATTATGGCTTGTATTTGAACCATGGCAGCAGCCTGAGGCACCATTTGAAGTGGTCAGATTTGCTCATGGCCCAGTGTATTCTGTCCCCCCCTTGACATAATGTGCATAAGGCAGCATGCACCTGGATTGTGCAAATAATCATATATCTTGGCCCAGCTTCAGATTAAACCCAAAGTCCGCTAAAATGAAAGGGCATCAACAGTATAGAAAAACTATGGCAGAGCTGGCACATTATTACAGCTTCACCTTGCCTCCAAATATGTCAGGCAAAGCATTAGCAGTTAGTTACACAACCAGGGACCGGTTCTAATGGGGAAAGGACTGTAAACTATAGACAATTTCAGGGAAATGTGGAAAGAAAGGTAGAAGAGGTGACTACAAAACGGCACCAATGGACAACTGCAGACACTACTGATTCTGCTGAAAACAATTGGTGATCCAAATATTCCACCTTACACTTCCAATATGTCAAAAGAGAAAAATGTAATATCAAGCTCTGAATATGAACAGAATGTTTCTTAACCAGAATCACTGTGTATGTCCAGCTCCTTTCTGGCTTCCCAATAGCAAAAGTGCCCAAAATAGTGGATTTTGCCACTTGACTCATCTCCCACTTGTCATCAGTATCCGATTAGTATCTGCTACATAAAGCTGCATCTACTGTGACCTTTTTTTTCTCAGCCCTGTGCAAACTTATTTCCCAGTGGCTGAAGGAGTTAGAGTTGAAGAGAACCTGACCATCAAGGGAGCGAAGGCAACCTCTTCAATCAAGCTAAATCTTTCCGCTCTAATCACATTACTTCCCTCAGTTACATAAGGCCCAGCTCCGTCTTTCCTGAAAATGATGGAGGGCCAAGGGGAGTCTGAGGAGAGTATGATGAATGGGTCAGAGCATGAATAATTCGTCTGAAACCTCTTAGCCATTGAACAGTATTAGTATTTGATTAAAACTGAAGGAAGCTCTGAATCCAAACAACTGAAATAAGGATTGGACTAGAATCTCAGAGGCAGTAACAGAGTCAGTCGTGAGGAATAGGGCCTAGTAACTAGAGAGAGTGGCAGATTGGAATTCTAGATAAGAAAGGGGCAAACACAGTCCTGGAGGTTAAATAAAGGACAAGGATTTTTCACAAGCAGTTGTCAGTGGGTTTTTCTGCACGCTCCTACACCCAAGCTGTTAAAGCAATGCTGCTCCGAGACTGTATTGGTTTCACAGTTAATGAGTATGTATATATCTGTAGGTACTTTGCACACTTACACACCTAGGTAATGTCATCCATCCATCAATCAACCTAATTCAAGGATGCAACAATAATTTAATTTCACTTAGTAGAGCACCACAATTACACATTTGTAATTATAAACAGCTGTAGCAGGGCTGCACAATTTGAAAAAATCGAATTGAATGTTTTAGTACCTTCTTAGTACATCAACAAATAAAACAAATGACCATTTCCATCATACAACAGTGCACACATATTCAAAGATGGCCTATGTTGATGTCTACTTGTTGTAGGCTAGACCTTTTCTCACTTTCCCTATCTATCTTCACTAACTGCTCCCCTTGCACAGTCCTTTCAGTGCTTGACATTGTCATTTCGGCCATTCTTCATTATTGGTCATTTCCTGGGAGGTGGGGGAGCATTTTTCCCAGTTCATCCATCCACCTGTGTAATATTTAGTTTTTTTCTCCTTTAAACAGTTGACTCCTGATTATACTGTATACGGTTGCTGTCCAAAAAACTCTAGAGGAGAAGGGAAAAAGCATTCTTCAATGTTAAGAGATTTTATTCCAAGTAATCTGGATCATTTCTATTGGTCCATTCCTCATAAAAGTTTCACAATACCTGCTCTGTTGAAATGTTTTAGAAAAAGAAAAAGAAACATTTTTTGGGCAGCAACAATATGTTAGTAATATAGGATATGTTTGTGTTACTATATGTGAAAAATATAAATTACAGAGGATTGGCATATAGAAGGTCTCTGTCTCTGTCCTTCAATAGCGCTGGAGTGGGGCGTACAGGAACCTTCATCGTTCTGGACCGTGCTCTGCAGCAGCTAGATAGCCATGGCACTGTTGATATTTACGGCTGTGTGTTTGACCTCCGACTACACCGCTCACACATGGTGCACACAGAGGTAGGCATCATTATAGCTGTTAGCTATCAACTGTATCTTCAGTTATATCCTTACATACTTACCTCCTGAATCAGCACAGCAGTAGTTCAATGTTAGTGGCTGCTGAATCATTACAGTATACCTGCAAAGCTTGCACTGCAGGGCCAGCGAAAGATGCACCATTCATAAAAAATCTGCCTACCATCCCCACTTCAACTTCCTCCTAGAGCCAGTATATGTACATCCATCAGTGTGTGCGTGATGTCCTGAGGGCCAGGAAGCTTCGCTGTGAACAGGAGAATCCACTTTATCATATCTATGAGAACTTCAACCCTGACTACTATAAAGGTGAGTCACAGAGAGAGTGAAATTGTGCCTGGTACTTTAGTTATAATTAATTTATTGTTACTTTATTACACATTGTTTTGTTATTATTTTGCGTTGTTTGTACAATATATATATTTTCTAAACTGCACCGCTTTATCAAATAATTATTCTGCAGGTTTTAAAAACAGTGCAGATAAACAGTCGTTTGACTTAATAGAGACTGACTGAGGGGTGAAAGAGACATGACAAAGTGCATATTCTGTACTGCCCTGAAGCTTTAAGCACATTATTTAACCCTTTAATAGTCTCACCAAGAAAAATTTTTTTATTTTTTACAAAAAAAAAACAGTTAATATCTTGTCTGAAGAACAAAGTGTTGTGTTTTTGTTATGAAACAACACATAAAATAGATTGATTTACCATTACCTTGATTGAACTCACTATTTACAGAGGTCTGCTGTGCATTGTAAATTGAGTTGTGATCAGGATGTGCAGGTGGCCTGCATGTTACAGAATCTTCAGATTTGTCACCTGAAGTCATTTTGGGTGACAGGACAGATATTTCCACTTGCTTTTTTCATGTTTGAGCAATTTGTGAAGTCATTTGTTGATTTATTTGCTTTCATACCACTAAATATTAATCAATGCACATGGTGCCACTTGCTGCATGAGGCAAACAAAAGCAAATTGTGGACATAAAAAGGGATTTCATTCATTATCCGTATCTGAAATTTCATAAACGATTGTGCTTATTGGTTTTTGCAGATTCTCCAGCATACTTTGTGTGTGTGTATGTAAAATCCATTATTCCTTTTCTACAGATTTTGTATACACTGGACGTTGAGAAGTGCAGGCCTCCCGACAAATCACAATAGAAGAAAATACCTGTGTCTTGGCAGTATCTTCACGGGATAGCATTTATTTTTATACAACCCTCTCATGACGTATTTAAAATGTTAAAGTTTGCTGTAGAAGAATATTTATGTTTGATGTCTTTCTGTTTTCTGTTTTTGTCCATCCTTTTCAGTATTTTTTAGTTTAGTGAACCTTGTCTGTACATCTTCTCCATATGATTATCATGTTAATGGTGTACTGTATGGTTAAATTGCCTTGTTTTACTGAGCAACATGTGAAACAAATACCCATACAAATTCAGAGTTCCATTTAAGTGAGCCTGCAGCCTTTTAACTTATCAAAAACACATTAAGTAATGAATTTCTGTACTGTAATGTAGCTCCATGAACCATACAGACTGTAGCAATAAGAAATACTGCTTATTTGTTTCTCAACAAAAACATTGAGACAGAGTACTCATCTCATAAAATACTACCGATTTGGCACTCATATTTGTGATAATAAACAGACTAGATTCAGAATAATACAATATAATACAGTACAAATACATTACAGTCAGCTTCTGCGTGAACAAGGCTACATTTAACTGCTCTAAGATCAGGCCCTAAACAACCCTTTTCAATGCATCTCATTGATCCAGTTTCTGCGAAGTCCCTTCTGCGAATTTGTGTGGAATTTTCCAGACAGGGTCTACACGTCCTTGCCCTGCCTCAAAATGGTTAAAGGTTGAAGTCACAGAGATTATGACGCTCGAATCCAGAGAGCCATCAAATCTGCTGTGGATTTACAGGGAACTGTCCCAAAGCTGCGTCTGTGGGGTTATTCCAATCATGCTTTTTCCTTCCTGTACGTCCATCTGTTAGTTTTTCTACAAGCTTTTCTCACACACATCATAGCCATTCATATACCATTTCACTTTACATTTATTTCTGTACACTGAGCTCTTAAAATAGAAGACTAATTTGGATGTATGCCGTCACTTTTTAATTGAAATGGCACATTTATGAGAGGTTACACTACCAGTCACATATACTTTATCAGGCACACAGAACATTTTGGATCACCAGAAGAATGAGGCTGATGACTTTCATTTTTTTACTTCAAACAGTCAAGAACTATTTTGGCCATGAAAGTGACCTAAACATTTTAAATGTGCTGTATTTTCTAAATGTGTTCTGTTCCGAGAAAAAAAATGAAATCTATGGAAAATAGTGTATAGATACAGTGGCATAACCAGTTCCACCAGATGTCATTAGTATTAATCTAAGCAAGCTTTGAATTTACACACTGAATTTTAAATGCTATTATGTTGCCACTACCTCACACAGTAGCACCATGTAATGTAACATTAATTTTTTACTATTCTATGCAAGCCTTATAATGGTTCACTAAAATATGTCACTTTCACCAGGTTTGTGAAAGCTTTCAGTGGTTAAAGATGTGTAGGCTTTTCTCATTTTTTTCATATATTACATGAAGCAGGTTGAGGGATGATGTTGTATGGACATGCTTTAATTCAGCTTGGAAACATCTGAAAAGCATATCATCTTAGTATAATTATGTATGATTCAGTACCATTATGATTCATACTCTCTTTCTAGATGTAAGTCACTTAAACAGTCTAACACAGAGAATTGTGAGATGCAGATGGAATATTACTAGCTCTGATGTTAAAAATACTTGTAGCCTCTTGCAAATTATGTACGTGCGTCTTAAAATTGATAAGCTACTTACTCTGCCATAAGCAACAGTGCTTATGATACTGTAACGATGATGTCTCCTGATGCTATTTTTTTTACTGTAGACACAATGTATGTATTTCCTATGCAACTGTAATAGATTTGCCATATTTTGTCACGTTTGTGTAATCCCAAAATTATACTTTCATATAAAATCTAAAAAATGAGCTCTGACTACTGATTTTGATGTTTCTTTCAAATCATAATTTTATGTCTATTTAATCAAATCAAATCAAATTTATTTGTATAGCGCTTTTTACAACAGATGTTGTCACAAAGCAGCTTTACAGAATTTCGGAAAAGACAAAGTTTCAACAGGACTGTAAGAATGTACAGAAACCTGTTTAACTTGGTTACTTTTTCATTCTGATGTATGCTGACATAAAATTGCACCATCCTCACTGAATCTACAAAGCTTACTTTGCAACAAGTATATGTGGAGCAATGGAAGGGAGGATCAGGGAACAGTTTTTATTTGGCCTATAAACTGTGTCTGGCTATAAATGTCACACTGACAATCTGAATGTTTAAGATGCCCTGCTTTTGAATGTGACCGCATATAATGAGTTAAATAAATGTTTAATTTTGTCCGAATGTATGAGCTGAATCCTATCTAATGCTTGCTTTTTAATAAAATAAAAAAGACTGCAGTCACATGTCTGTATGTTAGGTGACACTGTGTCCTTTCATTATAAAATGTAATTGAAGTCATGAACTCACTCATTTGTGCAACTTGGATTTTTTTTTTGGTGGCTGAGATGAGTTCCTTCAGTTTGACTGATAAATTGGTTCATCAGAAACAGCGTGAGTCAGCATGTATGACTGTGAATGAGTCCCCCAAATTGTTTGGCCTAGAATACAGGATAAATTCAAATTTCCATCTGTTTTATAGAGGTCCATTTGTTGAATTATGTTCTTTCATTAACACTGAAGAAATATATTTGCATACAAATGATTTACAAACCAGAAGCAAACTGAATCTTCTCAGGTGACCAAATCAACCACGAGTTCTTTTGTGTGTTTAGATATTTTTTTATTGTGGCTTTTGTACTTGATTTTTTTCAATCAAGAAAGCTGCGGTTGTGCTGTCCATAAACTGTTCTCATTCCTCTAATGGTTCTCATTTCTCCCTCTTTACCTCTCATTGCTTGCAAGCAGCTCAACACCGAATCAGATTTCACACACAGAGAGTCAGTGAATCTGATAACAGAATGATAGAGAAAAAATTATTTGATTATATTAAAAAAGCAGGATGGCCACTAGGGGGGTGGTGGGTGGAAAAAGAGGTTATGGAGCTAACAATTCTGATACCAGGATGGATTATTTCAGCCTCAAACCACCACACACTTGTTATACAGATGCACTGACTCCAAATCTGACCTAAAGTGCTTTACAGAGGTTTAAAGTGTGGTCATATGTTAGCAGCAAACCACCTGTCACCAGTCTTCTAGCCACAGCACTGCTGAGTGCTCTCTGAAGCTGATACGATTACTTAAACTTGATAATTAGAGGAATATGCCATTAAAACATACCTTTATGATAAATCGTCAGTAATTAGTTGGCCATTTTTATGATGTTTTAAGTTCTCCTACTGCTTTCTCTTACTGTAGGAAACGGGGCCTGATAGAAACACCCACTTAAATTCAGTATTTTGAAAACCTTGAAAGGTTATGTATTTGTATTTATTTCTTTTACTGTTGGCACTTTTGTTGAAAAAAGGAAAAAGAAAAACTGACAATCATTAAAATAATCACCAGATTACTGGATTACCACCATAACTATACTTTTTCTCTCTCCCTCTTTCATAGTCATCCATCCCAAAGGCATGATTCAGTGAGCCTTACCTCTCCAGTGTTATTTTTGGCTCTTTATTTAAGCAGTCTGCAGCGTCAGAAAAGCAGAGCTCCCTTTAGACCTCACAAATCCCCCCTTCCATCCTGATTCGGCCCAGCCTAATCCCGTTTGTCACAACCGAGTATTTATCATCTAGATTACTAAGTAATTTCACAAGCCCTTGCACTTCCCTCTGTGCCCTTGATACAATTGAGTGAGATATATACATGCTGCAGTTTTAATCTCTAATCTCCACAGTTTCTCGATCTGATGACACACCCCTAATGTGACATTAGTGAATATGTATTTGTGATATACACTGCTCAAAAAAATAAAGGGAACACTCAAATAACACATCCTAGATCTGAATGAATGAAATATTCTCATTGAATACTTTGTTCTGTACAAAGTTGAATGTGCTGACAACAAAATCACACAAAAATCATGAATGGAAATCAAATTTATTAACCAATGGAGGCCTGGATTTGGAGTCACACACAAAATTAAAGTGGAAAAACACACGACAGGCTGATCCAACTTTGATGTAATGTCCTTAAAACAAGTCAAAATGAGGCTCAGTATTGTGTGTGGCCTCCATGTGCCTGTATGGCCTCCCTACAATGCCTGGGCAGCTCCTGATGAGGTGGTGGATGGTCTCCTGAGGGATCTCCTCCCAGACCTGGACAGTCTGTGGTGCAACGTGGCGTTGGTGGATGGAGCGAGACATGATGTCCCAGATGTGCTCAATCGGATTCAGGTCTGGGGAACGGGCGGGCCAGTCCATAGCTTCAATGCCTTCATCTTGCAGGAACTGCTGACACGCTCCAGCCACATGAGGTCTAGCATTGTCCTGCATTAGGAGGAACCCAGGGTCCACCGCACCAGCATATGGTCTCACAAGGGGTCTGAGGATCTCATCTCGGTACCTAATGGCAGTCAGGCTACCTCTGGCGAGCACATGGAGGGCTGTGCGGCCCTCCAAAGAAATGACACCCCACACCATTACTGACCCACTGCCAAACCGGTCATGCTGAAGGATGTTGCAGGCAGCAGATCGCTCTCCACGGCGTCTCCAGACTTGGTCATGTCTGTCACATGTGCTCAGTGTGAACCTGCTTTCATCTGTGAAGAGCACAGGGCACCAGTGGCGAATTTGCCAATCCTGGTTTTCTCTGGCAAATGCCAAGCGTCCTGCACGGTGTTGGGCTGTGAGCACAACCCCCATCTGTGGACGTCGGGCTCTCATACCATCCTCATGGAGTCGGTTTCTAACCGTTTGTGCAGACACCTGCACATTTGTGGCCTGCTGGAGGTCATTTTGCAGGGCTCTGGCAGCTCCTCCTGTTCCTCCTTGCACAAAGGCGGAGGTAGCGGTCCTGCTGCTGGGTTGTTGCCCTCCTACGGCCTCCTCCACGTCTCCTGGTATACTGGCCTGTCTCCTGGTAGCGCCTCCAGCCTCTGGACACTACGCTGACAGACACAACAAACCTTCTTGCCACAGCTCACATTGATGTGCCATCCTGGATGAGCTGCGCTACCTGAGCCACTTGTGTGGGTTATAGAGTCCGTCTCATGCTACCACGAGTGTGAAAGCACCACCAACATTCAAAAGTGACCAAAACATCAGCCAGAAAGCAGAAAGGTACTGAGAAGTGGTCTGTGGTCCCACCTGCAGAACCACTCCTTTATTGAGTGTGTCTTGCTAATTGCCAATAATTTCCACCTGTTTATTCCATTTGCACAACAGCTGTGAAATTGATTGTCAATCAGTGTTGCTTCCTAAATGGACAGTTTGATTTCACAGAAGTTTGATTTACTTGGAGTTATATTGTGTTGTTTAAGTGTTCCCTTTATTTTTTTGAGCAGTGTACATGCAGCAAAATGTGCTTCACTCAAAATGAGCAAAGAGAACAAGATAAATGCAAAAAAAAGGAAAGTATTTGAAACTGTAAGCAAATCAACTGATTTAAATAAGAAGATGCAGAAGACACACGAAGGACCAGGAGGGTATTTCATAAAGCAGGATTTCTCAGTCAGCCACTCTAGCAGCTACAGTTCAGGCAAACTGTTACAGATCCAAAAAAAAAAAAAAAAAAAAAATCATTGTAGTAGTCTAAAAAAGAAAAGAAAAAAAAACTTATCGTACAATGTGACAAAGCATTTTATATATGAATTGTACTTAAAACCTGCACACAGAAATTTGATTTCTGAAATGCAATATGCTTTAAAAGGAACATTATAGGGGTTACTGGGGTTACTAACGTACAGCAACTGTAGAAAAAAAAAACTGAGGACTAATAAAAGTCTGTGAAAGTCTTTGATTAAAGAAAAACCTAACTAATTTGTGATCCTAGACCTCCTGTTAATGTCCTCCTGCTTCATGATGTTTCAGCACAAGCACTGCTGCATTTCCTGATTTCACTGAAATTTAGCTTTGTGTTCGAAAACAAAACCATTCCACCATTTTCCCTCATAACGCAATGTATGGATTTAGCTACATGGAATCTTTTCAGAGTTATATGAGATTCACATGTGCAGATTATAGCCAATCTAGATGGGCCCTCGCCGATTGTATGCACAGTGTGAGAAGAGAGTGCTTAGAATATCTAGGCCTTTCTCCTTCTCTTTCCCTGATAAGCATGGCTACCATGGAAACCTCCATCAAATGCATGCATAATTAGCATCATGCACATTGATGTCATCACACAAACTAGAATAAGAGATTAAATTAGAAGTGTTGGCATGCACACACGCACATGCACGCACGCACGCACACACACACTCGCCACGTTTGATCAAAATTAAACAACTACATACAATATAATACCATTTTTTATTGATCTTTTGTTATAGAACTAAATCAGGCACTACTCATTGAGATATCATGATATATCCAACATCACGTGGTTTCTTTCTAATCCACTCCATTCAGAACGCAGCTGTTTGATATGTTTTATTTCTCAGTACTGGGTCTGGCAATGTCAAAATTTAGTCAATCTATCAGCACTGTTGTGCTCTTCCCAAGCTCTGTGCTAGTCATATCTAAGCACGTGGATTGAAGCTATGATGTGAGCGAGTACTGTGAAGATTATTTGGTGTAGAGTGTATAAGGCAGAGGAGAAAGGGAGGGAGCAAACTGCAGTGACAAACAGTGACAGAGCAGGACAAGTTTTGAATGTATGTTCAAGCAAAACACACTCTGCCCTCATGTTGCAAAGCGCAAAATAATTCATTTAACCATATGGGATCCATCATTGTACCGCCCAGCATCATATTTTTCATTTTATGTTTGAATAATTTCTCTAATATCCTTTACAAATTTCACTTAACTCTGCAATGAATATATGAAGATGCTTTTACGTTGTTCATTAATATTTGGTATCACATTCAACACAAACTAGCTCGACAATGTTTCAATGGTTTGAAGTCATCAGAGATGAGTGGAAAAATATTGACTCTTCTTTCTGTAAAAGTTGTCAAAAAAAAGTTGTACAAACCTTCAACATTTAAAGAAATCATATTATTTAGAATTTTCTATATTTCTGCATAAATTGGACCAAAACCTTCATCAGATTTTCATACAAGTCCTGAAAGTAGAGATAATAAAGAGAACCAGATTAAACAAATGAGACAAAATATTAGACTTGATTAGACTCATTCATTAATTGAGGAAAATTATGCAATATTACATATCTGTGAGTGGCAAAAGTATGTGAACCTTTGCTTTCAGTATCTGGTGTGACCCACTTGTGCAGCAATAACTGCAACTAAACGTTTCTGGTAACTGTTGATTAGTCCTGCACACTGCCTTGGAGGAATTTTAGCCCATTCCTCCATCCAAAACAGCTTCAACTCTGTTATGTTTGTGGGTTTCCTCTCAATAACTCCTCGCTTCAGGTCCTTCTTCAACCATTCTGGTAGAATGACTTGTGCACTTAGGGTCATTGTCTTGCAACAACCCATGTTCTCTTGAGTTTCAGACCACAGACAGATTTCCCTTTAGAATTTGCTGGTTTTCTTCAGAGTTCATTATCCCATGAATGACGGCAGGACATCCTGGCCCATCCTGACCAAGTTTAATATTTTTGTGTCATTTAATTTGGTTCTCTTTATCTACTATTAGGATATGTGTGAAAATCTGATGAAGCTTTACGTCAAATAAAACTTTCAAGCACCACTGCATATTCAATTTGTTTATATCTGATGTACATGTTTGTTTACTTTGCTAGCTTGATAGATAGCAAGCTAAACGCTACACACCTAGCAGCATTACAAGTTTGCTTAGCCAGCTAATTAGCGGGAAGCCGGAGTGCCGAATTTTTGAGCTACAAGGCTACCGGGGAAAAACACGGATGTCTCCATAAAAGCAACTATTGTTAGGAATAAGCTAGCCAGCTAATGTTAGTGTTATGATTGATAACTTTAGCAAAGATGTATTTGTACTCATTTTAAATGGAGATTGGAACTCCATTCGTTTTGTTTGTTTTCCGGCTCCGGCTGCTACCGTCTCTATCCTGTGTCCATGCCAGCGTGTGCGCATCAGTGACGCAGTGCGAAGAACAGTGCACGACGGAGAGTTTAGTACACAGAGAAAGCTCTTATTCTGGTTTTGTTAACATTTAATAATAATTAGCTCCTAGTTACCCCAGATGGAGGCATCCGATTCGGCTAGTTTCAACAACAATTTCCGAGTCCACTTAACCCCGATGCCAAGACAAGACCAAGACTAATAACAACATGTATTCCTCTGGCACTTTTGTGCTACTGATATCTTGGCATTTTAACACCAGTATGAGTGTCAATAAGCCTCCAGCCCTACAATAACTACAGCTGAAACTTTCTTTGAGCTGTTCTTTGTGTTTTCCTTCCCTTCAGTTAACTGGAACTTAGTCCGAACGCACATCCCTAGTTTCCATAAAGGACGGCAAATGAGACACCTCAGAAGAGAACTGGTGATCAAGTATTAAATTACAAAATTTTCTCCTATTGTACAGGAAAATACTATCCTGCTATAAGGTTTCTACACTGTGCTAGTACAAGGATGGACCCTAGCAGGTTTACAAATGTGTGCTATTGCACACAGATGTCACACTTTCTTACATTCACCAGTTCACATCCTAAGAACTGAACTTAAAGCAGCTGATGAACTACAAGGTGGATGTATCCAAGTATGTAACAAAACGAACAAAAGAAATGAGGACAATTTTGAACAAATATTCAACTTCAAAATGTTCAACAACATTTACAGAGTCATAAAAAATAATTTAAAAAAAAAAACACGTTATATGACATTACATAAACATGAAACAATTTGAAATCAGTCAATCAAGAAGCCCTGAAACTTCGCAGGAAAATGCGAGGCACTTCAGTACCCCAAGCATTAGACTGCTGGACTCCTGCCAGAGAGTCTGAAACTGCAAACCACTGGTTTACATCTTAATAAATGTGACTACTGGGAAATTATTTAAATTTTTTTTAAAGGTCCTGCACCAATATCATTTATCATCTTTGTTATTCTTGTCCATTGTTATATTTTCTTTGTTCAAAGGCTTCCCATGCCACTTAGTGACATACCTAAATGTTCATAATGTCTGCATTGCCTGCTTTTCTTTACATGTTATTTTTTTATTTATTTATTTATATATATGACACCAACTGATTCATTGCATTTAAATGAGCCAAATGTGATGCCACCTCTGGGAAATAAGCAGTAACAATGCAGTGTGCAGCAATAATAATAATAATAATTAACAAATTTAATGTAATAATCTTCAATGTTTACCATACAAATAAAGGTGATGGTGCAGCACCTTTAACACATTAAGCTTTTATAAAATGTCTGCAGCCATTTTTTCTGATGGTTTCATATTGACTTTGTACACTTGTCCTGCTGTTGCTCCAAATTATGGAGTATAAAGTCTAAAAAGCAAAGTAATTCTGGCATCAGGCCAATAAGAGGTCTAAAAGTGCACTTCATATATTTTTTAAATATTTAATCTTTCAGATGAATACTGTTTAATATTTCATCTGAATTCATATTTCACATCTGCTGATGGCAGTAACTACTTTAATTTTAGAATACAGCAATTTTTTGGCAAAAATGTGACTTCCACCTAGGTTTTTCAAAGCTGGGATCGGTTTTGAGCAGGAGTAGAGCAGATATGAGCAGGAGTAATGCAGCGAAGTACTGCTGGAACAGGCTGAAAACTGTGTTGCGAATAATCAAATGATGGGGAGGGGCTTAAGCATGTTTCCATGCATAAAACACAATTGCTTGAACACAAAAATTGACATTTGACGTGGAAAGACGCAGACCCAGAAATGCTGCACTGAGCTAGTGATCCACACCTTTGCTGCTTTATGCTTGAAGCATAGGCTAAATCACGCCACTTTCCAAACTCTCAACACATTATTAATCATTTATGCACTTTTGCCCAGAATATTTCTCCCATGGTCAAATACTGCCATTCAGAGCTCAATGAGCTTACTCCATTGACTGAATAGGTTTTACAACCCCTTCACAACCTCTTCTCTCAGCAGAGTGTGATTTTTCAGCATTAAAAGAAGAGCACAAGATTTTTGCACATTTAGGTTACATACAATGTTGGACACATACATTTAAGATACATGTAAAGTAACTGTAAAACAGCTAAAGGCAACTGCAGGTTACAGGAGTGGTAGCTTATGGCTGGTAAGTCTATGATGCTATAGTACAAATACATCTACTCAAAGCTAATGTATAATTGAAAAAAAACATCTAAACTGGAGCTAATGCTAATAAAACTAGTGCACTTTAAATATATATGCCATATCACCACTGTACCACTACTTAGGCTCTCTTTGAAAAAGTTGGGTTTGATTTTGACAGACATTGATGAAACTGGTCTACAGTCTTGAGGTTTGTATTTAGAGGTATGGAACATAGTGTCTTGTGTTCAAGCAATTGTAAAAACAACTTAGTAAAAATCCCCCCCAAAAAAAGTAACAAATCACAATATTGCTCATACATATCCTGTGTCTAGCTTTTAGGAAGCCTCACACTATGGCTAGAATATAAGGTAGACCATTGGCTACTACAAGAAAATGGCATTACACTCGCTTGAGCTCATGACATAGTTGAGTTTAGAGATTTTTAATGACTTGTTTGGCAATGCATGAAACATGGATGAGGTAGAGGAAAGTGCCCAAAAACATAGCTGCTCAATACACAAAATATTTCTTGCTACATTAGCAAATGCTACGTAAAGCATTCCACCATGCCACTGCTTGTTTGCAATAAGTACTACAGTGACATAAATGGCACATCACAGAGGTGAAAAGGAAAAGAAGCTAGCACACAAACACCAAAGCGGAATGAAAACAAATTACCAGGACATTTCAGCAACTGAGACAGAAGAGACAGTGAAGCTGCTGTTTAACTAAGTTTTTCTATGGCCTTAATAGGTATAACCACAAATATTTAAAAACAGCATTTTTTATTTTGTTGGATGAACTCCAGCAAAATCAAACCAGGTGATGAGGCACAAATCAAAAACAAAGTAAACCAACAAGCATTTGCATGTTGTGCTTCTAGTCCTAGGAAAAGTTTACAAGATTGTCCTCGACTAGACCCAGTAATCAAGATTTACCAGGGCTACATGTCACCACCACTCACCATGCTTCCTGGGTTTAAGTCCAACATACAAAATGCCCTGTGTTCGGCAATCAGAGCTCCACAGCATTGCAAGCAGGAGCCATGAGAAGGTGCACCTCAGAAGCCAAATGGAAGTTGATGTGTGTGTAAAAGTCCTTCAGTCTGTGCTGATTCTTAGGAGAACTTCCGCTTCTGGATAGCTTCAGCTCGGACAGCCAGAGAACGAGCACAGACTGTGAGAACCACAATGAGTGTTCCCACCAACAGACTAACCATTGGCCACAGCACACAGTGGAGGAGCACACTAGTATCATGGGAACGCTGCCACAGCACATCATCTGGCCTGTATGGGGAGAGAAAAAGTGACACGGGGAAGGGAAGACAGTGTTAAAAGAGTTCTATTTTTTCACTTAAATCCCTCAAAAATTTTAAATATCTTATATGTGTGTTGGATTCATTCCTAATTCATCATCTTCTTGACTTGTTTGATCTAGCTAGGGCAGTGGTTGTAATAACAAAAGCTGAGAAACCCAGATAATCCTGTCCCCTACAACTTGGCTCAACCTAGGGGATTCTCAGCCATTCCCAGGCCAACTTGGAGATATATTGCCTCCACTGGATCGAGGAACGACCCCAGGGTTTCTTCCCAGTCAGCCTGACTGGTAAACCTCCAACAGGAGGCAGCCAGGGGGCATCCTAATCAGATGTCTGAACCACCTCAACTGGCCCCTCTCAGTGTGAAGAAGTATTTGTTTTAACCCTGGATGACTGAGCTGCTCACCCTGTCAAGCAGTGTGCAGCCTGCCACCCTGCAAAGAAAGCTCTTTTCCATCACTTGTATCCATAATCTCATTCTTTGTCATTACCCAAAGCTCATGACCAGATGAGGGTGGGGCCCCCCTAGTAAACAGCAAGCTTTGCCTTATGGCTCAGCTCCCTCTTCAGCACTACAGTCAAGTACAGCAACTGCATTACTGCTGCCACCTGTCCCAGCCTGTGGCCAATCTCACAATTCCCTTCCCATCAATTATGGACAAGACCCCAAGATACTTAAACTCCTCCACCTGGGGCAGGACCTCTCTCCTTACCTGGAGGAGGCATGCCATCCTTCTCCAGGAGAGGACTATGGACTCGGGGGAGCTGATCTGCATATCATCCATTTCACACTAAGCTGCAAACCACTCCAGTGCACGCTGGAGGCATCCATGCGATGGAAAGGAAAATCATCTGCAAAAACTAGAAACTGCACATTCCGGCCTTCATACATAATGCCAGTCACAGCTCTCACACTGGACATTCAGAGACTAAATGGCCTGGAGTATTGGCCCTGGCACCCCATACTCCTGGAGGACCTCCCATAGAATATCTTGAGGGAACATGGTCGTAAGACTTTTGGTACGTTCACAAAGCACATGTAGACTAGGGTTGGCAAACTCCCATTCCCCCTTAACAATCCGTGCTAGGGTGAAAAGCCATCCCACTGTTCCACGGCCGGGTTGGAAACTGCAATGTTCCTCCTCAATCCAAGGTTCGACTATCAGTCAGTATCTTTTCAGCACCTTGGCATAAACTTACCTGGGGAGACTGAGCAGTGTGATACCACAGTAATTGCCATATAGCTTCAGCTTGCCTTCTTAAAGTAGTTCCTGGTGGATTTAAAATTTAAGTGACCCTTATTAGTCCCACAATGGGGAATGTTCACTTCCACATTTAACCCATCCATGCAGTGAAACACCACATACACACTAATGAATGCACACACATTAGGGGGCAGTAAGCACACTTGCCCAGAATGCAGCGCTATGTGCAGCGCCCAGGGAGCAGTTGGGGATTAGGTGTCTTGCTCAAGGGCACTTCAGTCACGTACTGTCGGCTCAGGGGATCGACCCGGCTACCTTCCAGTCACAGAGCTGGATGACTGACTGTGTCACTTGTGCTTCCAGAATATGCTGATATGTAGTGGAATCCATACTTCAGATATTCAGTGATGAGATTGCAAGTAAGGCTTCCTTCTAATGGCTTTTCCATGGAGATCATATAGATGATCATTCTATACAGTAGAACAGTTCAACACCACTCCTGTGTCAACTAAACCTTCCAGCAGGGCCTTATCTGTCACAGGGGGTTTTGCTATGCCTTTTTGGCCAACATATGAGCAGTTGAACGAGTGTTTTTTTTTTTTCTTCCAGAACTTAATTTGACTTCCCCTTAACTTGTATGTCTCAAATACATTTTGGACAAGACAGTTAATTGGACATTTGGACAATATCTTAACAGTGTAAGGCATGAGCTAGAAGCATAAGGGTGGCTAACAAAGTATACAGAGAAACAGATCTTTGCACTTACTATATAAGTGGAGCTGATAAAATGGACAATGAGCATAAGGTCATAATGTTATGCCTGATTGGTGTATATTACAATATCTTGATATTTTTGCTTTGTAGGCATCAACTAGGGCTGCACTATTGACAAAGTGTGATATTCAATAAAGCTGCTGGATATCACAATGACAATATGACAAACGAATTACTATTAGAATAATTTGTCCCTGGCTGGATGTAATGCAAGTGCATTGTTTAAATGTGTAAATAGAAATCTAACTAACTAAAATCTTCCTTTAAACAAATAGCAAAATTACAGAAGCACAATTTACTATTCTGCAAAATAAAAAGAAATGAAATGCTAACAACTACTTACATCAGAACTATAAGTAATATATTTGTGCACTGAAGGGCTGAGAAACAGTAAGCATTAACCTCAACCTTTTCTACACTACAGGACCACAAAACAAACAAACAAACAAACAAACAAACAAACAAACAAACATATATATATATATATATATATATATATATATATATATATATATATATATAGCACCCAAGAACAAATACATAGTCTTGTTTAACGTTTTTGTTTAGTTATTAAATAGCCTGTGTTTTGCATGTTTTCCCCTTTGCTGCACTGTTTCAGCTGAATTTCCATTAAAGCTGAGTTTCGTTGAGCAGGGTTCAGTTCCAGTTTAGACAAGCAGGCTTGTAGCAGTTTGTGCTGATAATGTAAAGATGTCATTCTGCCACTGCATGTATGAGGTAATTAGATTTGTTAGGTTCTTGCCGCTCTAACTATACTCATATTGCAATAATGATAAAAATATGTTTTATCGTGCAGCCCCAGCATCAACATTTTCAGATCCTCAGCCAGGTGCTTAGAGGAGTTGAAAGTTTTGAGGGTTAATGCAAAGTTTAAAGAGTCAGAGAATTTGTTTTGCCCTGGAATCCATTGACAATTAATAATGACAAATCCTTACCTGTCTAAAGATTCCTAAAGTCAAAGCTTAATGGAAAAAATTAAGTTCTGAGACTTTACAAATGAAAGGCTGTCCATACATTTGCACTTGCCACAAATACTATTTTATTTTTTTCTATTTTTTAATCAAATGTAAAATTAATTATATTAATATTTGCAGATTTTAAAACGGAGGTATTGTTTATTTCTTTTCACTTCAGAAATCAAGAAAATTAGAAATTTCGGTATAGGTGTCCAAACTTATGCATACAACTGTACATTTGTTTGAAGCTTCATAATTTTTCCCATAATAGTGGAAATATTTATTTTGATGAGTGAAGATGTTTTCATTTTTGTATTCTTGGAAGTTCATAGATGACTAAGAGTCTTTGCCCTGCAAGTAACCTCATCCTCATCAATTCGAAAATCACTCATGGAAGTCATGGGTGACCATTTAAAGTCCTTAATGTCACAAGTGTGCTTTAAAAAGTAAAATATTAATGATAAATGTAGACATTTAGATGTTATATGTTATTAGAAGTTGCTCGTTAAGAGTGAACCATGTTTTTTTTTAAATAAAGTTACTTAATTCATATAGCACCTCACCTGACATCATTCACATTTTAAGATAAAGCATACAGACATAAGACGTTTCTTCTAGCCTTTTTGTTCATTTCTACCAGTAAGCACTGTATAGACTACTGTGCAAAGGTCAGAGACTACATTTATTTACTTTCCAAAAAAGCCATTACAAAATTGTAAACAGATTAAAAAAAAAACAAAAAACAAATCAAGCAAAGAAGTTGCTGATATCAGAGCAATGAGACTTCAACATCACTGAATGTGTTTGGAATTAAGATGGAAAAAAAATGAAAGCACAGTTTTGCAGTCCCCTGAAAAGAATGTAAGATGTAATAGAAGCAATAGAAGCAAGAACACACTATATTGAAACATTCAATATTATATTTAGTTGTTGAGGTTTCTGTGTAGCTTTCTGTAAAATATACATTTTATAGAAATACAAGAAAGAGTCAGTAACGACAGAGTTGGAACTGGTAAATACAGCAGTAAAGATAAAAAGTTACTAACATCAGGACAGATGCATGCTTGCACAACTGGTTTAAGTTCCACAGCATCCTCTTATACAGCTACATGGATGAACAGACATTTGATGTCTATTCAACATTCAACATCCAGGTAATATTTAAAATCAACTTCTCATAGCACAAAAATAACTATGTCTGCACATTGTAGAATAGTGCGTAACTAAGTTAGAGCACCATGACGTGCTCCAGTTAGTTTAGTGCTTCCAGCTTAGATGTTGAATGGAAGCAGTTTTGAATAATGTCTATAGACGTTTATGGAAAACCTAAGGAAAGAAGAGACTGTAATAAAAGGACGAAGAGGAGCAGACTATTGATAGGAAATGAGTCAGCATCCCAAGCTGGCACAGCATGAAGATTAAAGTTTGGCATAAAAGTAGTCAAATCGACATGCCAAGGTAGTTTGGGCTATAAAGCTCTAAGAAAAGATTTGTCAAGCCAACTTCTTTGTATTTAAGGCAGGCAGGCAGAATGAGGATGCCTTCTGCAGGGACCTATCTAGGGAGATCCACCACACCAGCATACCTTAGTAAGCATGCAGGAGGAAAGTAGGACAGGACTGCTCAGCTGAAGAAAGTTTTAGTCCTGCAGTAGAAAATTATAAGGAAATTAATCTGAACCTTGACAACAACCATGCTGCGAAATAAAGACAAAACAGCATAAATAGCTCACTCTCTGATCTGCTTTGCTATTAATCTTTGTTCTGAATTGGTCTTCTCACCTCAAGGTAAAAGAGCATGGAGGTTTTCTAGGCAACAAAATGAAAGAATAGCAAACTATTCCCAGGGGTCAAACAGTCAAATTACAAGCGCAAGGGCCAGATAGTATTACAGACCTAACCCTAGAAGCCAGTGCTATTTCAGTCAATGCCTTGAGATATTGCTGAAACAACAAAGAAATTGGTTTCTCCATCAGGGGACATGGAAGATGATAATTTGTTCTCAGAAGCTGTGATCCCTGGTTCCACACCACGCTTGCCCAGGAGGTGTGTAGTGTTGATAAGTGGCATTTCTGATGCTGGTGTGTGCCCCATTGTGCACAGGGATGCCCGGTGGGTAGAGAGGAGCCATAAAGGTGCCAGACACAGTAATCAAACACACCTGATGCCCCAATCCAGGATGAATCTGTATCAGGCCTGCTATGCTGATGCACTGTTAACTCAATATCTTATTTAATTCCAGAAGAATTAAAGCAGTGTCTTTTTCATATCACATATTACGTTGACTTGGTCCTGTCTTCTGGAAACTGCTGATTCCTGTTCTTTATTTTAGCAGTACCTTGACAACACCATCTTGTCAACTAAGCTTTATTTAAAATGCAGCAATGGTGAATAATAGAGGGGGGGGGGGAGTGATGGGCGGTGCACTTTGCAAATTGCACTGTATTTTACAGAATGCAGTCCATTTTAATCTAAGTCAGCTATTGATTTGTTCACAGTACACATAAAATCAAGACATTAAAACAAGAATGTCCATCTTCATGTCAGCCTTCGTAATATAAGCTTTTCAGAAGCTTCAGAAGAAGAAATGAATGCAATCACACCACATGAAACATGAAGTGTTACTTTTTTATTTATAGTTGTTTTAAATTGATTTCAATATTTATGTACTACAATTTCTTGTTCCTCTGTTCCTCTATATGCTGTGTCATGCTTTCATGTGCACACCACAACGATTAATTATATCTTTGAGTATCTAAACTTGGGTTAATAGAGAAAGGTGTTTCCCATCGCCATAAAATGAGTAAACTCTGTTCACATTTGTCAGGATTTTAAAAGCTCAAACTTAAATGCTTTTCGGACATGATTTTTTTGGGGGTAGGTGTGGTGATGTAATTATCACCAAGGCATCTCCTGAGTGATTTTTTAGTCCCAGCCGATTTTAGTCCCTACCATAAAACCAACCACAGAAATAATCTCAGGTTATGTTAATTCTGTATAAACTGACATGCAAGTAAACTTTGTCCTATCCTGTTCTTCAGTTTTTCCTCAAGGCTGTTGCAAACCCTAGGTGTAGAATGCACATTGCTGAAAAACACTCAAAAGGACTCCTCAGAGGAGTGATGCTCCTGGCAGCTAAGTTATTGTGCAATGTAGCCTACAGCCTACATATGATATACCTGCTCATTTTCAAACTCAAGTTACTACACCGTTTGCATTGTGTGCAGGATTACAGATGAGTTGAGTGAATATGGAATTACACCATAAAATTAAACAAAAATTTTCTTTGCCATTTTTCATGAAAATAAACAATGTCTAGATGTCCTGCGTAAAGTCTTTTAGTTTTAAGGTACTTTGTCAGACTCTAATTCTGTCTCACTGGCAGTTTATCCCACAAAAACAAAGGAAGAGTCTTCCTTAATCTTATGTACAGCCTTTTCCACATGGAGATGGATACCTGAGAGCACACATGCGTGACAATTTAAGAAACTTTACACATTACCCAATATGGCGAGAGCATGGGAAGAGTGTGAAGAGAATGTAATAGGCTTACCTCCTCTGGGGGTTAAAGAAGCAGGTAAATGACTGATTTTTACCCTCTTTACTCCAGTAATGTTCAAGCCTTTGAATGTCTTGTTGCATCTTCTGGTTATCTCGCTCACATTTGGGAACATAGGAACACTGCAGAGAAAAAGATTGTGGATGTTTCAGAAGTCGTTTCAATACTTCATAAAAAGTTATTTGTACAGTTGTAGGTGCATTTCATGTGGAATACATTTTAGATGCATTTGTATCAATATATATTTGTTATTCTTTCTAAAATGGACATTTGACAGTGTTCCTGGTTTTCCTGGTTGTAGGGCCAGGACATATACCGAGTTGTGGTTAAACTACTGATTCACATAACAGCTTATTGAGACATCTTTTAACAAGACGACATGTGAAGCCTTCCTCCCAATGACTGCTGGGATAGGCTTCTACCAGGACCCAGGAGGATAGATGGTGTAGAAAGTGTCTCACTCTCACTCTCGGTCATTACATGGTTGAGTTGAGATCCACACAAAAGAGACATTATTACATTTATTTTCAATATGTGATTAAATTCTTTTGCCAGCAAATATGGTTTCATATGCCAGACTAAAACACTCCTTGGTCCTAGAGAACTACCTACATGTAGAATCGAATCTAGTTCCAACCACAATTTGACACACCTGCTTCAGCTAATTAACTCCTTGGCTGTGTCCAAAACTGCATATACTAAGCGGTACATCAAAAAATGTCACACCGCCATTAGATATGCTTTCATTAGTTCAGTGTAGGATACATTTTCGGACACAGCCCTTGATTGGCCAGCCCAAATGCATTAATGTTAGGTAAGGGAACGTTAGATGCATTAGATATCACACATAGGTTACCCTTTGAGGGTGCGCCCAGGTAAATGATAAGTGGCATGCAACTGTATGCATTTGTTACAATTTGTTTTTAAAAAATACTAATAATCAAATGTTACCCATTTAAAAAAAGACATCAATAAGGAATGGTTTGTCTTATTATCACACAACCGATACCCCATGATGTCATGTATTTAAGACCTATGAGCATTTGTGAGACCCTGCAGTTATGGGTTTCCTCTCTTTCATTGATGCACATAATGCAATTTTGAGTGGGAGCAACAGCTCCCCCATGTGGAAAACCATAATTTTGAATGATGCAATTTAAATGATAATCAGAATACATGAAATATCATTACTAAACGGTCACTGCTGATTCACCAAGAAAGTCAATTTTAATGTATTTTTTTTAATTAAGTGATTGAGTAATCATGACAGCCCTAATGGGGTGATACTGATAATGTGGTAGAACTGACAAACTAATGCTAAACATTCACTAGAAGACTTTGAAAGCCTTTGAAAAGACTCTTGAAAGACTAAAGTCTGACACCCTCTCACATTTATAAGACAGTGTCACGGTTTTTAGTCACAGACTATGATTTTGCAAAGACAGGAAATCTTGCAGTGTCACTATTTACAAACTAAATTTTCTGCAATTATTCCCCATCATGCACCAACTGGGAATTTACAAGCAAATAAACACATTTCCTTCCACTGCATAGTGGTACAGATGGGACGATACACTGGCTGAGCGTCTAAAGATCTGAGTCTCAGCTCAGTTCACTGCAGAGCTGTATATTCTGGCAGGTCACCACCCAGAATCTTTTTAAAAGTGCAGTTCCATCCATCCATCCATCCATCCATCCATCCATCATCTTCCGCTTCTCTGGGGTTCGGGTCGCGGGTGCAGCATCCTATGCAATGAGGCCCAGACCTCCCTTTAACCAGCCACTTCCACTAGCTCTGTGGGTCGCCAGCTGGGCAATATAGTCACGCCAGCGTGTCCTGGGTCTTCCCCGGGGTCTCCTCCCTGGTGGACTTGCCTGTGACACCTCACGAGGGAGGCGTCCAGGTAAAAGTGCAGTTACAGTTACAGTTTTTAATTTGACAAAGATTTACACATCAACACAAAATGCAGCGATTCAGCATTGTTTACTGAATATTATGAACTAAACCATAAAAAAACAGTGTAACAGAATAATAATAATGCTGTTCTTAAAGTCCTCTGTGCATTTCATTACATCACTGTTATGCTCAGTGAACCTTAAATATTAAAGCAGTCAGATAAAATTTTAAATGAATATGATTATTGTATTAAAGTGGAGCAAATTTGTCGGTTTTACAGAGATTTCAGGCTGTCGCATGTACATTTTATCTCTCTCACTCTCTCCACTATGTCGCGTTCATACATTTGCCCACAAGCCTCACGCACGCCTCTGGCACATCACTGTTTGCATGAGCGAAGGCTTAAAACTTACAATAATATAAACACGATTCATTTTGTCGTAGCGTCAAAACTAATTTACTATAAAATGAAATGGTGTTTGTATAAATTCAGTCAGTCCGCGTCAGTCATGACTGCATACGTGGACATATTTCTATATTGTGCTCTATTTACACAAAGTTAGGTTAGTTCATCATTTATGTTGAACAGACTCTCCCAAAGTTTTACGCTGCTGCGCTGACGTTGAACCGCGTGCTGCACTGGGTCGGTATGACCAACAGGTCAAAACCAGCTCTAAACAAAGTGACCGCTGGGCCCTGATTGGTGCTCTTGCTTTGCGCTTCTTTTGTTTTGACATGTTACGTTCTTATACACACAGAAACCAAAAGAAACGACAGATTTCTAAAAATGTAGGAGGAAAAAGGCAGATATTTGACTTTTAAATGTAGTGGAGTGAAAGTAAAAAGTCACCCAAAATGGAAAAACTTCAGAAAAGTACAGATACACGAACAAAACTACTTAAGTACAGTAACGGATTACATTTACTTAATTACTGTCCACCACTGCTGACCACCTCACACTAAAGGATTGAGATGACGTGAGTGCAACTCTAGCAAGACCCTCATGATTTTGTTCAGACATTGGATTTGTCTGCGACAGTGAAATCGCTTGAAAAGTCATTTGGTGTATGGCCGGCATAAGTTATCTTTGTGGACTATTTTGCCTTACAATGGCCTGACTTTACATCTCTGCCATAATGGATTCTGAAAATGTGTTTTAGGCCAAAAGCTTATTTACAAACTGTCAAAAACAAGGTCTCAGGCATCAGGCATTCATCTATTCATAACCATTTCTTTGTGAAAACTTTGTGAGGGAGCTTTACTTGGCATTGAATTCTTCAGATATCTGGTTCCTATCAACACCACTGCTAAGAATTCTGACTCTCTAGAACAGACATTTCACATCAAACTACTCGTAACTGACTTTGTTTATATCTTAGCCAGTGAATTATGTAGAAACATTAAAAATGGTGATTTCTCCTTTGCTCTCTGTAACATTTTTGAAAGAAGCCTACCTGGACACTGTAAACTAGGACTAAAGTATGTCTGTCTGTGTCAAAAAATTAATTTTCCCAAAGCTTCATGTTCTCTGACGTCAACTGAAAAAGCAAAAGAAAAATCATACAGGTGCAAAGCACATTATCCTGGTCATTTTGGTGATCAATGTAGTAAAGCTAAGAGAAGATTTAAGTCTGTCCCCCATTCATAGTAACAATGGGGCAAAAATGATCATTTGCAAGAAACTGAGTGGAGTGTCTCTTTCCATCAGACCAGGATGACTGAGCTGCCATATGGGAGCATCTGTGTATAAGCTACTCCAGACTGGAAAGAGCAGGGCCCTTGGGCTGGCAAAAAAACCCTACAGATATCTGATTGAATTTGCTTGGGGCTCTGCTTCACCAGGGCAACTAGGTTACCATGGAAATGTGAGGACTCTGGCAGAGTGTGTATGTGTGTGTTAATGCCTAATATGATTGGACCAGGGAGAAGAACGGGTCTACCCAGGCCTGCCTTCCATTAGCACTCAAAACACCAGACCAGGCATGCAGAAAGGTTGTAAACAGAGAGCATTTTTCACCATTGTCCCTTTTTCCTTAATAATTCTTGCTTTCCATTCTTGCTTTTTTTTTTTTTTTAGTTACTTTGTCTTTACTTTATCTTTCCGTAGCATCTACGATACAAAAGTGGCCACATGCAGGAGAAAGGAGGTGATTTTTCTATAGAAACACACTTGCCCTTGGCTAGTTTCAGTGAGCTAGCTAATTACCTCTGAAAACAGTTTCAGCAAAAGCCAAAGACTTTGTCATGTTGCCACTGGATGTGCGTTAAAGAAGAGCACAATAATGGTTGTGTAGATTATTTCTCTGCACTGAGCAACATGATAAATGGACCCATTTGAACTCCAATTGGAGTTCCAATTGGACTATGAGGTCTCTCTATTATTTTTCCCTATGGGTTTACTCGGTAGATTACCACTAGCTATCAATAATGTTGCACTTTGACACCATTTCTTTTTGAGTGGAGAAGATTAGTTTCATCGCTCAATGTGGCTCGCCATGTGTGAGCTGTCTTGAGAGGTCACTAAAGCGAAACCCAGGAAAACAAATTTAGATTGCATACTATACTTTTGGATACAAGTGGAGAAAATGACACTTGCTCCTGTCTGTAGCACAGTATTACTGTATACAGTAAAGCCCATAAACATTTGGACACTGACAAATTTCGTTATGCCAGCCGTCAACGGGCTGTATATGGGACTTAAATAAAAAAATGTGATTAAAACCAAATTGAGTGAACAATTACAACCATTTTCAAACAATGCCCCCATTTTAAAGGGCTCAAAAGTAATTGGAAAACTGACTGCTCAGCTGATACAAAGAGTTCAATGGATTTCTTATGTCATCTACCACAATTGGATTCAAATGCAAATGCCACACTTGAAATAATCTCTAGACCTTTTTAGGTGCTTATATGTAATTGACATAATGAGGAAACAATAAATGGTCAGCCATGTTTCACTGGGGAATATATAAGAGATAAATCAAAGTCTGAATTCTTTGTCATCCATCCAGCACTATGAGAAAGACCAAAGAACACAGCAATGATAAAAGGTGGTTGAGCTGCACAAATCATACAAAAATTTGTAGTCATCAATAAATAAGTTTAAAACAACTGGACATGTTAAGAATCTGCCAAAAAGAGTATGTGTGTATTTACAGACCCCACACAGTGAGGAAGTTTATTTGAGTGGACTAAGAATCTATAAAGGATCACAAATGGGGAACTGCAAAAATGAATTAGGTCTTGGGTTCAGAACATATTCCAAATGAAATCCAAACGCCACCTATATAACCACAAGTTGTTTGGGGGTTTACCAGAAGAAAGCCTCTGCTGTCAAGGACCAATAAACTCAAGCACCTACAGGTTGCCAAACATTACTGAAACTTTCCATGTTTCATGTCCCATGTGTATCCATGTTCTATGGATAGATGAGAGCAAAATAGAGTTTTGGTTACAAACACCAGATCTGGGTTTGGCATGGACAAAAACAGAGTCATACAGAATAGTACCCATCTCTAGCTACCTAAACTTACTAGCTAAATAGTTAAGATTTCCCTTCCAAGCAGGAGCACATCTGATCAACTGCTGAAGATGATGACAGTGCTAGCAGACAAAGCTTTGACTTGATTAATTAATGTTGAAGATGATGACAGTGCCATCCTATCAGCCGACAAAGCTTTGACCTGATTAATGGCTGGCACATACTGTACAAGCATAGAGTGAAAAGTGAAATGCCTTTAGTGTTACTGCCCTTACTTTGAATTTGACTGTTTCCCCAAGGAAGCTTACAAAGCAGCTTAATCAGACAGAGATGAAGTATCCACTCTGCGTCCATCTGAGAACAAAGGGACGGAAGACAATGTCCTATTCCCAGAGAAGCATAACATTCTCCTTTGTGTCCTCAAATCTACTGTGTTCTTTGTGCCCTCCACACCCTTGAATGCCTTTTTGCTTTTTTAATATGTCATTAACCATAAACTTAAAACATACATAAATCTTATAAGATAGACTTAACACCTTTCGGTCATTAAAGAATCATATCCTATTTTTTTTTTGTTGTTCCTAGGGCTTATTTATAACGTTTATGTGGTTTTATGTCCTCAAAATAGAAATAGAAAATAATGTTTCTGAGAGTGTGCCAATGACCTGTGGTGTCCCCCAGGGTTACACTATTAGGCTGCTCTTAATTTATACATGCTTCCTCTTGGCCAAATCGTACAACATGATCACTGTACTAATGTTTGCTATTTGCTGTACAATACACTGGCTACCAGTCTGTTACAGGATAGACTTTGAGGTACTAACAGGTCTTTAATTCACTTAATGGTGTAGGATCAGCATATTTATCTGATATACTGCAGCAATATGAGGTGGGCAGAACTCTCAGTTCATTAGTAACTAGTCAGTTAGTCCTGCCTAAAATAAACATAGAGAAGCAGCTACTATGATGCTCTTAATTGACACTATTTGACATTGAGCATTCAAAGAGCCTTAAAACTAGACTTTTAAATCTGGGTTAAAAATGTTCCTATTTGAGCAGGATTTCATCTCAGTTTATAACACTAAGTTCAATGTTGATTTTTACTTTAATGTTTAATCTTTTTTTTTAAACCTATTGTTTTAATCATGTTTTAATATGTTTTTAATTTATATTTTACATCCTCTCCTATGCTTTTAAATCTGATTTAAATATAAATGTATTTTCTTATTTGTAAAGCGGTTTGAAAGGCCATATTGTATGAAAGATGCTATATAAATAAACTTGCCTTGGCTAAAACAATCATGGTGCATTTTTATGCAAGCCCTTTTCCCCAACCTCTCTTTTTACATTCCCTTAACAGATGTTCAAATTAAGAGGTGACAAGTCGCTTATGTCACCTCAAGTTTGTCTTTTGTGGATGTTTGAGGCAGGCCTGTACCTGGTCATGGCCATTCAAGTTACCAGGGTGACAGCCCAAAGTATCATACCTGTACAAAAAGCAAACTCTATGGTAGTGTAGATTTCAGAACATCCTTGTTCATCAGGCAACTGCAATGGTACTTCATGTCCACTTATTTATCTCTGCTGCTGTACTGAATCGGTCCTCTACTATATCACCCCTGAACATCACTTTATACATGTCACTTTATACATTACCTGTATTAAGATGTACACTTTCTACCTCATACTCATGCTGCTGTGTTTTATGCTGCTGTTATTTGCACCTTCTATTTATTGTTTATTGTTACTTTTGGGAGTTCACTGGAACCTTGAGTACACCATTTCATTCTACCTCTTTTACCACATGTGATACGAATGACAATAAAGCCTTATCTTATATTCCATTCTTTCTTACTGCTTTGATTACAGTTTTGTGACCAACTTAAACACAATATACCACAATTACAACTTATAATGAACTGCACTTTATTGTGTGCTTTTATTTGGCAAAAATGAAGCATCATTTCACATGGTATCACTGTTTTCTTTTGCATCTGGTTCAGTACAAGGATCTGTCAGAAAATTCTGCATGAAGAGACTGTCTAGAAATTACCCTGCAATTCCCTCACCCCCATAAAACTGAGAAACTTGACTTGTCACTTGTTGCTCTGCCACCATGTCGCTTGCCACTTGTCTAAATCATGGCTTCAAATTGTCTGCTTCCATGGGAAATGACTGGATGCCTGTCTACCTGTTGCCTGCCAACAAGAATGTAAGGTTAGAATTAAAGCAGACTGGTTTTGCTCCTGTATTTTTAATATTGACATATCTAAATGAACTCTTCTGATTGGCTGCCCTCTATATTGCCAAATTCAAAATGCAGTCAGCATGAATGGGCAGAGCTAAACTACTGTAGGCTGAATAATTGTACATTTGTTTGTGTACCATTTACGTATTACAAACTTTTTTTTAAGGAAAATTTCATTTTCCCATTTTAATACAGAAAATGACCATTTTATTTTCATCAGTTTAGAAATATATAAAAACCTTCCATAACACTATTACCTAGCAAGTGCTCCAATAGCCCACTGTGTTTCTTTTTTGGATTATAGAATAGCATCAAAATTGACATTACTCTACTAATATAAAAACACAGGACCCCAGAGAGAGAGAGAGAGAGAGAGAGAGAGAGAGAGAGAGAGAGAGAGAGAGAGAGAGAGAGAGAGAGAGAGAGAGAGAGAGAGAGAGAGAGAGAGAGAGAGAGAGAGAGGATATGATAAACTCTCCACAGGAGTTTAAAGCATTAGTATTCTCCTCATTAGCAGTAATTACTTTCCACTCTACCTTATAGCCATTCCTGCCTTGCCTAAACCCGGTCTGTTTAATGTCAAAGTTCAATTTGTATGACCACACAATGTTAATATTCAAAAATGCATCATGCAAGAGGTCCCATAACTACAGAACTTTCAAGACAGTTAATTCTGTTTCAGAACCTTAACAAACTGAACACTACATTAGAACGGAGGTGTTGAATCTTGAGAATCATTTGCAAGCCATTATCTTGCGGAGGAGTACGCCCACAAACAAACCTGCAAAATCACACTCACAGTGCCAGTTTACTTTTTTTTCCCCATAACAGTTACCACACTGAACCAAGCTTGTTTATATTAGCAGTTTAAATCCTGAAAATAACTTTAAGAGGGTCCCCTGTGGCTTATGTGCATTTGCAATAAGCACAGAGAATATTGACTTGAAAATTTCCAACTGGGGCTTCAGTCCTTCTCCATTGATTACACACAGTTCTTTGTCAGGTGGTTCAAGGACTAACCCCTTAAAATGGACCCACACTTCTGCAAATTGGGAATAACCATAACTAGTCCATAATTGTAGTCCAAAGATTTAATGATCATTAAGCCTTAAGATGTAATAAGCCTGTGATTTTAATTGGTTACAAATGGGGCTGGACACACCAAAACAGTAAAGGTGATCACCTCTCAAACAAAGAGAAAGTATTCAACATGTCCCTTAATGTGCATTCTCTAGAAGTACTGACACATTATGTAAAAATTATCTCTGCCAACATGACAACACCTCCGTAGCAAAAGGCTAGGGAAAACTTACTAAACTCAGAAAAAAGGTCTGAAATGGTCATTGGGGCCCTTTTGTCAGCGGGGAGGGACCCTCAGGCGTACATCTCAGTACCTTTAGTCAAGGAGCATAATTGTACCATAATCCATTGAAATGATACAACCCCATTTCCAAAGTTGTGATGCTATTAAAAAAAATGTAAATAAAATCAAAATACAACAATGTGCAAATCATTTAAATCCTATATTTAATTGAAAATAGTACAAAGACAACACATTACATGTTGAAACTGAGAATTTTTTATTTAAAAATATATATATATGCTCATTTTGAATTTGATGCCAAAAACACATGACTGGGGATAAAAAGAGCATCCCAGAGTCTTTCAGAAGATGATGAAGGAGCTGCAACAGAATTGGTGCTGCAACACAGCACCAAAACAATAAAATATCTCAGTTTCAACATTTAATATGTTGTCTTTATAGTATTTTCCTTTAAAAATATGGTTTACATGATTTGCATTGTCATTGTATTCTATTTTTATTTACATTCTGCACAGCGTCCCAACTTTTTTAGGAAACGGGGTTGTATTTTGTATGATAAGTTGTATTGATGCCACACACCCATCTCATCTCCAGGCTTTTTATTTTATTGTTCTGTTTTAAAACATTAGGTTATGAAAATTGTTTGTACCTTTACCACCAAAAATGTACCTACAGAGAACCTTTATTTCTAACAGTGTAGAAACAAGGTTCTACATTGGTCAAGCTACAGATAAAAGCCGTTCATTGGAACTTTGCAAAACAGCCCCAGATCATTCTCTCTCCTCCACCAAACTTTACTGCTAGCACTACGCATTCTTGTAGGTGGAGTTGAGCAGGCAGATCTAGCAGCGCAGACATTTCATGAACTGACATTGTGGTGCATACTTTTGGCCATATGGTGTATATTTGCTGTTTTCACTCACCCATGAGGGGAATGAGATTCATAAATTTGCAAATGGAAAAGAACAATAATTCCAACCCCCTCTTGTGCAATTATATGAAAACAAGGTTTCAGAGTGTTCCAAAGTATATGTAATTCTGGAGGGCACTAGAACATGATTAATGTTTTTCATGTCTTTGATTAGAACAATATGCACTGATGGACGTTGAAAGTAAATGCATGCTGTTAAATTACAAACACAAATCATGTACCTCTCAAACTCTGACCTTCTACTTGACAGTCCAGGGAACAATTTATAACCACATGTGAAACGCTTAATAGATTCCTGAAAAGGCTGGGAGAAATCAACGGCCCTTCAAATTTAACTTCAGACCCCATTTAATTAGCACCTCATTTCAAGTAAAGGAAGGTTCTCTTTAATTTCCACTTCTTCTTAAGGTCTTATCATTCCTGCATCTGCAGTAGGTTTTGCACTGTACACAAGTTATGTAAGAGCTGTGGAGCTGGCAAAATTGGAATAGAGAGCCCACAGTAGCGGCCCTGGCAAAACAGGCAGCAGGTCATGTGGTCCAAATCGGAGCAGATCAAAAGCCATAATCTCTGATCATAGGCAAACCATGTGACCCCCAACAGTAAGGGTTTCTATGGAAACAGTGCCCTAAAATAAACTTCTGGGAAAATGATGGGCTGATTAGGCAGTGATGCTGAGAACAGCGTAACGTGAAGTTGCAGCACACAGTAAACAAATTTTGTGATTGGTTAGAGGATTTGCAGTTGCATGTGGAAATGTGGAGACATGACATTACGACATAAGAAACAACTGCACATATGACGTTTTACAGTACATGCCAGCATAGACTGCTGCATATATTCACATAAGTACAGCAAAATTTAACATACTGATCTCTCTCTTTCTCTTTATCTCACACAGAGCTGGAGCCAGGTTGTTCATGCATTGGGCACATAAAACCACTGCCAACAAATTCATGCCCTTAATCTTACTTAATCTTATGCATGAGTCTAACTAGGCAGACAATTTGCTTATGGTTAAAAGCACAATGTGTACATGACCCTATTTGAAATCAGTCATGTAAATAGCACTACAAAGAAGCTTTAGACTCCATTCCTCCTGCTGGAGTCAAAACTTTAGAAAGATATTTTAGATTCTTCTGTATTTTCAATTTTTTTAATGCAAGATTAACAGCTTTCCACACAATATTGACATAAAAAATTTCTGCATAAATATGACCTAAAACATCAGATTTTGTCCTAAAAGTAGACAAAGAGAACCCAGTTAAACAAATGACACAAAAATGTTTAAATTTTAACCCATTCCCCCGTACAGAACAGCTTCAACTCTGGGATGTTGGTGGGTTTCCTCACATTAACTGCTCGCTTCAGGTCCTTCCACAACATTTTGATGGGATTAAAGTCAGAACTTTGACTTGGTCATTCCAAAACATTAACTTTATTCTTCTTTAAACTTCTTTGGTAGAAAGACTTGTGTGCTTTGGGCCGCTGTCTTGCTGCATGACCCACCTTCTCTTGAGATTCAGTTCATGAACAGATGTCCTGACATTTTCCTTTAGAATTCTCTGATGTTATTCAGAATTCATTGTTCCATTAATGATGGCAAGCCGTCCTGGCCCAGATGCAGCAAAACAGGCCCAAATCATAATACTACCACCACCATGTATCACAGATGGGATAAGGTTCTTATGCAGGAATGCAGTGTTTTCCTTTCTCCAAACATATTGGTTTAAATGAAAAGCGTTAAGTTCTATTTTGATCTCATCCATCCACAAAACATTCTTCCAATAGCCTTCTGGCTTGTCCACGTGATCTTCAGCAAACTGCAGACAAGCAGCAAATGTTCTTTTTGGAGAGCAGTGGCTTTCTCCTTGCAACCCTGCCATGCACACCATTGTTGTTCAGTGTTCTCCTGATGGTGGACTCATGAACATTAACATTAGCCAATGTGAGAGAGGCCTTCAGTTGCTCAGAAGTGACCCTGGGGTCCTTTGTGACCTCACTGACTATTACACGCCTTCCTCCTGGAGTGATCTTTGTTGGTCGACCCCTCCTGGGGAGGGAAACAATGGACTTGAATTTCCTCCATTTGCACACAATCTGTCTGACTGTGTTTGGTGGAGTCCAAACTCTTTAGAGATGGTTTTGTAATCTTTTCCAGCCTGATGAACATCAACAACTCTTTTTCTGAGGTCCTCAGAAAACTCCTTAATTCGGGCCATGATACACTTCCTTTTATGCCATTTAAAAATCAAGGTACTGCTTCTATCTGATAGGGCAACTTAAATCATTGCTTTGGCCTGCAAAAGGTGTCTCCATTCACAGCTTGAAGTGTTCATCAAGTTGTCATATTTGTCAAGGTTCTGATTAACTAGAGGTTGCTAATGTTACTCCAATCCTCTCCTTACCTGTAGGTTACTTTACCATTGATGAACAAGAACAAGAAATGAAACAAAGAAACAAATGGCATGTAATGTGGACACCCTTCCTAATTCTTGAGTTCAGGTTTTTCAGCCACATTCAGCTAACGTGTATAAAATCGAACATAACCATGGATAGCAAGGCCTTTCAGACTTATTACTAATATTATTTAAGACCATTATCACTAATCATGAAGGGAAAACCTTGGAGCAGCAAACTTGGTATCCAACTGTTGCTGAATTTGCATCTAACAAGGCGGACAAAGCTGGGGAGAAAAGACTTCCACTACAGGAAAAGCTGGCAAAGGAAAAATAAAGGGGGTGCATATCAATAAACAGAAAAACAGAGTGAGTCAAATATTGCAATCAGATCAGATAATCAGTAATTTAGTATGTGCACTGACGCATAGTTACTAAGGTGAAAATTTCCATTCTTGGCTTCACATGAGCTAATGGGAGGGAACTGGCCATGATCAATTTGGGCTGAAAAATGCAAATTACATTCATGTGATATAAGATAGAACTTTAAGACAAGCTTTAAATGGTCAATTCTGTTACTGTACATACTTCTATTTTTTTTAAAATAGGGACAATGTACTGAGCTGGAATAAAAGTGACATTATGTAATTATGCGAGTATCTTTGCTCTTGGGTTGCCCTACAGTTACGGAGTGCATCACACTTTCACACCACTTTAATAAATACAAACCACGCTCCCCATCATGGACAGCTGTACGTATGCCTTTGTTGAAGCTGAAGAATACAAAATTGCCCCTTTGCATGCACACATTTCACACAGGCATATGGGTGTTACAGATTACACCTGCAATTCTTTCAATGGGTAAATAACAGAAATCACGAGTGTAGAGTCCATATGTCTGTGTGATGAGTAGGAATTCACCACAACAACAGCAAGAGAAGAGAAAGACTCCAAGTCGACTCACAAGGTAAAGTAATATTACAGGATTTTATTACAGGAGGCTGCAAACTTTCAAGGCTATTTAGGTGGGAGATTGACAAAAGCTGACCAAACTTTTTGCAAAGTGCGAGATGAAACTATTTCTTTGCATGCTGGCCTGAAAAAAGAATGAGGTTCGACAACGTCTGGCATCCGGAAAAACCATGAAACTCTGTGATACAGTAATGACATAGCTAATGATACACAGAGAAGGTGGTACTTTTTAGTTACTTTTAGTTTTTGTTAAAACAGCTAATTAGAAAAACTAACAAATACATTTTAATAATGTCTTAAATTCAGATTCTTAAATAGAAAAATAACAGATTTATGTGATGAAAATTATATGATTATATAATTAAAATTCTATTGTATTATACTATATACACCGCTAAAAAAAAAATAAAGGGAACACTCAAATAACACATCCTAGATCTGAATGAATGAAATATTCTCATTGAATACTTTGTTCTGTACAAAGTTGAATGTGCTGACAACAAAATCACACAAAAATCATCAATGGAAATCAAATTTATTAACCAATGGAGGCCTGGATTTGGAGTCACACACAAAATTAAAGTGGAAAAACACACGACAGGCTGATCCAACTTTGACGTGATGTCCTTAAAACAAGTCAAAATGAGGCTCAGTATTGTGTCTGGCCTCCATGTGCCTGTATGACCTCCCTACAACACCTGGGCAGCTCCTGTTGAGGTGGCAGATGGTCTCCTGAGGGATCTCCTCCCATACCTGGACTAAAGCATCCGCCAACTCCTGGACAGTCTGTGGTGCAACGTGACATTGGTGGATGGAGCGAGACATGATGTCCCAGACGTGCTCAATCGGATTCAGGTCTGGGGAACAGGCGGGCCAGTCCATAGCTCCAATGCCTTCATCTTGCAGGAACTGCTGACACACTCCAGCCACATGAGGTCTAGCATTGTCCTGCATTAGGAGGAACCCAGGGCCAACCGCACCAGCATATGGTCTCACAAGGGGTCTGAGGATCTCATCTCGGTACCTAATGGCAACCAGGCTACCTCTGGCGAGCACAAGGAGGGCTGTGCGGCCCTCCAAAGAAATGCCACCCCACACCATTACTGACCCACTGCCAAACCGGTCATGCTGAAGGATGTTGCAGGCAGCAGATCGCTCTCCACAGTGTCTCCAGACTCTGTCACGTCTGTCACATGTGCTCAGTGTGAAGCTGCTTTCATCTGTGAAGATCACAGGGCACCAGTGGCGAATTTGCCAATCCTGGTGTTCTCTGGCAAATGCCAAGCGTCCTGCACGGTGTTGGGCTGTGAGCACAACCCCCATCTGTGGACGTCGGAACCTCATACCATCCTCATGGAGTCGGTTTCTAGTCATTTGTGCAGACACATGCGCATTTGTAGCCTGCTGGAGGTCATTTTGCAGGGCTCTGGCAGTGCTCCTCCTGTTCCTCCTAGCACAAAGGCGGAGGTAGCGATCCTGCTGCTGGGTTGTTGCCCTCCTACGGCCTCCTCCACGTCTCCTGGTGTACTGGCTTGTCTCCTGGTAGTGCCTCCAGCCTCTGGACACTACGCTGACAGACACAGCAAACCTTCTTGCCACAGCTCGCATTGATGTGCCATCCTGGAGGAGCTGCACTACCTGAGCCACTTGTGTGGGTTGTAGAGTCCGTCTCGTGCTACCACGAGTGTGAAAGCACCACCAACATTCAAAAGTGACCAAAACATCAGCCAGAAAGCAGAAAGGTACTGAGAAGTGGTCTGTGGTCCCCACCTGCAGAACCACTCCTTTAATGAGTGTGTCTTGCTAATTGCCAATAATTTCCACCTGTTGTCTGTTCCATTTGCACAACAGCTGTGAAATTGATTGTCAATCAGTGTTGCTTCCTAAGTGGACAGTTTGATTTCACAGAAGTTTGATTTATTTGGAGTTACATTGTGTTGTTTAAGTGTTCCCTTTATTTTTTGGAGCAGTGTATATTCATACTATTATAGGAAATAAATATCTATATGTTAACTTAAAAATTAAAAGGAAAATTGTTATTCATGGTTACAAATGGAATGCAAAACATTCACTCAGATTATTTTTTATATTTTCCCTGTCCCCTTAGGGGCTCCATATGGAAATATGCTGCAGCTTATAATGCTGTTTACCATTAAATTAGGTTACCCACAAAGCTAACTAATGCTGTGTTTATCACTGGAAAACAAACTGTAGCATTTAACATTTTCTGTCTAAATGAAGCTGAAGTCAGCTTCTTATTCACCAGATTCTTTTCTGCATTTTCCTGTTCCACCTTAAATGATGTAGCGCTTGCATTCTGCCTCAGGCTACACTTTTCCATGGGCAGTCGCCATGTGATTGTGTGCTCAGTCTGTGAGGAATGAATGAGAGCTTACTGCATATGAAGACAATCGGCCCGTTTGTGCTGTCTCGTGTGAAGCTGCGTCTCCAAAATCAGCTCTCAAGCTGTGCTCGAAAGTGTTGTGGCTGGCATGTACAGTTTTAACGGTAAAAAAAAACTGCGTCCGAATATTTTACATTTTCGTTTTGTTTTCTTGCATCACATTCAGCATGTAATAGCCTTAAAACTGCTTCAGATGATAAACATGGTTAATTTTTAAATTCTCTAAACAATAACAGACAGGTGTTCATTTGTGTTCGTAACAAGTAGCAAGATTACTTTTAAACTGCATTATGTCATGTCATCTTGGTGTGGACTCAATTACTCATAGCAAATGTTGGGAAAAATATTTATGTTGCATATTTCTGAAGAAGTGAATAAAATTTGTGGTTAAATAGGCGACACTACCTATGGAAACATTGTTATTGATTTTACACACCCTTTTTTGCCGTCTTGTACTCTTCACAATTACTGTTTATTTGCAAAATTAGAGAATCAATAAAACATGCGATTTAACTGGCATTCAAGCTTTTGCATACAACTATTGTTTTTTTTTTGTAGCAGACTGTGAATAATAAATCAGACAGAATATATCTAGTGGCGTTAGCATATTACGCATTTAAAACTAATTATTTAAGCACTTGCCAACACCATGCAAGGAGCTCAGGAGGTGAGTCAGAAAAGAAAAACAGAAAAACAAACCAGGAGATGGAACGATTGACCAGCTATTTGCAGCCCAAATATGCAATCGGATAATATTTCTCTAACAGTGACATAAGATATGAGCCATATTTTAGGTTTGCTACAGCCTTGTTCACAGGACTCTGCAGTTCCTCATGTTATGCTTTCCATATGCTAGATGGAAATACAGACCTTTTAACTTTTGACTAGGGGACCAAAGGCCTGTAACACAAGTCTTGAAAATGAACACACGTAAATTAATGTCAAAACTGACTGCAGCACTACATATTTTTTAAACCTGAGCCTGCTCCATTTTCTGCACTGTACACATGCATTAAAATCAGGCTGACCAGTAGCAGCCTAAACAAATGTGCTTTAGGATGGCAACACAGCTTATACAACAAGCAGCACACTGACTATAAAAAAAAGCAGAGGCAAAAAAGATATATGGCGTATAAGTATGTGGCAGAACAAGCAGAAGTAGAGCCTCGAATCACCCCACTGACCTATGGAAATACCTGCAGAATTGCTCAATATGCAGCTTCAGCTAGCTCTTGTAAGAGGAAGTGGACCTCCCTGTGTTGTCTTTTTTGTAGAGTGGCATGTACCCAGTATATGCACCATTTAGTTGCAGTGCGGGGCCACACATTTGGGCATTCAAATATTTCAACAGTAATGTCTCACAATGTTGCTAAATAGTCTGCCAACCATGCCAAGCAGATGCACCTTTTTCTTTAGTGACCACGGTGCTTAGAGATCATGGCTGAATTTGTGGTTAGGGACTGGAAGTGTCATTCATTGATGCTTTTGGCAAAAACAATGTTAACTTTTTATCCCTTTAAGTGTCTCGGTGGTGTTCTAGGACAACATACAGTTTGGGGCTGTCTCTATAGCCAAGTATAGATGAAAGTACAGCAAGAACAGCAATATTACAAGCATAAAAGTGCAGAGCTTCAGCAGATATGTGAATAAATATTCATAATGACTCTTGAAATATGTGCCCTTAAAATGTAGCCAGATGAGAAACTGCTGGTTAAACATCACTGGCTGCTGCTATCAGACTTTAACTTTAACTAGTTTACACTTTACATTCTCTTTTTAACTGGCTATGTTGAAAATTATTAGAGCAGAATGACCAGGCAGAAAGCTAACTGGCTAACAAGAAAAGACAGACTAATTTTAAGCAATTAAAGAAATAGTTTTAGATAATGAAACTGTACTTAAATGTCTTTAATTAAACTACATTTGACAAACATATGCACCAAGCACTAGCATTATGCAAACAACTCATAACATATGATAGATGAAGACTGTATAGAAGCCCTAAAAACACATTTCTTTCACATAAGACATTGCCATGATTTGCCATTTCATTATGATTTTCTATCTGACTTTGAAATGAAAAGTTGAAAGTTGAAACTGATTAGTTATATTGATAGTTTAAATAAAATAGCATGAGCAATGTAATAAAAAGTTACATTTTTATTTAGGCGTTAATTTTTATTAAGATTTTACAAGTATTTTATATATTCTGATTATGCTTCTCAAGAAGCCACTGATAAGTCACTGAAAGCATCAGGCATACAGGTATAAGGTAGACATAAATTGTAAACCAAAATGCATTCTGAATGCATTTCTGAGTAAAGTGAAGTATTGGGGGAGGTTCTCTGTGTTAGCTGAGTGTCGTATGAGCATGTAGTATTAAAACATTTTGCAATATCAAACATGCAATCCTAGTCCTACAATGCAGTGATTCTGAGACTCAGGAATTTTCTCTATTACACTGTTTAAATGCCAGCTGACTTTGCTTATCACTTATTTTTTTTATATTCTTTTTAAATGTCAGTATGTGAAATCAGTATGTTTAATGTAAAATGGCTGCATGGGTCAGTAAAGCTAGGAGCTGCAACACAAATACATATTTGAGTCCTGTTTAGGCTGCTACTCCAATAATGCTGTGTGGCGCACCAGCAAACGTAAGCTTTGCATTTATGTCCTTTGCATTTAACGTAAGCTTTGCATTTATGTCCGTGATACTGCAGCAAAGGGGTAAACCTAGAGACTTAACAGCTATGGAGAGGCAGAACATGATTACTGGTTAATATCATTTTTATATTATACAGTGCCTTTAGAGTAATTTTTGAAACATTGTTTCAGTTTTAAGTTTTTCCACATTTTCCACATCTGGATATTAAATGCCAATGTTTTGATTTTTTTATTTGTATGTCACTTTAAACAAGGTAAACAAATCAATTTTTAAATTAAATTTTGAAAAACTAGAGATCCAAATCAGTCCAAATGATAACTACCTCATACAAGGTAACAGATTTGGGTGAGATAGCCTGCATGTATGGCTTTGCCAAAGAGTTACAGCAAGCTCAGAGTAATTAAGTCAAGGCCAAAGTCTCTGATCTGTCTGGGCTAGAACCCCAGTTACTTGCAATTATTGTGATGGATCACTAAGAGAAACACAGAAGTTGAAGGATCCATGTTCTACAGATAAAGTGGCTTTAGAACAGCAGAAAAAAAGTTGTAGCACTCACCCTCCAAGCCCTCATTGAGCTTTCCTGGTCATTATAGACAAGTGTTGAGTGCATGGTTCTGTTTTGCTGGCAAGGTTTCTGAGGGACCCTCCCAAAGCACGACTCATCCTATGCAAAAATAGAACATGGCTGGCCTGAGCAGCATGCTACTTCAACACTCGATTAAGGCATGCCAGTTCTGCTTGGCCTCGTAACCATAGAGACAAGAGGACTGCCACAGGCTTATAGTGGCGTTTGTGGTGCTAGTGGTGGTGACTGTGAATGAAAGTGATATAGGTGAATATATGAGAGAACTACAAGAAAAGCCATGAGAAAAAAAAACAATGAAGTTCAGCACCAAACTGCTCTGCCATTTCTCAGCAAGTGAAATTTGACACATCAGTTAAAACATCATACTAAATATTAGAGCCAGGCACTGAATCACAGGGTATGGAGACAGTGACAGATTTCTGAGAGCAGTCTCCAGTAAGGGTGCGCAACAAAGCAATTTTGACACTGCATCTTAACCAGCTGGTTCATATCACCTGTCAGTACATTCTCTAATAAACATTACTTAGCAAACAAACAATCCACCAATGGCAATAATAGCACCAGCTATAAAGTTTACTCTAATAAAGACTTCAAAGTCTGTCGATGTAACCTGTGGAACTGTTCGTTCACATTATAGGAATGTTGACACAATCTTTTCTAATTTAACAACATGAAAACTGCTTGTCAGTACCTGCAATGCATCATTATCATCATCATTAACCCCTTAGTCCAGATATGGTTGCGATAGCAGTAGGGAGAGCATAGAATCCCAGACAACCCTGTCACCCCACACCTTCCTCAGCTCATTCCTGGGGACCCCATGACCGAGTTCCTCACTATCACCCTTCAGCCAAAAAAACATCAACATCTTCTGTAAATAGCAGAGACGCCACCCTCCGGCCTCCACACAATGCCTTCCCAACATTGGCTATGCCTTGACACCCTGTCCATTATTGGACACAGGGTACAACCCTGGCGGAGTCCAACACGAACACTGAAAGAGTCCGACTTAATGCTGCATATGAACACAGCTCTCACTCCAGGAGTACAAAGATTAAATGGCCCAGAGTAGTATCCCCAGCACCCCATACTCCCGGAGGACCTCCCACAAGATGTCTCGGGGAACACTGTTGTAAGCCTTCTCTAAGTCCACAAAACACATGTAGGCTGGGTTGGCAAACTCCCATGTCCCCTCAACAATCTCTGAAAAGCTGGTCCATTGTTCCACGGACGGGACAGAATCCGCATTGTTCCTCCTCAATCTGAGGTTCAACTATCAGTTGAAGTCTCCTTTCCAACACCTTGGCATAGACTTTCCCAGGGAGCCTGAGCAGTGCAATACCCCAATAGTTGGCATACACCCTCCGGTCCCCTTTTTTAAAAATGGGAACCACCACCCTGGTCTGCCAGGCCAAGGGTACTGTTCCCGAGGTCCATGCAATATTGCAGAGGGCGTGTCAGACACAACAGCCCCACAACATCCAGAGCCTTAAGCATCTCCGGACGAATCTCATCCACCCCAGTTGCATTGCCAGTGAAGAGCTTGCCAACTACCTCAGTGACTTCCAACAGAAAAATGGACATTGACAGGCCAGAAGCCTCTGGCCCTGACTCCCGTGAGGCATGTCTCTCGGATTAAGGACTTCCTCAAAGTGCTCCTTCCACTGATCGAAAATATGCTCATTTGAAGTCAGAGTTTCTCTACCCCTGCCGAATACAGCTTGGGCAAAGACACCCTGACTGCTCCTGAGTTGCCAGACAGTTGTTCAGAACCTCCTTCTGAGGCTAACCAAAAGTCTTTCCATGGCTTTCCGTTGCCACCTTTTTGCCTGTTGGTACCTATCTGCTGAGTCGAGAGTCCTTTGAGCCATCCAGTCCCTAAAGGCCTCTTTCTGCTGCTTAACGGCCTCCCTCATAACTGATGTCCACCAGTGAGTTCCTGGGTTACCACCCTGACAGGCACCCACAAGATTTTGGCCACAGCTATGCCTGGCAGCTTCCACAATGGAGGTTTTGAACAGGGTCCATTCAGACTCCATGTGCCCTACCTCCTTTGGCACATGAGAGAAGCTCTCCTGGAAGTGGTTTTTAATATCATTCCGAATAGGAGCCTCCAACGGTCATTCCAAGCAAACCCTCACTATTTGCTTGGGCCTACTGGGTCTGATCATCAGTCTTCCCTGCCATCTGATCCAACTCACCACCAGATGGTGATCAGTTGACAGCTCAGCACCTCTCTTCACCCGACTGTCCAGAACATACGGTCCCAAGTCAGATGAAATGACAACAAAGGCAATCATTGACCTTTGACCCAAGGAGCTCTGGTACCATTTGCACTTATGAACATCTTTGCGTTCGAACTTGGTGTTCGTTATGGACAATCCATGCCTGGCACAGAAGTCCAATGATAATTCACCATTCGGATTAAAAATGGGGAGGCCGTTCTTCCTAATCACGCCTCTCCAGGTCTCCCAGTCATTGCCAACATGAGTACTGAAGTCTCCCAGTAAGACTATGGAGTCTGGAGTCTGAAATGTTGTGAACTGGAATAAAATAACTTTATCAACAGATTATGGGGAAGCTGGGGAAGCCAACCATGTAAATTGGCCCTGTAAACTTGCAAGTTCAATCCCCAGCAATGCCAAAGTCATCATTAGCCTAAGAGAGCTCCTTCAAATGTGCTGAGCCGTTCAATGAAGTTATGTCTTACGTTGTGCCTTTTTATAAAGCACTTATGCAACAATTGATTTTTTTCCATTAAAACACATTGTTACATAAAACACTGGCTAAAAGCCCGTTTCAAAGAAGCAGGGCAGCAAAAAAAAATGAATCACTTTTATTGCACCGCAAGTCCCATCCAAACACAGGGAACTAGTAACTAAGATTTGGTCACATGACAAATTTCAAACTTTATAAGTAAAACAAAAACAGTGAAAAGTACTGTGATACTCTATTTTTGCCATGATGACCAGTATGGGTACAATCTACCAAAAAGCTTGAATAAAATGTCAACTGATGAATGGAGAGAGAGACAGGTCTAAAAGCGTCAGTCGTTCCTGTACTGTGCAGTGATAATGTCATGTCACTCACATCCCACAGGTGGTTTAATCAAGTCATTAGCCACTGCGGCTTACAGCGAGCAAGGATCTCATTACCCCATATTCTGAAAGGTCAGTGCTCCTGTGAGGGGTTCACATGCACACACGCACACACGCACACACACACACGCGACTCTTCATCATCCTCATGATCAATCCTTCAGCAAAAGGGGCTGAAAAATTCCTTCATCTCTAAGATAGTCACACAGTTCAGACTTTTCTCCTTATTCCTCAACATCATTGCTATCATCAGTCTTACTCTTTCCCTAAGTGGGACAAGCACCTACCAGTCTCTCAAAATTCAACCTCAGAAGAGAAAAATGGAGATCATTTAAAACAGCTGTTTAAAAACGAGGGAAGAAAATTTAGATTTTACATCAAATATCCATACACTGACTTATTCTCCATCTTTTCTCCAAAGTTGTTTACTGTCTGAAGAATCCTGAAACAGAGGAGGAGTCTGTGGTATGAACAGAAAAAAACTTTATCACAACATTCTGACATTTTTTGCCTTTGTTCCATCATTGTAGCCTACTTTTTGGTTCCTCCCCCCCCCAATGTCTTGATAAGTAGTATTGCGGTATGTGTTCGAATGCATTTCTCCAGCAACATTCCATCACACCAGATCTCTCTGCTCACTGTTGATGTGCGTTTCTTTGTCCTTATGGACAGCGCTGGGTAGAAATGGAAGCAATCAATCAATCAACCAACCTTTATTTCATTTTGGAGAACATCAAGGGTGCACATCATTTACAATGTTGCATGTAATGTATGCAATCAGGATCCAAAAAAACAAAAACGGGTACATCATAAAACAGGGTGATAACCAGCAGGATTCCTTTCAAAGCTCATACATGCAACTCGATGGTCTTTCGTTAAATAAAAAAAAACCCTCTCAGAACTCATAAAGCAATGTCTCAGGTCATCATTTCAAGTAAAAATTTTGTTTAGGAACTTTAAACGGTATTAAAATCTTCAGACGTCTGGTCCTATCACCACCAATTGTTTATACAGTAAATATTGTAATTAACCCTTTAATTATGCCTTTAGTCTGGGATATTTTTTATGTTATAAATCTTGAAAGAACTTCGCTAAGGAGACAGACTGTGATGGTGCTGGATTTGTGTTTATCTGAGGAATACATCTCTCAGGATAAATGAGGCCAAACAGGAAAGAAGAGAATTTTTTGTCTTCAAATTAGACAAGTCATATGAGATGAATCAAGAATATTACTAAAAACTTTTTGGGAAGTTATAAGTATAAAACTAAAATAGCCACAAATTTTTTGAAATTATACAGAGTTATGGAGTGTAAGATGATTGCATTGTTACATCTGTCTGCAATTAATTATGCAGAAAAATTAATTTTATGGTTCTATAGAGAACCATGAACAATCAGAGCAACCTCTGTAGAAACTAGTCCAATCCAGACAATACACGAGTATTATGGCACAGTTCTCAGAGGCCAGGGGTATTTAAATAAAATGAAATAAGGTCCAGTTAAAGAAAAATTCCTCACGCAAAGGACCACAACATCTTAGCGTCTAACGTGTGGATCAGACACAGCAGTGTCGCCAGTTTTTAATCACCTCAGTGTCACTGCTGCACTGAGAATAGTCCACCAACCAAAAATATTCAGCCTACAGGGTCCTGTGGGCAGCGTCCTGTGACCAGGACTAGAGGATGACCAACACAAACCATGCAGCAGCAGACGAGCTATCGTCTCTAACTATATCTACTAGGTGGACCAAGAGGGTAGGAGTGTCTAATAGAGTGGACAATGGACCCCATTGAAATTACATAATTCTCCACAGTTTATAGGTCCAGATCCACATATGACAGTGTCTGGGTCTGGACTATTAGTGACCTGATGATCTAGTCCCTCAGGCAAGGTTTGGTTACTCTGGATTAAAGAAAAATGAAAAGCAGTGGATTGACATTAATTAAATATTCACTTTAAATTGTTGATGAGCTGGGCATCCTGGCCACTACAGACGCACATCTCAGTAAATAACCATCAAATACTCTTCAAATACTTCAAATATTCATCAAAAACATTCTGATTCAGATACACTATCTTGTTGAAATTGGAGTTTTCCACTTTACTAGTTCCTTATCCATAGTTCCTCCTCCTGCAACACTGCTGCATCAGTAGCAGGTTTTTCTTGTAAATGACATTTTAGGCTTAAAAGTGGCTGGATATACAGTGGCATACAAATGTTTGGGCACTCCTGGTTAAAATTTCTGTTACTGTGAATAGATAAGTGAGTAGAGTGAAAAAAGGCAGAAAGGATCACCATGCAAAAGTTTGGGCACCCTACATTTACATTTACAGCATTAAGCAGACGCTCTTATCCAGAGCGACTTACAAGAAGTGGAGACCCTAAGAGATTTGAGCACTCGGACAACTTTTACCAAGGTCTCAGACCTTTAATTAGCTTGTTAGGGCTATAGCTTGCTTAAAATCACCATTAGGAAAGGCCAAGTGATGTAAATTTCAAGGCCTTATAAATACATTTACAGCATTTGGCAGACCCTTTTATCCACTTATCATTTTACACCGGTAGGCGAAGATAGTGTTAAGAGTCCTTGGGCAAGACTCCTTATTGGTATAAAGTAGGTTGCCTGCCCTGGTGGGGACCGACCCCCAGTCTACCATCCACATACATGAAAAATTCCTATCTGGATTCAGGCCACATCACAGCACTGAGACAGCACTAGTTAAGATAACAAATGATCTTGTCTTAACAAGGCTACGTATCTCTGTTGATTCTACTTGACCTCAGCGCAGCCGTTGATACGATAGACCACAATATTCAAAAAGTAGCAATAAATAAATCATCAGTTTTAATTTTAAATCTCGCTGACTTTCCAGTTACACCTGGCTAAGCAGCACAAAATCTTGGCATCATAATTGATTCAGATTTATCATTCAATCAACACATAGGCAGCATCACTAGAACAGCTTTTGTACATCTTCACAACATTGCCAAGATAAGAAATGCCCTATCTCTGCGTGATGCAGAAACACTAGTACATGCCTTTATTACTTCTAGGCTAGACTACTGTAATGCACTACTGTCAGGATGCACTAGCAGGAATTTAAGTAAACTTCAACTAGTTCAAAACGTTGCAGCCAGGGTCCTCTCTAAATCTAGAAAATTTCATCATATCAGTCCAGTGCCATCATCACTTCATTGGCTGCCTGTTAACTTCTGTATTTAATTACAAAATTCTTTTATTGACATATAAAGCCCTACATGGGCTCGCTTCTGAGTACCTGCAAGACCTTATTTCCTACTACGAGCCACCACGATAAGTCAGCTCACAGAGTACTGGCTTTTTAATAGTTTCTAAAATTCAGAAGGCTGCAGCTGTGGGAATAGCCTTTTTTTATAAAGCCCCCAAACTTTGGAATAATCTTCCAGAAAATGTTCAGGACTCTGATTTATTTGTAATCTTCAAATCTAGGCTGAAAACTCACTTGTTCAGTTTAGCTTTCGGTAGTTAATGTTCCCTTTAGATAAAAGCGGCAGATCCAGGGGTCCATGGACACAGGCAATTATAGTAAACTGAAACGCTGGTGCTGTCGTCCCGTCGCTCACATGCGGTAACTCAAATTTGTGGACAGTGGAGTAGAGGGATACCAATTGGGTTCATTGGTTTTAGTTAAGCTGTCATAGTCAGATCTGCCGGAGTCATTAGCCACACTCTGGAAATGTTCACATCCCCTGTTTTACGTGCAAACAAACAGAACAAAACTAATTCCATCTCCCTGCCTTTTTCCAAGTAAACAACTGCCCACCTGTCCAGCCGGACACTGATGGATGAATGATTGTCGAGCTCTCCTGCTATCCGCTTCAGACCAGCTGCCGACGCACTAGCTACTGCCACTTGCCTTGGCCTAGCTGACCACCCTACATTGAAGTTTTCATGGACTCCTAGCTATTACTACTACTACTAATATCATCATCATCATCATCATCGCTTACATTATATACACTATGACTATATCAGTACACATAAGCATTACAGACCTGCGAGATGTATAGAGTCCTCTTTTTTTTTGTTTGGTCATTAATTTGTAGCTTGTCTGACCAGAGGAGGATGGGTCTCCCCTTGTGAGCCTTGGTTCCTCCCAAGGTTTCTTCCTCAGCTCTGAGGGAGTTTCTCCTTGCCACTGTTGCCCCTGGCTTGCTCACCCGGGGGTTTTACATTCATGTTAAAACTTTGTCTTTGCTGGAATTCTGTGAAGCTGCTTTGTGACATCAGTTGTAAAAAGCACTACAAATAAATTTGATTTGATTACAGTGTAGAGGGCAGTGGTGTTATTCATTACACTACACCAAACACACTGACTCCTCAAAACTTGTCCCAACAATTGGCAGCCATGGTCTCCTGTTAGGAGCTTCCCAGCACTTTGAAAATTAAAATATTTGATCCCCACAAAGCAGAAGTCTAGAAGAAGAAAGCAAAGCATTTTCGGGTAGCTGTTTCCTTGGTTTGTAATATAATTAAGAAATGGCACTTAACAGGAATGGTGGAGGTCTTTAAGAACAAGAAATCTTTCCAAGAGAACTACTTGTAGGATCACTAGAAAAGCAAATCAAAACCATCAGGATGATTTAGCAGATGCCGCAATGAGCAGAGGCGTGTTTGGAGGGGCAGAATTTCATGAAAATAACAGTTCCAAATGTTGTAGCATGGGGGTGGATTGATTATACTTTCGGCTTGTGTTTTCTAACAGTGGCATGGTGAACATTTCACTCAGAGGGAAGAATGGATTAAATTAAATAACAGCAAATTCTAGAAGCAAATAACACACCATGTGTGAAAAAAAAGATAAAAAGAAGACGGTTTCTACAACAGGATAATGATTCTAAACACAACTCAAAGTCTACACCTTGAAAGCTGAAGGTTTTGCCATGGTTCTCACAATCTCTCAACCTAAAGACCGTCAATAATCATTGGAGATTTGGTAGCTTTCGGTACACTTGACGTGACATGGTACAGAAATGCAGTTTTGTTCATTACATCTCCTTGAACACAATGTATGGGATTTTTATAAGACAATAACCAAAAGCATTTATTCATTTAGATAGATTGAGATAGATATGTTGTGTGTGAACAGGGTTGAGAATGCTGGCTGTAACACATCAGGCTTTTTGGACACTAGGATGATGAATAAATAACAGCGCTTTTACAGAATCTCTGGTGTCGTACTCACAGTGCCTCCATTCTGAATGTGGAGATGTACTGCTTTGTATTAAAAGCTGAATGAGGTCTTTGTAGTAATTCATTCACTACCTTGCTAAAAGCAAACGTAACTACTCAGCCATTACCTCCTTGTCAATGAAACACTGCCAGTTCAATTTATAGGAGTTCCCCAGAATGTTGCCATGGTAACCAGGTGAAAATAGAGAGCCTCTGCCAGCACGGAAGTGTTAACGTTACCATGGCATGTGGCATGATGCAAGAAAGGGCACTTTCACCCATTGAATGCCTTTGTGTTCTATGAACCGTTCGTACATATCTCCTGTTGTCAGCAGCCTGACACATACACCTAATACAAGATGATATGCAAACTGCTATGATTGTGTAAAACCAGTAAATCATTTTACTGACAGTAATACTACATCACGGCAAGATGCGATTTAAAATAAATGATGTTCTTAATTTGTTGACCTTTTCTATTTGCTTTGGGGGGTGAGCTCACTACCAACCCACGTTAAGCATTTAAGGGTAAAACAAAAAGGCCAAAATCTGTCATGATGTCAGAAAGCCAATTTCATAACATAATACACAAAAACAAATCTCCAAGTGTCAAATCCAGCCAGTCTGATCGAACATTAAAATGACTCATAACTGAAATAAAAACATCTGAACTGCTAAGCACACTTTTACTAGAAGGTAGAGACTGAATGTGACACATTTCTTAACATTGGTCACTAATTTATCAGCATGGATTTTGAGATAAAGAGTGATGCATGGATCGCTTCAAAATTCCTTTCTGTTCTTTTATCTGCTCTCAAACACCTTTGAGCATTTCGAACTTTTTGAAATGTGAATCACATCCACGGCTACTTCAACTTCAGGTTTTGACTTCAAAATACAGAGAAGGATATTGTTGCCCGTCAGTGCAAAATCTCTTCTCTCCAAAAAGGTATCTTCACAGGAGAATGAAAAACATCATTCATCTGAATGCGAGTCAACGGAACAAGATCTCATTGTAAGCAATTTTGGGCCAATTTTATTGGTCCATCCATCATGAAATTGGGACACAATGTAAAGGGCAGCTAGTGTTTTAAAATCGATGAAAACAAAAACGAAACACTGTGATAAGTTTTGTTCAAACAGTGATGATATGAATGCATCTTAGAATGTTCAGAATTCTGCACGGGCAAAAATGCTACATGAGCGCTTCAGTTTCACTGCTGCTCACCAGTTCAAGTAATGATATTTTACTTCCACAATAAGAGTTTTTAAAGAAAGGGGCAGCATTCGCCCATGCCAAATTACAAAATGTACATCATGAAAAAAATGAGGTTTTAGCTCATTATTATCATTTTGCAAAATCAGTAATCATAAAGAAACTACTCAGCTATCATACCGCAATGATTTTGGTGACCAACATCTTTAAAAACCTACAAACCAAGGAGATGATGTTCTAAAAAAACTTAATAAAGTGATAAAAGGATGTGGACGAGTCTCCAAAAACCAACCGTGCAGAAAAGGATGTGGACAAGGTCTCCAAACTTCAATAAAGGTTGTGAATGAGTGTGCAGAAACCCAAAAAACTTCAAATAAATAAATAAACGTCAATCAAAATTCAGGAAAGGATGAACGCTAGCTCTCCATCCTCCTACAAGCTCATGTGGACAACGTCTCCAACAACTCACAACTGAAAAGGACGGGAAGATGGGGAAAAAGTCCTTGGAAATTCCATAAACTGATTCAGAACTGTCACTGCAACCTTAAAAACATGTTTGAACCGATGGAAGAACATTCACAAAAACCAACAAACTGGCCAAAGAGTGTGGACGAGCCCTCCTGACCCCCCTGACCTGACAAAAGGGCGAGAAAATTTCCCCAGAATTCCACCAAAGCTCAAAAGTTCTTCAAAGCCCTCCACGTTGCCGAAACGATGTGAATGTGATAAGCCTACGAACTACTGAGAGTCCGCGGACCAAAGACGAGTGAACACGTTGAGTTCGCAAAACGCTGCAAACTTTGTGAAGGATTGTCACAAATGTCAACAACCACCAGGCATATCAGGCAAATCAGGCATATAAACAGGTCGTCGAATCCCTCAAACTAGACGGTAAAGCACGATAACGGCACGTCAGACATCCACGAAACACAGAAACTGGAGAAAGCGCGTGGCCAGGCTCCCACACAACCCCCGATCCTTACCTTGGGGTTGAGCACCAGCTGTTGCTCATCGTAGTGCAGCAGCGCGACCGAGTTGGACTCGGAGTTGTTCACGAAGATCTGCAGGCACGGATAGAGCGACGTGCCCTTGCAGTCGGCGCCGCACGTAAACACGCACTCGAAGCGCTCCTCGAGACAGCTCACGGAGATCACCGTGCAGTTGGCCGGCTTGCTCCGCATGCTCTGTAAGGTGGGGCTCAGCCAGCAGAAGCAGAGGATGAAGAGCGACAGGATGCCGCACGCGATCAGGAACAGTCCGAGCCTGATGCTCTTGTCCTCCGCCTCCGAGTACTCGTACGAGACCCTGATCTTAGCCATCGGTCTTCTCGAGTAAGCGTGCATGAAAAGGGCTCATAAAACCTGGAGGAAAGGGCTGCTCCCCGGCGCGGCGCTGCACCGGGGCTTCGGCTATGATCTCCCACAACTTGCCTCGCGCTGCATCTAACTCCTGTAGTACAGCGCTGCCTTACAGTGAATATCGTGCCGTCGGGCGGTGAGGGTGGATGGAAGTTCCCCACCCCCTCCCTGTTACACGCGTGATTCCTGCTTCATATCACAACAGTCCGTCCAGATTTGGATTTTGCCGAGAGGCTGGACGCTGCACGCGGGATTAGGTAAGCCTCTTATGCAGAAAGAGCACAGGGCGCTGGATAAACGTGGCCCTTGACCGAAGCGCTCTCGGCGTAAACGTAATTTTTTCTCCACCCGTATTCAGACAATTGCGCTACGATTGGCTAATAGTATCCCTTCTCCTGCTCTGTGATTGGTTGGTGATTCCTTTTCTTTATGATTATTAAGTACGAGCCAATCCCAGCTCTGGAGGCGAGATACTATTAACCAGCCATTACACGGAGCGGAAAACGGGTGTGGGGATACAGAGCCCGGCGTTTGAACATGCCGTTCGGGTGCTGGAGGGAGATGTTTGTTGTCCTTTGAACACTACACGAAGAACTAACTGTACAGTCCTGAGTATTTGAAAACAAGGGCTCTTTTAAAAGACAAAAAACTTTTAAAAGACAAAAAAAAAAACCCATCCTCACAACTGGCATAAAAAAGACTGCGAGGTTAACTCTCTCCTGCTACCAACAACCTGATTCAGAAAATATTTCTATTTATTTCACTATTCACACAAATGTAACTCGAACCCGCACATATTAAATACTTATGACTACTTGGTCAGATGGTCTGAGTCGACCGGTGTCCGAAGCACAGTTAGGCCTAAAAGTGCCAAAAATGAAATCAGCAATTGTGTTTTCAGGTAGTATTTACCTATGAAGCCTGCCTACATTAGAGTCACTCCTCAACATAATTTAAAGCACATCTCATCGCTAACAAGACACAGGGGACTGAGTAAAATCAGCCAAACTAAAATGAAGATTGTGCTTGGTTCGATTTTTAACAGAACACAGAAAAAACAAATCGACCAAGTATTACGAAACATGCAAAAACGTCCCTCCACAGAAATGTATACTAAACGTACTCGTGTTCGTGGTCATTCGCTCAAGCTGTCAAGTTTACTCTGAGTGATTTTTGGAATAGTTGACTGATTTTAGTTGTGTAAGGTCTGATTAGGTAGGTTTTTACAAAGTGTGCTACACACATGCTTAACAATCATCTGTGTGTCTTCGCTTAATTGTATGTGCGCTCCTGATATGATTCCTCCTGCCCTCTGACCATTTTATAACTATTTACATGTGGCATTCATTCTCCAGTCATGATGGAAAGCACTGGGGTTTATTCAGAGGCTTTAATGCATATCATCGCCTCTAAAGCTTGTGTTATGATTTCTGATTAGCTTTATGACCAGCAACACTGCCAGACCCCCTAAACTGTTGCTTAAGGTGCACTGACCTTGAGCTAATATTTAACTTCTTACTGAGAAGGACAGAGGTTATATATTTTATGTTTTTTTTATCTTACTGTTTACCTTTAGTATTTAGTAAACAACCTCTCATCATGCATGGTATGTTTTGCTTTTGGCCTCTAAATTGTGCTGTAGAAAGCTATAAGCCCTGATTAAGGGGTTGTAAAAAAATGAAATGGCTGAACTGAATATAGGTGGCGCGGTGGGTAGCGCTGTCGCCTCACAGCGAGGAGGGCCTGGGTTCGAATCCCCAGCCGGGCGACTGGGGTCCTCTCTATGTGGAGTTTGCATGTTCTCCCTGTGTCTGTGTGGGATTCCTCCGGGTTCTCCGGTTTCCTCCTGCAGGCCAAAGACATGAAGTCAGGCTAGTTGGACATGCTACGCTTATGTCTGTCTGTCTGTCTGCCCTTCGATGGACTGGCAACCTGTCCAGGGTGTATCCTGCCTTCGGTCCGATGACCGCTGGGATAGGTATGGGACTTTACGGTATGTTTTAGTTTGACGCTATATATAACTTAAATATATGATTATTGTAGATGGATGCTAGTCAACCAGAGATTAACACTTCTATTTAGGTCTTTATCCACTATTATGGTCCTTTTTTCATATATCTACTTTCTTCTAGTAAAAACACTTCCTTCACCATTTAGTGGGAGGTTCTCTGTGCAAAAGTACTCCTATGTAATTCAAATTAGTGTCCAGTTTTGTTTGTTGGGTTTTTTTTTTGTTTGTTTTTATAAAATTGGAAATGAACCGATAAAAGTCTTCAATAGGTTATATGGCTTAGTATTGCTGATGACATACATGGCACACCCACAGGTTATTCATATTTTCTGAAGCAAACTGCAAGATTACTAGAACAGGCTTATAGTGATTTATAATGACACTTATGCCATTGTAGAGGCCTTTCAGTGTCTGAGACTGACTGTGCATTCCAGACTAGTTTCACTATGTTCTGCATTATGCTGAAACCTGAAGGATATGCAGCATCACCCATGAGGTGATGTGAGTTGGGTCCAGAAAAAAGCTTTTAGAATGCTGAAAATGCATTCCAGTTGCTTTTGGGCACCACTCAGAAAGACCATGCATTCTTTGGGATTAATTTGCACAGCCTGCCAAGGAATGATAATCATTTACACAAGCCAGAAACAGAGAAATACAGTTACATTTAGTGATGAATTGTAATACTGAATATTAACAAGCTCAATCAACTTCAGTTTACTCAAAATTCACATTTAGCAAGTGATCTTCACACATCACCCTGTCTTATATCATCTTTATGGGTTGCCAGTATACTCCCTTATCAAGTGTAAATTGCTCTTTCTAACGTCTCAAGCCTTGCATATTCTCACCTCTTCATGCCTTTTTGACCTTCTTCATCCCTACAGTCCCTATTGTTCCCTTAGACCTTGTGATGCCCCTGACCAAGCCTCCCATTAATGGGCAGGAGGTCTTTCAGTGCTATTGCTCTCTAGCTCAAACTATCTGCTTCAATGTGTGTGTGACTGTTCTTTGCATGCCTTGAATTTCAACGTAAAACATTCCTTTTTACTGTACTCTATTATTCTTCCTCTGTCTTAGTGATTGACCCCTGTTGTAAGCATAAATACATTTCTTGAAAAAATAATATAAACAGTTGGGTTTGTGAAAGGTGCTATGGAGGGAAAACCATAGCAATCCTCATGTTCCTTAAAATCCTATCCTTGACCTTTGTACTAAATTCGACAGATGGTGCTCCTGACCCACAGGTATCAGTTCAACTACAGAACTGATTCTTCTCAATTATCACATAAACTTGTCAACAGTGCACCCCTCAATCAATTGATCCTAACACAGGGGGTCATCTAATCCAATTCTGTGTATATAAATGGTTTGATTGGATAAAAAAGGCACTCCAAAAGAATGTCCAAGATAGGCAGCCAAAATCCAGGAATGTTCCATGCTGTAGCCACATGAGTAAAAGCCCAAATATCTCAGCTCACCACAGTAGCTTGTGGGCCATGGGACTGATAACTAAACCATTGAGGATTTAGTCACATGAGTCCGACTACCACACACATCCCAAGCCCACATTTATTGGGCCTCATTCACCAATATCCTCCTAAGTTGGTTCTTAAATACATTCTTTAGAAATGTCCTAAGAAAAAGTCTACTTTAGATTCATGACGTGTTCTTAAAGTGCAGAATTGTTCAGGCCTTTGTGATTTCGAGTGTGTGTAGATTCTGTCCCAAATGAGAAACCATTGGTGAATGTCAGAATCTTCATGAAAACTGCTTAAGTGGGTTTGAGAATAAATTTCTTCTTAAGAACCGCTGGAGAATGAAGCCCAATGTTTCCACATTTCTTCTGTAGGACCTATTTTATGACCCTATTATCTTTTTATGGTTACCACCTCGGTCTTCTGTGAAAGCAATATCTTTGAAGGCTCAAGGCTTCTGTTAAAGAGATTTTTTTTGCTGAGATGGTTTGTAGCTTCCATGCTATGCATGTATATACCCACTTCCAACTGCACCATATGCAAACAGAAACCAGTGTGAGATGTATTGTCTGAGACATATTATGGTGATATTAGGTCAGGCACATGTAATACTTGTGTTGCACACGGTTTAGGCCTCAGTCATAATTAGTGACGGAGTCAACAATAAAACTAAAATACCTGTGGTGAAGTACTGCTTCAAATAAATGCAGCTGTTTACTTTATCCACTTAATCATGTGCCTGTCACAGATTTGTGAATGCAAACTGCTTTGACCCAACAACACAATTCAAATGTCAGCAAACTAATGCAGGTTTTTTTGTACGTTACAGCTGTATTCAAAAGTTTAGGCCAAATTAAACATGTTGTTGATTTTTAAAGTTAAAAGAAGTAAATACAACTTTAGCAGCAGTTAAAAAAATATTTTATTTTATACTTTATATTTGAATAACCTAAAATAATAATAAAAAATAGTAACTGTGGCATGTGCAAAAGTTTGGACACCCTACTAAGTCAGTACTTAAAAACACACCTTTGGCAAATATCACAGCTTACAAATACTTTTATTTGTAGCCAGCTAGGAGTCTTTCTATTCTTACTTTCAGATTTTTCATTGCAGAACACTTCTGGTTCTGCAATTCTGTTGGGACTGTTTCGCAGGCACAACGCATGCAAATCTACTTAAAGATTTTTTTTTTACAAATTGATATTGATAACATGATATCCAGTGAGGGGACTTTGATGACTGTGATTTCCAAAAGTTTCACCTTGCATTTCTTTAAATAGTTCATAGTGGATTTTGAGATGTATTTGAGATGATTTGAGATATTGAGATGCTTCTGCACAGGTGTGATGTTATATCTTTTCATGTCATGCCTTTATTTTTTGCACCAAATTATGAAAAGTAGTTTTACTATAACAGTGCATTTCCTGAAGAAAATGCAGACTGATTAAGCAATATGAGAACAGTTACTAAGGTGTTGCCAGGCGGTTCCTAAGGTATCACAAGTGGTTGCTAGGTCTTTTTAGCCGGATGCTATGATATCCTAGATGGGTGCTAAGGTGTTGCAAGGCAGTTGCTATGCTCTCCCAGGTGGTTAGTATGGCATCCCAGGTGGTTGTTAGGCTGTTGCTATGGTATACCAGGGGATTGATAAGGTGTTGCTAGGTGGTTGCTGTGATATCACAGGTGGCTGCTAGGGGGCTGCTAGGCTGTTGTTATGGTATCCCAGATGGTTGCTAAGGTGTTGCTAGGCATTGCTATAGGTGCTAGGCATTGCTATAGTTGCGATTGCTGGATTGAACTTTTGTTAACCACAGGGCTGGAAAGATATATTTGATGCATCCTTGAAATCACTCAAAATGTAGACTGCATTTCTAGGCTGTGTATAGAGGATTCTTCACTTTGGAATGGCTTAGTAGTGGCTGAGTAATGCAGCCTACCTCGGCTGCAGCCTAGGCTTTGGAACGCAGCTTAAGAGAGTAAGGAGGGATGAAAAAACGACACAGAGAGAAGTGCAGGTCAGTGTGACTGTGCAGCAGAGTTTGAGGACCAACACTGTGTGCATACATGCTGTTTTGTGACTGTCAGGTAAAGAAATAACTGGGCTTCTAGGGGGCAAGAATTAATAGGGAAAAAAAAATTACAAATGGATGAGTGTGGGTCAAAACAACATTGAATTCATGCTCGGGTGCCTGCCCTGAGGTAGTATATGCGAAATGGTGTCTTTTGGTCTAGCAGAAATACAGTAAATGGGCCACTTTTGCACCCTATTCTTTCCAGTGGAAAAAAATAGTAACTTAACAAAGATTGCATGAAAACCATATAATGAATCAAAAGCTGTATACAAGCAAACCATTCTTGATCTGACCAAACATTGTTTGAAAACCCTGGAGGACGTATTAGCAGACAAAAATCCAGCAGAAAAATAGGAGCAATGCACAATTACTAATAAGAGTATCAACGAGTAGTGTCGTATCTATATCAGTATCATTAAAATTCTAACAATAACCATCTGTATTGTTGTTACACCTTGCTGGTGTACAGTTAGACACTGTAGCCCAACTGTTGATGAGTAGTTTATGTTCTGTCTCTCCGTTAATGGCCAGTTTCTGCTATTGGTCAGAAGATAAAAAAAGCAGTGGAGGATGAAGTGTATGACAGTCTATATTTCAAGTGTATGACAGTATTTGCTTACTCTTACCTTAAAATAAGAAAACAATAAACTGTAATTCTTGCAGTCAAAAAAACACTGACACTGTGCTCTGTTCTCTAGTTTGCAAACTCCCTCTAGTGGATGACATGGGAAACAATGAATCACTTCTATTAAACTGTGTAGTTCACACAGGAACCACACAGGGAGAGTGCTACAGAGTAGAGTATAACTCACATTAAAAATTCTTAGCAATAGCAAACAAAAGCATGGAATAAGGGCATGAGACTTGCATTAAGTAGCCTATTACATATAAATTTACAGAAGTATGTGTGGAAGTACCACATCAACCACAGCTTATTAAATTTAGGTACAGCTACCCTGAACACGGTAAATATAAGCGAGGAGCTGTAAATATAATCACCTTTTTCTGATATATATATATATATATATATATATATATATATACACACACACAGAGAGAGATATATAGATAGAATATATGCCATGTCTTCCCTTATTGAGCATTCCTAGAAAACATATCTACATTCCCATGGCCCCAGTGAGAGATCACAGTTAACATAGACTTCATAAGTAGTTGCCAAGATGACCTGACAATGTTCATTTTGTCCATTAACTAGTACATAACTTGAGTTTTATGTAGTAAACTATATGATCTGTTACTTCACTCGACCATCTTGTGTGTGCTACACTGACTCTTCAAAAAGGGTGCGCTAGAAAAACAGCACAGAGCAGCAGTTGTGTTTTGGTTGACCTATGCTGGACAGCAGCCATTGAAGCTGTTATGCTAGCAGGCCTAAAACTAGCATATGATTAGCTTTAGATGTTGGTGTGCTGGGTGACCAGTTAAAGCAGCACCAGAAGAGCATAGATCAGGTGTGGTTCTGCTTTTTTTTTTGTATTATAGTTAGTTCAAGAGCATGCCTAATCAAGGTAGAGTACATTCCTATTGAAAAATCTAATAATTGTTCTCTCATGTTATGACCTTTGTTAACCCCTGGCCCTATTACCTGTATTACAGTCACATTGGGTCATAAAAAGAGCAGAGAGAATGTAGACCACTGGAACACAGGTCCTGGGAATGCAAGTACTTACCGTATAGGCATCAGTGAATGTAAGGGTTATAGTCTCTTCACACCTCTGTGAGTAGAAAAGTTACTGTTTAGATGCGTAATACTTTCTGTCTATTGTTTTGGTTCCAATGTATTCAAACTTTTTAATTTTAAAATCTATTCTAATCTTATAGCTGCTATCTAGCACACATTATTTTATGACGGTTGTGACTTTAGGCAGTTGTAACATTGTGTTTAAAAGAAAAAAAATACTCTTGTAAATACAATTTTATATACAAAGTTATGATCAACGAAGTATTTGGTTAGAGACAGGTATTAATTCAGCAGGTGTAAAATTAAACATAAAAAAACGTTACAAATATTAAGTTTCATCTGCACAAGAAGCACAACTGAGCCGACTTCGTAACCATAGATTTTTTTTTATTGTTTTTGTTTTTCCTACGAAATGCTGCTGTTGAAAACAGCCAGTGAAGTGCCTCAGTCCTCCTGCAATCGCATCCACATCTTAGTCACATGGGTGTGGCTGTCCTTGGTTCACTAAAAGTCTGGCTCTTTAGTTTATTCTCAGCTTTACTGGTGGTGACCAAAATGTACAGGATGCCAGCTCGTGGTCCCCTGTTCAGCAGCTCCAGCAAAAAGCCACATTACCCCCACACACATACTGCCTCCATGCTACCTCCAAAAAATGAGGTTCAACAGGACACCAATTCTGTGGGTTTTTTTCTTTTTTTCTGCAAAATAGAGATCATTACATACGTCTGTCATACACGCACGCACGCACACACACACACACACCTTTATTTTTGTGATGTCCAAAAGAAAAAAAAAAAAAAGAAAAAAAAAGACACTTCTATTACAAAATTGTAACAAAGACTGGACAGTGTTTTCCTAGTTTGTTCGTTCAGAAAGGAGGAATATCTATACATTTTGAACACTAGGAGAGCTGCAGTTCTGCAGCAAGGATGCTTTCAAGCTATTTGCATGGAAATGGGTGACTGTAGTAGTGAAGGGCTGCATTTGTGTTGAGACGTGAACAAATTAATTTAAAATACTTTTATAAGAGTCTATGCTCTACAAATGTCTTCATACTTAAAAGATGCACTTAACCACATTATTTGTATTTTTTTTAACCAAATAGTGCCTTAAACATTGAACATTTCAATCTCTCCAGGCCTTCGAAATGTATCATACGTTTGTATGTGTGCACAGTTTGATGGTTTGTTGAAGCACATGAGAAAATTAAGAACTAACCTTATTCGGTTACTGTTACGCTGCATTTGTGCATGGCTGCCTGCCTTTCCGTGCACATGGATGGCAGACATTTAAAGAAAAGTGAGACTTCTCATTAAAAAACCAAAAAAAACAAAACAAAACAACAAAAAAAAAACAAAAAAAAAACAAAAGCAAGAGAGGAACAAAGGAAGAGAATTTTTTCTTTAGCTCTGGTGGGTAGGATGTTTTCAGCAGCACATTACGATGGAGGAAGTATCCCAGCACAAAGCAGCAGGCAGTAGTAGCACTTCAGATGACGCTGGAGTAAAAAGCAGGATGCCTGAACCACAACTGGCCTCTGCCATTTCAGCAAGTGTCATGCCAAGTCAGTCCATCCCCATGAGCAGACCTCAGAAGGCTTGTTGGGCTGGATTGTAGTTGAACGTGGATGGCACGTGTGGCCGCTCTTCTAGCTTGTCATACTCCAAGTGAAACTCCTGTGGTGTTTTTAAAAAAAATAATAAATTTTTCTTTGATTTTTCAGACAAGCTACATAAACAACTGCTGTGCACAATGTACCTCTGCAATACTGCATGGGATCACAAACCTTCTTGTAAATTTCACACACAGACTCAGAGATGCAAACAGCTAACAGCTAGTGTCTTAGACTGAAAAGTAAAAATCTAATTTGCATGACTTTTCACTTACCCCAAATATAGTCAATCAGCCTTTAATTTACAACTCGAGCTCCTGAGCTAACTATGCCAACCAACACTGGAATAAATACACGCCAAAAAATTTATATATGTTTGAATAATGTTGATAAGCTTTGTAAACCTATTAAAAAGATGTAAAATGGCATGGATAGACCTTATTTACACCACTAAGCCAACACTGGAAGTAATTTTTTATCATCTTCATTCCGCGTCAATGCATGCAGCTGAGAGGTGGTTCTGGGGCGGAGTCACTGGTGGGTCTAGCATCCACTTCACATCAGGTTTATACAATTGAGGTTCATTTGTCTAGAAAATTTGTTACTGGATGTATTGTGTACTCACTTAGCTTCTCTACCTACATTACCCTACAATGCATTTGTATTGTGAATTCCCTTGGCCTCATCTTTGGTCATCTTGGGCAGAAGGATTTCAAAGGGTCTCAGGAAAGAGTGATTTCAGTTCTCCCAAATGGCTTCTTTTGGCTACAAGGAAAGTTTTTTTTCGTTTTTATCATTCACAATGAGTCACACTATCTAATTATTATCATTCTAAAATCACACCTACTTACCTGCACAACCTGATGAGACCTGGATGCAGTTTGAGCAGGTTTGCTTCCTGCATTGGCCTAGCAGCTCCAGCTCTAAACTAAAAAAGTAAAATCTGGACACCAAACACATCTTTCCTGATCGACTGCATTTGGAGCAAGTGAAAAAATCATGTTTGAAGAAAAAAATAAAAAATGAGAGCCTCTAGACTCTGCTGTGACAATATAAAATATGTCCTTGTTGAGACAGTCAAACGCTATATTATAAATGCAGATATTTGAATAGCCAAAATTGTAAAAATACCCATTCCTACTTATGACTTGCATTTGAGACGTACCTTTGCTACTTTTCTCCAGTTAAGACAATCAAAGAAGTAATATGTCCCTCTTTCATAGGTATTGGTCTTTAGCGTGGGCTCCATGCCTGGTGCTCGTGTGATCCACACCCTCTCTTCTTTATGGTACCTCCAGTCGCGATTGAAACTATGAACACATTATGGAAATAAAGCTAATACCTTAAAACATGCACATAAAGTATTGGTGGTACATCACATGTTTCATATTTTATGGTTAATGATTTAGATTCAGGTTTCCTACTCCACAAAGCCCTGTAGAGGATGCACAACTCCCAAGTACAACACCAATGCACATTAATCAAATTCTAACAGCTCTCTCATACTGTGTGCATCTGCCACCGATCTCAGTAAAGATACTACAAAGCGGTTCACAGATCAAAAGAATTGTTTAGACTTTTACTTTACATTACTGGATGGGCTGTAATTGATCTGGATGTCACAAAGACACTACAGAGCAAAATGAGTTGGGCACCATTCTTATTTGGGCCTCATTTCCTGTAGCTGGATCAAATGAGACAAGCTTCTCCAAGAATAGTGAGCTCTAGTTAATCAGAAACTTGTTAACATTAACTTAATTAATTAGGGAACCAGTCCTGTGACAGGAAGGTTGCTGGTTCGATTCCCTCGCTTGACAGTCCCCCATGACTGAAGTGCCCTTGAGCAAGGCATCTAACCCCCAATTGCTCCCTGGGTGCCGTGTATAGGGCTGCCCACCACTTCGGGCAAGCGCGTGCTTTTACTAGGGTGCATGTATTCACTGCATGGATGGGTTAAATGAGGAGGTCTAATTCCACAGTGTGCAAACACAGTTGGCTGACGGTTCTGCGTTCTGCTTCTCAGAGAATAGAACTGGCTTGTTAATCTGAGACATATGTGAAGTGACCAAACTGGGCAGACCGCCAAACAATATATCAGAAGGGACATAATGAATATTACTTAAAATAGCAAGATTCATGCTGTTGTGAAGGGGCACAGGACACAGAGTACAAGGTACTTTGTGATATGCATCACAAAATTCTGATCAGATTCTCATCAATGAAACCGTTCAGTTTCTCACAAGCTTCCACCTTGTTCTGCTAACTGTAATCCTATTGTGTATTAACTCATTATTGATTTGAAGTGATTGGCTGTGATTAGCTATATATATTCACCATGGTATAAAGAAGGAATGTTGCAAAAAACGAGACTGATGCTGAGGCCAAGGATGAACTTTAAAGACAGAACAACTGTCTGACTCACAGGAGGTCAATGGTAGCTTGGTGGAAGAACTGAAAATCAATTGGAGGCATTTGCTTGTTTTGAGAACTCTGAGTCCCATTTAGGAAGTGAAAGTGAGTCAGCCTTTTTGAACCTCATTTTACTTATTTTTTTTGTCCTTCTGTTTATTTTTGAACAAATTTAAACAATTATTAAGCAATGATTCCCTTGAATGTTTAGTATTTTTCTTCAGCACTGCTAGAACTGTCAGACACATTCTTTGAATAAATCAGGCAAAACCTTACCAATTGTTTATTTGTAAGTCAAAGCAACGTTGCCTATGCCTTGTCCTAGCCCAATTACAAGCTGTTATCAAATGTACAGCTCTCCACCTTGCAGCTTTAACATTACCAAAGGCTGCAGTTTCATGTCCACTGATGTCCTACCAAAACTTCCCATTCTATGATGATCATGATTATGTCAACTGGTTCTGTACATTACATACTCAAATTGTGACTGTCTACTACTATAGCGATTAAATAAGAGAAATGAAAACTGCCATTACATGGCAATTAAGAGAATAAGTGAGAAATAAATAAAGAGTAAGCAAAGATGAAACATGCAACAAAATGTGCAAAAACAGTGTCAACAATGGATTTAGTGGACAGGATTTCTTCCAAAGCACCCAATGCATTCAAAATTCTGTTTTTGTTTTTTATTATTAGAGCCAGTAACAATATTAACTGACTTTTCCATGCATTCAAACCTAGCACGCAAAACAGCATGTGAAGAACTGGATAAAGAACTAGAACTTAATGGGAAAGCCATCAAAAAGAACAAGCATTTAGCTGGTCCATATAAAGCAAGACATTACTAGAATGCGCTTTACTGGAGACAGCTGTAGCTACCTTGGCTGTGAACTGAGGGGTTCTAACTATAATGGTTTCTATCACTTTGCAGCTAAATCAGTTGCCTAAAATGATCCCAAAATAAACAAAATGTTGTTATATGACCTAAAGGGAATAAGATAATCCTGGCCATCACTAAATAGTACAGGCAACCTGGATGAAACAACTTCATAACACCAGCTTCCTAACAGGAACAGTTGGTCATGATACTTCCAGTCTAACATCACCATCAAACTTCAACTCTCATCACTACAAGAAGGACTAGTGGTAATGGGTCCAATTCAGTTCAATTCAAATGCATATTGATTTTTTCCCCCTCAATGAGCATTGTCACAAAGCTTTACAGAAATCCAGGTCTAAACCCAAAGTGAAAAAGCCAAGGGTAACAGTGTCAAGGGAAAAAATTCCCCCAGAGCAAGAGGAAGAAACCTTCATAGATATCAGGTCATAGATAAGCTTACAGAAAAGTATCCCCTAACCCATGGTTACCAAATTTACAGCTCTGCAACAGACATGATGTAATGTTTGTACCAGAACTGTCTAGAAATTCTAAGACTTAATGCCTCCTTGTTTGGTAATGTTATTAAACAAATTTTGCATGTCAATCCTGCTGTCAAGCTGTCCTTATTTAACCAAAATAAGTACAGACACAGCAAGGATGCATGATATACATGAAAATATTATGATTATATTGCTATACACTGCAATGGTGATAAGCTTTGTGTTATATATTTACAATGCATGCATAAATCAGTGATGTGACATGGTTAAAGATCGGCCTGCATTATTTTGATTTAAATGATTTACTTCTGCTGTATTAGCACTTTCTGCAGTATCAGTCTTGTAAAAGCCAACATTCAAACAATACCCTACTATGTCCTAAGACATACTATAATTTAAAAAGCCATTTTTCCCCCTCACTTAAAAAGGACGGATTTGGTATACATACAGCTCTACTGCTGCTAAAAGCTGGAGCAGGTCTCCACCATTCATGTAGTAAAGGTAGAAGAGAAGGTCTTCTCCATATCGTGACAGTTTTATTGCAGCAAGCTGTGGAAGCGGGGGAAAAACTGATTATGACACTGTTTCCCACAATACCATATAGTTTCAGTCACACAACAGCTGCGTTCCTCAACACAATCATACTAATAGAAAGGCAACTCAACTTCCGTCTATGGTGCCCAGTAATGGCTCTACAGCTATCCCCTGGTTTGAATAAAGCTTGTTTGGTGTTGCTAGTGCACACAAACAGGGTACATGGCAAGGGGGAAGAGATGGAAACAAAAGCATTAACTGGTCAGCAACAGATCAACCACAGTCAGAATTCAAACAATTTAATTCACATGAAGACAAAATTTCAGCTCTAAAGCACAAATCTATTTTGTGGTACATTTTCACTGGGCATCAGCTCACTTATTAGCAGTTATGATGTTATGATGTTTTTCGGAGGCTTTTAGTCCTGACCATTGACCTGTCTAGTAGTAGTTATCCAAGTATACTGGACTTGTGGTATAACATTGAAGATAAGGCAATACCTTCAGCATGCTACCATCAGACCACCACTCCATCACACAATTTAGTGGCAACAAAACACTAACACACTAACCCCATGGCTGTAACACAACATGAAAGTTGCTGATTTGCATGTCAAAAAAACTGATGGGGATGTAATAAAAGGCGTGATGAGGAATGAGATGATTTGCATGAGATGCACTTTGAAAAAAATCATGGAAAAAAAAGATGAACAGATCAGATATTAATTGCTCGTAAAGACGGAGAAATTGATTGTTTCTATACTGAATATGTCCGTTGCTTATGTAAGTCTCACCAATTAAATCTGTAAAAAAAACACGCTCTGTGGACAAACAGTACGCCTGATGAATACATTAACAGCCTGTGACTGCTTGTAGTCAGCAAATTAGTTAGCGCAGATCACTGGGTGTTTAGGTCACGTGTTGCTGAAGTAATGTTTACTAAAATAAATATGAAATACTAAACACACAAGTAAGGAGGCCTTCTCAGACTGACTGTCTGTAGCACACATTTATTCGATAGTCACCTTTCCAGCTCATTTAGTGGGTCACACTGTACATCAGCCAGAATGTCAAGGATTTTCAAGAGTGAAACAAAAAATTATTAGACTTTGTTGTCCCAAGTCATCACTGTTTATATGCCTAACAACATATTTACAGAGGCAGTCCAAAGAGAGAGAATGAAACAGGACAACAACTTGTCTTGAAGTCTTGAGTTCTAACTGCTTTAATTACAAGATACAATATGTCTTCAACATTACACTGCAAGTCCAGTTGCCTTTATTTACTACTGCTAAATACAGCAGTTATGATGTTGGCAGCAAAAGTGGCATGCCGAACCAACAGTTACATCAGTTACAAAGGTAGTTTATCTGTGTTTATCTTGAACCTACCTTATTCCTTATGTGAATGTTGGTTAAATACTCCGATGGAACATGGAAGTCTGAAAGACAGAAGAGAAGGTGTTATTGAGATACAGGTGGATTTGTTCCCGCCTTGGTCTGATATTTGCCCACTAAGTGAGACACTCACCAATGTCTTGGGGCCGACAAGGTACAGATGCCCAGGGAGAGGCAAACTTGGGATAAAGGTTTCTGCAAAATCACAAAAATCATGAGAGAATTACCAAAGTATTAAAATCACATTAATTTCAGTCTTTTCATTAATGATCTTTCAGATGATCCCAAAGGTCCAATTAACGGTCCAGTGCCAGAAATTGCTCAACCTTCAGTTCTCTATAAAAAGGCACTAAATCAAAACTTTCTTCATAGTTAAATGGTTAAGAGGTGAACAGTCATTTAGAGCAATTTCTTGAAATTTAGAGTCAGTTCGTTCACTCTGGTGGCGAAAGGAACCAGATGTCTGATGAGTTTAATGCCTCTATAAGCTCCTACGCAGAGAAGTCATTACATGAAACGGGTTATGAATACACTGCCACCATTATCAACATTACATATAAAAAGCAGTTTTATTTTGGATAGGATATAAAATGACTATATTTGCACTGTAAACGTCAAGACCATTGGTTCCTATCAACATCACTGTAAAGAAATCGGAGTCAATACGTTTTTTATATTTTTATATTATAAAATTAACAATTTTATATCAAACTACTCTGAATCAGTGATTATCAAAGTGATCTCAGTCACTAAATTATAGAGAAATTTTGAAAAAGTAACTGGAGTTCCGATTGCTCTTCACAATTTGTGAATTACACTTACACAAGCAAACTCACGTGGCGTGAAAAGGCGACTAATTCAGAAACCGACCAACACAAACACGATAGCTCTTTTCACCACTGAGTTGATTTGTCAAAAGTCTGTTAAATTGTTAAACTATTTCATGAAGGAACAAACAAAAATAAGGAGTTACTTCCAAATCAATTTGCTGCTCTAACAACTGAAAAATACAATGGAAAATGGGAAACTGCATCAAATCTATGGGAAGATCCTGCAGATATTATCTTACTTCTGATTAGCTCACAGATAAAATACGATAGGGACTGGCTAAATAATGACTGAACTGCTGCTGTGCTGTGGAAGAAGCGATTCTTTAAAAACTCTTCAAATCTGTAGAATTCACATGAATGGAGTGTTTAGTATTCAAAACTAAATTTGTATGTATTTATATATTTTACATGGTGTAAACTTTGATTTATACTATCAGGTGCATTGACAAAATTTGGCTTGTGGACAAAAACCCCCCCACCTATGTTTACACCTATAAGAACTCTGTCAACTGAACTTTCATCGGCTATGCGGTGAATTTAGTTCAACAGGAAACAAACATGTTGATCAAGCTAAATGCTAGCTAGTCAGCCATAGAAAGCAGAGTGATGCTGGTATAATGAAAAATGGTGAAGCTGTTAAAAGTTGACAAAGCTTAAACTCTCCATGTAAATTTAACTAAACGTACACAGTTTACTCTCGCCTGTATATTGGTGCGGCTAAACTTGCTGGACAGGTAGATACTGACCTATAAAAAGAAATTAAATACCTCTCATTGAACGAAAACACAAACACCTGATTTACTTCTTTAGGTACTGTTTACATTCTGAATGGTCACTACTAAGAACCATTTTAAGTCATCTGTCCCAACAGGGCTGTACAGCAAATTCTTTAGCACACAGGAGGCAGACAGGAGTACATTTATTACCATTAATTTTTTTTATATTAAGAAAATGGACCAAGTCATAAAATAGGCAAATCTTTTAGCCACTCTGGGTAGGGGTGGGCAACACTGCACTATTTTCTTATGAAAAATAGTGAAATATTTTCTTTTATCACCATGATACACAATATGCTTTTATGAGCACACTGTGGATATTATCAGTAACTAAAGAACAAGGGCCAATTTCATGCATCATTACAAAGACAGCACAATTAGTCCTATTAAACTGGATTTTGTACAGAAAAGTATCTATCCATCCATCCATTTTCTAAGCCGCTTCTCCGTCAGAGTCGCGGGGGGATGCTGGAGCCTATCCCAGCAGTCTTTGGGCGGAAGGCAGGATACACCCTGGACAGGTCGCCAGACCATCGCAGGGCAGACAGACAGACACAGACAGTCACTCACACTCACACCCAGGGGCAAATTAGCACGTCCAATTGGCCTGACTGCATGTCTTTGGACTGTGGGAGGAAACCGGAGAACCCGGAGGAAACCCACGCAGACACGGGGAGAACATGCAAACTCCACACAGAGAGGACCCAGGCCGCCCAGAAAAGTATATGAAGTATAATAATCATTAAATGAATAGTCTTTAAATGTTCCACTGCTGACATAACATTAACACTGACTTAAACATCAGGATGTGAGGCCGAACACAGACACATAACTATAGTATCACAGAATAAACATTTGTATGTTGTGAGCTTTTTTTTGAGTGTCCACTTTTAACATTAACAATTCTACATGCAAGAACTTGACATAGCTTTTTACTATTTTTGATACATCGGTAATGTTTGTGAGATAAATAACAGCCCTGTCTATCAAGTAGTTACAGTAAGTGTCCACTGTGTGCAAATTCCTCATCCAGAACACACACAAGGGATTGTGGGATATCGAGCCCACATACAGTTGTGTCTTGAACAGCGGGTCATGAAGTATGTTCAGTAACTGTGCCTTTCCAGAATCCACTGGATATGACGGACATCATATATTCCCACAACCTTTCGTAAAGCTTTTTATCAGATCCGACACCTCACCACAAGGCTAACCATCCTGGTAAAAGTGAAATAAACGCAGCACAAAAACTTGCTTTCATTAGTCATAAATCGCAGAATTCAACAAATAAAGTGCATGTGCAATTAGAGCGCACTCTTAAATTACTTCCATATGAAGAGGAAATCAGCAGCATTTACAGCTACATAAAAGAGGACAGAAGGAAAGGCCAGTTTTAGATACAATGTCACATATCTCAAACAGCTGGTAATTCTTACTTTCCAGCAACAATGGCTAATTCCAAACAAGTCAAGGTCTGATCTCTTATCTAGTGTATACTGAGACGGTGTGGCACTCACTCTGGCGAGTTTAAATTTAGGCCGAGCGTCGTCAGGTCATTCCCCAATGCCAAGTGCACCATGCCCGGGTCCGTCTCTGCTGCTCGAATAAATGTTAACAAGCCAATCATCCCAAACTGGTCTGTCACCATCCCAGATGGAATGTTAGTCACTCGGCCTGGAAAATAAAAGCAGGGTGACCTGTGGATTACATCTCAAAACTGGTGGAGAGGCGGCAAAAAGCTCTTGATGGTGTTTGTATGGTTGTGCAACTATGATTGGCTCTCACCATCTGCCAGCACCTGAATTCCCTTTTTCTGTTGGTTATTGTTCTGCGACATCAAGCTCTTGTCTCCAGGAAATTTGGGCCCATCTGTGCTGGATACATTTTTACCTGATGAGTTTAAGTTCTGCAGTTGAGAGAGAAGAAAAGGTGATGGCAAAACACAAGGGAGGTGAACACTTTTGAAACCTTCCAAAGCAGAGTAGAGGCTCATCAATTTTACAACAAAAAGCATAGTCACTCTTCCTAAGCTATGCTTCAAAAAGAAAAATAGCATCAGTTATGAAAGAAAAGACGAGAAAAAGTCAGACAATCAGAGTGATGTGCCAGAAATACAGTTTCTCATAGGAGGAATATTCACACATCAGAATACATGCTGATTTATGCTTGAATTGATGCTTTTATTTTTAATATGGCATAGATGCTGCAAGATGAATCATACAGTCTACAGGCAAAAGAAAACAATATATATAATATAAAAAAACTATAGCTGCAAGAAATACTCAAATATTTGAATATTATGTAAGAATAAGAAATACGTTCCACTTTACACATCCAGTTCTAAAAAAGTTGAGACATTAGGTATAACAAGTAATAATAGTTTCTTATAAATTCACTGACACACAAAAATAAAATATTTAAAATAAAATACTTGTTTTTTTTTAATATACAATCATTCTGAAATTGATGCCTGCAAGACATTCCAAAAAGGTTGGGACAGTGGCAATTTAAGACTAGGAACACTTCAAAATGTTAAAAAACAGGTGATGTAATTATGCATCGTATATAAGCAAGAATGGGTTGATGCTTGGCAAACAATGTTTCTCAGTGAGCAAGTACAAGGATTTCTGGTATTTTAACCTCTATGGTGCATAATATCATCAAAAGACTCAGGGAGACCAGAGTGTGTGTGTGCTCACTAGTGTGTATGTGGTGTTTCACTTCACGGATGGGTTAAATGCGGAGGTGAAATTTCCCTGTTGTGGGACTAATAAGTATCCCTTAACTTAACCCTCAGACAGCACTGCAATAAAAAAACCAGCATGTTTCTGTGATGCCCAATCTGGCAACCCTGAAGATGTTGCCTCTATGACCACCAGTGAGCAGGCGAGCAGAGTCATTTGAAATGTAGTCTTAAAAATTAAAAACTTTTCCTCATAAAACCTTTTCGGGTTTATAAACAATAGTAAATTTATGGGTTATTTGAATGGCTTTTCTGTTTTAAGGCATTTTAATTATCTAATATTTGTTGCAACCCTAACAATATCTATGTTCTGACCTAGCAGATACATGTGCTTACCGCTTTGCTGTCATCATTACTCAATGTGGGATCCTTATAGTTGGGTCCGGGAAGTGCAGGGAAGTCCTCGTTGTGGATAGAGAAGTCTTGGGACTGTTCATTTGATGGTTTTGTGACCATGCCAACTATAAAAAAGGGAAAGCCCTCGTTATTAAAATTAAAAGCTGTAAAACAAGTGAACCTTTTTAATATGTAATATTATAAAAATGACTAATCTACTAGTTATTGCCATTAATTTATTTATTACTAAAATTAAGTTGTCAGAATTTTTAAAAAGATCAAACAATAGAACTGGTTCTAACTGAGCAATAGAAAACAATGCAAATCTGAATCAATCAAGTGACTGTGACAGCCTAACTGTAAAAAGAACAACTTCTGGCCCTTAGAGACACTCTTACCATATGGAGCTCTCCCAGCCAGTGGGTTTAGCAGAGGGGTTGGATTTCCACTTCCTTCCCTTCGACTCCTGTCTGCTAACGCAGGGAAATCTGACAGGTCCAGTCCAGTCACATTTTCACTCCCATCTGAGTGAAATTGAGACCATGGAGAGATTGCCCATAAGAAACCAAGGTACATGCTCCAAAACAACACATGTGGATGAAATTCTCTTACCATAACACCAAGAGTTGAGCGACAGATCCTCACCTGTTCCATTGAAGATGTTGCTTGATAAAGAACTGTTCATCCCAAAAGCAGGATTTCGGCCCATTCCAAACCCAGACATACTGTGAAGAGAGAAAATAATGGCGATAATTATCAAGGCAATGCCTGAAAAGATATCAGTTAGGATCTTAGGAATTGAGGATCAATTTTAACCATATCTTTGCACAAAAGTTGAACATATTGTGGTCACTCAGCAATGTTCTATTTTTTTTTTTAAATCCCTTGAATTCCCAAACTTATTACATCTCAGGATTTATATCAGGAATTACATAATATACAAAAAGTAACCAAGTTAATCTTAATTCACATCAGTAATAAACAGGAGTAAAAGTCACAGGACCATATTCATTTTATAAATAAAAGTAATAATCTGTGGCTCTCACAGGTAATCATCTGCATGACCCGTCACCCAAAGCTGTTCTCTTCTGTAAAGATTACTAATAATCCACTTTTCGAGATGATTTTAATGGAAAAATAATGTAAAAGAAAAGTGTTAAAGAAGTTCCAAAACGCTAAGAGAAAATATAGTGTGGCTAGCATGCACAGGATATGGGCAACACTGGAAATAAAAAAGCCTGAACGTGAACACTTTGCTTCCGTGCGCACCAAGTTATGGTGCAAAAAAATAAAATAAATGGAAAAAAATAAAAAAAATATATATATACACATTTTTAAAAAGAGCTAAAACTTGCCCCTAAAACAAAAATTGCAAACATCTGCAAATCTTAGTTAAGTCTAGCTAACATATTTGGCTCTAGAGCTACACAATGTGGACATAAAATGCAATCTCTGATAAAGTTGTTTGATGTCACAATGACAATAGAAAAAGTGGTAAAAAACAGAATTCCATTAAGAGCTTTTCTATTCATGTTTGCAGTTAGGCTACAAACACAGAAAAAAAAATATTTTCATTATGGGACTATTAAAAACTAATCAATTATGATGATGCAGATTTGTTGTAACAGTAGCCATAACTGCTATTAAGAGCAATGGTAAGTTATGCAGCAGAGCAGGGTTTGAACCTAGTGCAAGAAAGTCCTTGCTGGGCTTCACTGCTACGTTTGTCAATCAAATTACGTCACTTTGTATGTGTGAGGTAATTCTACTCTGTTTACTGAAAAAAACTTTTATTGTAATAATGATAAAAATATGATTCATCACGTTGCCCTGTTAGGCTTCATCACAATATGCAACAGGAAAAACTGATGGCACTAGCTCAAGTTGAATCTGGGTGATGGTGTTGAACCTGTTGATGGTGAGCGGCGGCCTGGACTGCTGCTGCTTGGGCATGCAGATAATACTGGGTGAGCCGCGATTCGGACTGCCCAGGCCCGAACTGCTGATGCTGTTGGTCCTTCCACTCACTGACATGCTCTGTCCCACCTGCACATGATTCATCATGTTCCTCGTATTCATTGGCAAAATCCCCCTGCAGACGTCACAGAAAATGCATCCAAGCTTTAATTTCCATGTCCAATGTTTAGCATAGTGCTGGGCAAAATATCCTCTATACAGGTATGCCGTGATACTGACATACTATTAAATACTGCTTTTTCGGTGATATATTGGATAAATAATGAGCAGTAGATACATGACAAAGCACCTGCCAAGTGGTTTACTTTGAGTTGTTTTATGTTATTTTGTGCATTTATGTTATCTAAATCTTCATAGCCTAAAATCTATACATGCTTCCTTTCTGGACACACATTTTCTGAAAAAAAAAAAGAAAAAAAAAAAAAAAAAAAATTTACTATTTTAATATTAAGTAATCACAAGCACTCATGACCAATAAATCAGAATGCCATTAGATTGTAATGACAGCAATTTAAAAAGAACTCTGACCTGTCTATGGAAATCTGCAATTTCCACATTTCATTATATATATATAAATATAATTTATTTTTTTTAAATATATTTTTAACAGTTTTTAAGAAAGGCATGTAGCAACAGTCGCCTCAGTGATTTCTGTAATCTGATCTGATCTAATCTATAGACTGTTCAGTGAAAAGTGAAGTGTGCAAAGTATGTGGCTCGATGCAGCTACAACAATGACACTGCAGTACGCCACACGGTGTCTCACCTACTTGGTGAGGGTGGAGTATGAAGGGACATTGTAGGAACACCTGTTGTGGGTGTGGCATGACTTGATAATTGACTGGTTTGTGATAAGCTGCGGTTTAGCTGTGGGTTGTTGCTGCTTATCCCCCTGATTGGGAATCCTAGTGCACCTGGAAGAGGATTAAAGAACATACAAATTGTAACTATTCAATAAAGAACATTAACAAAACAACCTTTACTACCTGAAAAAAAATGTTACAGCAGGACACTCTTACTTTATACAGAACACACTTTTGTCTACATAACTTTCAGAGATCCAGTTCTAAGCAGATTTCTCATTGAGAAAAATAAATGGCATTTACAAATATAGCTGCTGCCAGCGCACCCTGTTGTAAACGAAACTGTTCCAAAGGAAATACTTTGTCATACATACATTGTTCCTCAATGCTGCAAGAACCTCTGAATTACAAGTTTGTTGAGATGCCACAACAGGAATACTGCTATATGCAAGCCAACAGTGCTGCGCATCTGAACTGATATCAGATGTTGGGCATCAAAACACCCTGGACAAACAGTAAACTTTGTCCAGTGTGGTAGTTAGCAGCAGTAGAATACAACTTGAGTAGATGGTGATGGTATGCAAGTGTTGAAGTTAATAGAAGACTTATGCCGTCCTCACATCAAATGACTTTTCAAGCGATTTCACTGCCGCAGACAAATACTGAATGTCTGAATAAAATCATGTCGTGTTGCGCTCGTGCCATCTAGATGTTTAAGTGTAAGGTGGTCAAGATAGTTGTCTTAAGTCAGCCTGTTCCTCGCCTTGACGCTACGACAAAATCTTAATACTATCATAAGTTTTAAGTCTTGGCTCATGCAAATAGTGGTGCGCCAGGGGCGTATGTGAGTGCTTGCGGGCGAGCTCATGCACACGGCGCAGTAGAAAGAGAAAGAGCAAGAGAGTGAGAGAGAGAAAGAAAATGTACATGCGAAAGCTTGAAATCTCTGTAAAACCGGCAAATCTGCTCCACTTTAATGCAATAATCATATGAACTTAAAATGTAAACTGACTGCTTTAATATTTCAGGACTTCATGATGTGAGGACTTCATGAAATGGCATTATTGAGGAACCACTGATGTTTTTTCCCCTTTTTTTGCTTTCTGTTACACTGTTTATGGTTTAGCTCATAATATCCAAACAACAACGCTGAATCACTGCATGCTGTATTGATGTGTAAATGTTTATATCAAATTTAAAAAGTAACTGCACATTTTACAGGTTAATTAAAAAGATTCTGGGTGATGATCTGCCAGAGTATACAGCTCTACAGTGAACTGCTCTGAGCACCACATCTTTACCTCAGCCAACATATTTTCCCATCTGTACCGCTATAAAATGGAAGGAAAAGGGTTCATATAGCTTGTAAATTTCCAGTAGGTGCATGATGGGGGAATAATCTCAAAAATCTAGTTTGCAGTCTTGTAAATAGTGACAATAAAAGATTTCCTGTCTTTGCAAAATCATAATCTGTGACTAAAAACCGTGACACTGTCTTTAGTTGTGAGAGGGAGTCAGACTTTAGTCTTTCAAAGGTCTTTTCAAAGGCTTTCAAAGATTTCTAGTGTATGGTTAGCATTACTTTCATGCTGGTGTATTATCTTGCTTGTTGAATGTATTTAGTGTTATATATATTTTGACTGCTGGGATAGGCTCCCATGTTCTCTTATCAAAAAAGTATTAACATTTTTAAAGAAACCATTTCCTGCAATTCAGAAGTAAAGTAAGGTATTTAATTGCAAATTAAGTTTTGCTTATGAAATGTAATGGCAATATTTTATATGGTATATATGGTAATATTTTAATGAAATTTGGCCCAGGCTAATCAACTTTTAACTGAAATTTGATTTCTATATATTGGAGGAAAAAACAAAGCTTAAGGCTATACTGTGCACTATTTGCCAGTAACTTCATGAGTAAAAGTTAAGAATACTTTCAACACATTTTTCTAAAACATCATTTTAACATGTTTAGCATGTGTAATGGAGACCTAATAGCCTCTAGTCCATGTGTACTTAAAATGACTTACTTTGAGGACCGTATAAACTTGCACCAAGCTGTGACAATTGACCTGATGATGATTGAGACGGAGATGCCAGCATCTGAAAAAGAACAGAGAAAAGGAATCAGCGCCATGGTTCTTAAAAAAGCATCACAGTGAGGCAAACTTCTATTTTTCATATAGACCTAGCTTATAAATCACAATGCGACTGTTTACTTACTGTAATTAAATCTTTAAAACTCAATTTACTCAGTAATAAACAATGCCTGAAAGCTGTTGCTTCTGTAGATACCTAATACTTTAACAGTTACGTCACATGATAACACTGACAACATAGACTTCTGCATAGTAATCTTAAAAGCACATTTACATTCCCTGTGGTAAAAAGCTAACACTTATTTTAATTGAGTTAGTTTTTGTACTGTGATTTTATATATTTTAGACCTTCCCATAATTCAGTGCCATTTGGTGTCTTATTTACTTATTTTTCATTGGTTCATAGTTCACTTCTTCTTATTGAAATGTTTTGGGTTCTGAAATGTTCAGATCCTCTTGCTTTAGGTTAGGTTGACTGGATCGTGAAAAGTTAAACAGCAATTCAGCTATATATATATATATATATATATATATATATATATATATATATATATATATATATATATATATATATATAAATAAACATAAAAAAATACAGACTTTGTCAAAAATAAAGAACTATGACACTGTTCATGATGATTCATCATTTATTAACAGCTTGACTAAGAATGATAGCGCTGCAGGCTGCTGCTTCTACAAGCCAACATGGCAAAACATCAGAAGGCATTTAGAGTCGGTAAAGTCACTATACTTCCCTCAAAGACTACAGAGAAATAAGAAATTTGTCTTGAATGATGTCCATTTTGATTTCAGATTGACTTTAATCATGTTTTATGATCAAATTCACATTCAACTTTAATCGCCTAGTGAGCGGATTATGACGTCAGTGGTTGATTACAATGCAAGACAAGCAAGGGTGGCAGGAGTCAAAAGGAATGTGTGTTTGTGTGTGTTACACACACACACACACACACACACACACACACACACACCCCGATCAGGCATAACATTATGTTTCTATGCTCACTGTCCATTTTAACTTAGTGTATAGATGCACTATGTAGTTCTACAGTTACAGACTGTAGTCCATCTGTTTCTCTGCACACTTTGTTACCCATTTTACCCTGTTCTTCAGTGGTTTAGCTGTATATTAGTGGTATACAAATAAACTCAAGGGACCTCAATATTTGCAGTTATTTTCAGCCATCTGATATATTACTTAGACCCTACAATTACATTTAAAAAATATCCCAATTTTTTAAAATTATGTCATGGTGGGAAAACTTATTCTTTTCTAAAATACAATTAAAAATGCTCCCATACTTATGCTTCTGAATGATAAGTATCAGGAACACTTAAGAGGGGTTACAAAGGCAGCAATGTAAATGCAGAGCAGACATCAAAAGAAAATGAGGACCATCACTTACGTCTTTCTCCGGTCGATGTGGAAACATCGATGTCTGGCTGTAGTACATGCTCTCATCTGGGTAGTCACTTTCAACCTCCTCCACAAACTTCTTTCTAGTAGTACTAAACATGCTGTTTGTCACCTACAGAGGGAAGAAAGTGAAAGTATTTTAATAGTCAAACATCAGCATATAACTCACCTGTACTTAAGTAAAGGATACAGCACACATATTATATCATATTCTTACAGAGACAGAGAGCTGACGTTATGTTTGCACACAGCCCAGCAGCAAATTAAGGCTGAGGAGCTGAAATGAGGAAGAAGCACGCACAAGCTTATGATAGAGCCTTATCTCAAAGAGACATATTGCGGTCTAAAGGTTTCACATTTGGAGAATTACATAAAACTCATGATGCTTCTTAACTTACTGCCAACAGAGTACAGACACCCTTTTCATAAGGCTGCAATTACACAAAGTACTACAGTCTGTGGAAAGAAGCAACGTTCTACAGTCATGTAAATGTTTGGTATGTTTGGCATGTAAATGTTCGGGATACTGCAAACTACTGTCTGCTTCTTGATGTAGATGTGGCTATAGCCATTTCAGCAAGGGGTGTATTTCCAAAACGCATTACAAGAACAAATCATTACATGGACCAAGGACATCCCAAAATAACACACCATTGTAAATCTAGAAAAATAGGCTTACTTAAGCATTTTCTTGAACAAAATATACACAAATACACTAGTGATATACACCAAAACTGTAAGACATCTTAATATTATTGTGATATAACTTTCACGCCATACCGTTCACTGTGTGACGTGTTACTGATGAAAAGAAAAAAAAAAAAAGAGAGAGAGACAAATTTCATTATAAGCAAATAATTGCAACTGTTAACGTAACACCCTAGTCACTACTAGGGGAACTTTCCTTTTTCAAAGTTATGGAGCATAGTGAATTATTCCACCATCCCACACATGAGCGAACAGGGTTTGGTATAACACACCACCGCACGACGAAAGGCAAAACTCCCAGTGCTACACTCACTAAGTATTGTTAATGACTCCACATAAAAGTGTCTGTAAAATACTGACATAAAATAAATCACAAGATCATAATTATCTGAAAATTTATTACTAGTAATAGATTACTCAACAATCCATCTTTGTAGTTATAACCTTTTACTACACTTTGTGTGATACTGGGAATGTAAGAAAATATCAATACCCTTCAGTACAGCAATATTACTATTTTGTGATACTGCATCCATTCTCAAAAACACTTTATTGATGTTTACATGCAAATATTCAGGGTAGACAGCTGCAAGTCCCAGCTGCAAGATAGATTCAAGATTTTTATTGTCATGTGCACAGCAGAACAGGCAGTTGCACTGTACAATGAAATTCTTACTTTGCTGTTCCTCCATTCACCATATATACTCTTAAGAGAATAAGAAAAAAGAATATAAGAATAACTCTAAAAAACAGTAGTAAAAGGTAAAAGCAAAAAAAGAGTACAGTATGTGCAAAGTTGAAATTAAATTAAAGTTACACATGCGTATGTACAAGTGGAGCAGCTGTTCATAAAGTGCATCAAGTGACAGATGTAAACAGTAAACAATATTACTCTGTGCAGTAATAGATGTAAACAGTATTGTTCTAACAGCTAAAGATAGATTACAACACTGCTATCTTTAGCCATTACCTTTTGTTTTACTCTGATTTTATGCATGTGGAGTTTTATATACTATGTTTTTATACTATGATACTTAAAAAAATCTAAATTAGCCTTGCTTATGGTGTCACAATATGCTTAACTGTACCCTCTGTGTCATGACATGCATCATATCACCAGTCTTGCCACACAGACTGAAAACAAAAGGTTAGATACCAGGACTTTGGGATGCATGAATTAGATCATGTTCTGGATGAGAAGTTTTACAGATATACAGACTGCAGATCCTTACGTGCTATGCTGATGACACACAGTTATAACTTGGCAAGACTGGATTTCGAGTAACTCTCTTCTACTTAACTCAAATAAAACAGAGGATCGGCTTCTTGGTTCAAAAGCTGCTAGAAACAAACTAATTTTATACTTAAACTTAATAGTTTCTCAGTTGCGTCAATTTATAATTGTTAATCTATACAAAATCTTGGTGCCACGAGAGCTGGATCTGTCCTTCAAAGCACACATAACAAATATTACTAGAATAGCCTTCCTGCATCTCCACAATATTGCTAAATTAATAAATGCGTTGTGTCTACAGGATACAGAAAAGCTAGTTCACGCATTTATTAACTCAAGGCTAGATTACTGTAATTCCCTGCTGTCTGGATGTTTCAGCAAGAGCCTTAACAAGCTTCAGCTAGTCCAGAACGCTGCAGCCAGAGTCTCACAAGAACCAGAAAGTTTGACCATATTAGCCCAGTTTTATCAACCCTGCACTCGTTGCCACTTAAATTTCACACTGATTCTAAAATTCTTTTACTGACCTATAAAGCTCTAAACTGACTCGCCCCTCAGTGGCTGAGTGAACTTCTCTCCTACTATGAACCATCGCGCCTACTTAGATCACAAGGTGCTGGATTATTATTAGTACCTAGAACTAATAAAGTTGCATCGGGGGAAAGCCTTCTCATACAAAGCCCCCCAGCTTTGGAATAATCTTCCAGTCAGTGTTTGGGATTCACAGGGACACAGCCTCAGTCTTAAGGTCTAGGCTAAAAACTTACTTGCTTAGTCAAGCCTTTGGTAATTAGTTTACCCTGTTAGATAAACAGTGCACATCATGGTCATGGAGTATTATGGTAAACTGGGAGTGTTGGTGCTGTCGTCCCACTGCTCTCACGTGTTCACTCAAGTTTGCTGGCAGTGGAGCGGAGGGGTGCTGACATCTCGGGGAGGCCTCATGTCTCTGTTACCTTTCTGGTTGCTCCCTTCTAGTTAGGCTGTAATAACTAGACCTGCCGGAGTCTGTGCTGCACTCTGTTAATACCGTTAATACTGTAATCTGTGATCAGTCACTCTTTACAGAACTAACTCTCTGTGTGCTTTCCTTTTCTTTGCTGAGTTGAATAACTGCTGCTGCTGATCTAATCTACACTGCTCAAAAAAATAAAGGAAAAACACTGAAATAACACATCCTAGATCTGAATGAATGAAATATTCTAATTGAATACTTTGTTCTGTACAAAGTTGAATGTGCTGACAACAAAATCACACAAAAATCATCAATGGAAATCAAATTTATTAACCAATGAGGCCTGGATTTGGAGTCACACACAAAATTAAAGTGGAAAAACACGACAGGCTGATCCAACTTTGATGTTATGTCCTTAAAACAAGTCAAAATGAGGCTCAGTATTGTGTGTGGCCTCCACGTGCCTATATGACCTCCCTACAACGCCTGGGCATGCTCCTGATGAGGTGGTGGATGGTCTCCTGAGGGATCTCCTCCCAGACCTGGACTAAAGCATTCACCAACTCCTGGACAGTCTGTGCTGCAACGTGGCGTTGGTGGACGGAGCGAGACATGATGTCCCAGATGTGCTCAATCAAGTGACACACTCCAGCCACGTGAGGTCTAGCATTGTCGTGCATTAGGAGGAACCCAGGGCCAACCACACCAGCATACGGTCTCAAAAGGGGTCTGAGGATCTCATCTCGGTACCTAATGGCAGTCAGGCTACCACTGGCGAGCACATGGAGGGCTGTGCGGCCCTCCAAACAAATGCCACCCCACACCATTACTGACCCACTGCCAAACCGGTCATGCTGAAGGATGTTGCAGGCAGCAGATCGCTCTCCATGGCGTCTCCAGACTCTGTCACATGTGCTCAGTGTGAACCTGCTTTCATCTGTGAAGATCACAGGGCGCCAGTGGCAAATTTGCCAATCGTGGTGTTCTCTGGCAAATGCCAAGCGTCCTGCACGGTGTTGGGCTGTGAGCCCAAGACCCATCTGTGGACGTCGGGCCCTCATACCATCCTCATGGAGTCGGTTTCTAACCATTTGTGCAGACACATGCACATTTGTGGCCTGCTGGAGGTCATTTTGCAGGGCTCTGGCAGTGCTCCTCCTGTTCTTCCTTGCACAAAGGTGGAGGTAGCGGTCCTGCTGCTGGGTTGTTGCCCTCCTACGGCCTCCTCCACATCTCCTGGTGTACTGGCCTGTCTCCTGGTAGCACCTCCAGCCTCTGGACACTACGCTGACAGACACAGCAAACCTTCTTGCCACAGCTCACATTGATGTGCCATCCTGGATGAGCTGCACTACCTGAGCCACTTGTGTGGGTTGTAGAGTCCGTCTCATGCTACCACGAGTGTGAAAGCACCACCAACATTCAAAAGTGACCAAAACATCAGCCAGAAAGCATCGGTACTGAGAAGTGGTCTGTGGTCCCCACCTGCAGAACCACTCCTTTATTGAGTGTGTCTTGCTAATCGCCAATAATTTCCACCTGTTGTCTGTTCCATTTGCACAACAGCTGTGAAACTGATTGTCAATCAGTGTTGCTTCCTAAGTGGACAGTTTGATTTCACAGAAGTTTGATTTACTTGGAGTTATATTGTGTTGTTTAAGTGTTCCCTTTATTTTTTTGAGCAGTGTAATTAACCACTGTTCTGCCCATTTTCCCCTTTTGCAGTATAATATTTTATACTAATGCCGTTTGCTATCTGATGTCGACCAGAGAATGATTTTCTTTTCCCCTTTTGAGTCTTGGTTACTGTCATGGATTCTTCCTCTTGGGAGGAAAAGGAGTTTTTCCTTGCCACTGTCGCCACTGGCTTGGTCATAGGTGCTTGGACCCAGATTTTCCTGTAAAGCTGCTTTGTAACAACACCTGTTGTAAAAAGAGCTATATAAATAAACTTTGACTTGACTTAAGTCTACCAACTTCACATGCATTTTGAGGAGGACTAAATAATCATTTTCATTTAAAATCTGCTGAACCTGTTTAATAATCATCCACATTTACAATTAATTGTAATCAATCCAAGTGTTAATGAATCTAAATCACAGTATGAGCATCACCAGTGACAGATTCACATGTGTAGTGATACTGTCAGCATAGGCTACATGATATGGATTGTGCAGATACAGTGCCTTGAAAAGTATTCATACCCCTTGAACTTTTCCACAATTTTTCACATTACACTCACAAACATAAATGTATTTTACTGAGATCTTATATGGTAGACCAACACAAAGTAGCAAGTAATTATGAAGTGAAAAGAAACTTTGTTTTCAAGTTTTTTTTACAAATAAAAATCTGGAAAGTGTGGCGTGTATTTGTATTCAGCCCCCCTGAGTCAATACTTTGTATTACCACCCTTCAGCTGCAAGTCTTTTGGCTATATCTCTACCAGCTTTGCGCATCTAGAGGCTGAAATTTTTGCCAATTCATTTTTGCAAAATAGCTCAAGCTCCGTCAGATTGGATGGAGAGCAACTGTGAACAGCAATTTTCAAGTCTTGCTGCAGATTCTCAGTGGGATTTAGTTCTGGACTTTGACTGGGCCATTCTAACACATGAATATGCTTTGATCTAAACCAGTCCATTGTAGCTCTGGCTGTATGTTGAGGGTCGTTGTCCTGCTGGAAGGTGAAGCTCTGTCCCAGTCTCAAGTCTTTTGCAGCCTCTAACAGGTTTTCCTCAGGGACTGCCCTGTATTTAGCTCCATCCATCTTCCCATCAACTCTGACCAGCTTCCCTGTCCCAGCTGAAGAGAAGCATCCCCACAGCATGATGCTGCCACCACCATGTTTCATGGTGGGGATGGTGTGTTCAGGTTGATGAGCGGTGTTAGTTTTTGTTTTGTTAGTGTTTTGCATTTAGGCCAAAAAGTTCAACTTTGGTCTCATCTCACCTGAGCACCTTCTTCCACATGTTTGCTGTGTCCCCAGATTTGTGGCAAACTGCTCACAGGACTTCTTATGGCTTGCTTTCAACAATGGATTTCTTCTCGCCACACTTCCATAAAGGCCAGATTTGTGGAGTACATGACTGATAGTTGCCCTGTTAACAGATTCTCCCACCTGAGCTGCGGATCTCTGCAGCTCCTCCAGAGTGACCATGGGCCTCTTGGCTGCTTCTCTAGTTAGTGCTCCCTTGCATGGGCTGTCAGTTTAGTTGGACGGCCATGTCTTGGTAGGTCTGCAGTTGTACCATACTCCTTCCTTCATTTTCAGATGATGGACTGAACAGTACTCCGTGAGATGTTTATAGCTTGGGATATCTTTTATAACCTAACCCTCCTTTACACTTCTCCAAAAACTATGTATAAGTTTCCTTTCATTTCATAGTTACTTGCTACATTGTGTTGGTCTACCACACAAAATCCCAATAAAATACATTTAGGTGTGTGGGTTCATGCCCTGTTAGTAATGTGTGCAGCCACATAAATGATCTAAAGTGGTGTCTTTTCTATCGAGAGGTTTTTTGGCACCATGTTTGGTGCAGTGAACTTGTTTCAAATAAACATTGGGCTACTTAAAGTGCATCATGAAACTGTATCATAGTAAAACATTTGTTACATTGTCCAATCCTATAGCCAAGGGATTATAAAGAGGAATAAACATGGTGTAATTCATTTTTGTTGCCATCACATCAATGCTAATTGAGGGATATTTTATGTGCCCAAACCTTTGTAGACACCTGCCCATTCAGTGTTTCTTCTGAAATTAAGGGTATTAATATAGAGTTTGTCCCCTTAGCTGCAGCCAAAGACTTTCCTCTTCTGGGAAGGCTTTACAGTCCGCCACCGGAGATGTATGCCCCTGCAGCTGACCCTTGGCACTGGGTATGGTTGGTATGTTGATACATGAGAGGGTCCTATTCTTTTGATAATGGTCGGCTATAGAGATTACACAAGCTGTGCGCGTGAAAACAGAACTTTGGCACATAGTGTAACTTACATGGCAGTGTTGTCATAAATTAGATTAGGAGTTAAACGGTAGTTATAGCAGTAACACGTAAAGGTTCACTAATGAGAAGTAACGATGAGAGGAAATGACCCACCATGGCTAGCGAGGCTGAAGAGCTCCCATCTCTAACGTTCACTGAATGTTTATCGAAACATCGTTGGGTATCATTGTGCAGCAGAACAGAAACGAAAGAGAAGTCAACAATAAGCATAGCTAAGGTGTTTTCCCTCCATAGCAGCAACGCAAACCCCTCAATAGCCGCTTCAATGTTTCAGAAACAACGCTAACGCTGGACTCAAAGCGCGCTAGCTAACGTTACTAATGACCGGAGGCTGCCATCAGGAAACAGCAGGCTTACCTACCGAGCACGGGTCTTTTCACGTCCTCACCACAGCTTTCCGCACAGCTAACTACCCTGAATGTCCGGCCACATTTCTAACCTAATGAAGAAAAGTAAATAAACAGGACAGCAAGCTCGGCTTAGACTCCCGCTGCCTTAGTTATGCAGTAGTAAACTGAGCTAACTAGCTAAACCTACTATGCAGCATTACAACGTCCAGACTATAAACCAGCCATAAAGGTGCTACAACATGTCACTGCCTAATTTAGCTACCGCTGGTTGACACAAACGACTTGCAGTCATGAAACCAAAATCAACACGTCCAGTTTATCTGTACCTTCACAGCCAACGGGCTAAGCTAGCTACCGCTAGCCCTACCGGCTCGCACTGCTCGGTTACGCTACTGCATCAGCGGCACAAACTTCTGTCCAGCAGCGAAGGCGTCCATCAGGGAAGGATGCTGGAGAGCTCCTTCAGCGTGAAAGGATGCTCGGTTCGGGAAAACAGGCCGAGTGGCTGGAACAAAATCCAGTTTGTGTGCGGAACAAGCCTTCCTGCTTATTTCTGCTATCCCCTCGGCCCACCTCTCATTTCACATACAGCCTCCTCCTCCTCACATACACCTTCACAAAACACGCTCAGCTACAGCCACTTAACAGCCGAACCTCCTTCTCACAGCACCGAAACCAGTCTACTGTAATCTCGCCTCACGGCCTGTCAGACACAGAAAAACACTCACCGCGTTCATTTCTCCGCTTCTCGCAGAGCCAAGATGGCTGTGTGTCGTACGGTCCAGACCGCTGGGTGACCCAGCCTTTACCCTCTGACCCTGAAACACGAGGGAGTGCCAACACGGTGTATGGAAACATTTATTTTGGACGGCTGAGCGGTGCTGAAAGTGATACCAGTTAAACAGAACTTCAGAACCAGTTCTGTTGTTTTGTGGGCCTCGTTACACACTGAGCAGACCCAGCTGACGCTGTTCTAGAGGCAGAGGGCGAAGTGCCCACAGCGAAGAAGGTCGAGGGTCTCCGGCTGTCGGCGTCTTCCGATCATTGTGACCGCTGCAGTGAACTATCTGGAGCTTTATATATATATATATATATAACGTGTCCCCTACTTACATTCAAGCGCTGCTCACCGTGTACGGATCAAGCGCGCCCTGTCGGGTCTAGTCTGTTGTTTATCAGCATGCACTGCAAATCAAACTAACCACCGAATTAAATGAAAGCCTCAACCCCTAAAAAATCCACGAGTTCACACGTTACTGCAAGGCCGTGTGCGGCTGTGTGCGCGGCTCCGGTAGGAGTGTGTCAGGATCCCCCCCACCGTTACCCCGAGACGGTGACGTCTGCGGGGCTGGGCTTCCCTCGCCCAGGTTTGTACCGTTACATCTACGAGTACCTAGGAAATCAGCTTCGCTGTGATCTGTTGAAAATGGAGTACATTTATCGTATTGTCATGGTAATAATACAGCTTTTCCTTGTAGTTTTCACCACGACAGTTTTACACAAAAAGCGCATAGGAAACAGAGCTACCTGGTACCAAAGGAAAAAGGTTTCCCCATATATTAAAATTTAAGACAAGTGGCATACACCCCCTCTTCTTCTATGTGAAGAATACTCTTTGGCTTAAATAACTATGATCTCATTATCTGTATGTACAATCATATGACCCTGAATGAATATTATGTGTTTTCTTTCTAAGTATTAGTCAAATTTTGAAAAAGGTACAAGCTTTTCCTGACCCAGTCAATATTATGAAGATATGTGTGTATTTGTGTTTTTTTGTTTATTTTTATTTATTTTATATATATATATATATATATATATATATATATATATATATATATATATATATAGTAATTAAATTAAAATGTAACAACAGTGATAGTAAGCATTCTACCTTTGAACACAACAAGTTTGATCCTTATCCCTACATAATAAGAAAACAGCAGGGAAACAGGTTTTACTGGACGTCTTGGAAAGTGGTTTCCCCTTGGAGAGATACAACTGGAGTGGATTTAATAATTTAATTTAATAATGTCTGATAATCTCTATCTGTGCCTATCATTTCACTCAGAATCTTTGTCATATTATACCACCCTTACACTCAGAATACAGGTGTACATGTTTAACCAGAGCCAGGGGTGTCAATAAAAGCTTATTAATGGGGGCTAAGCCTGTATGGGGGGGCGGGGTTTGGGTATGGTCCCCAAAGAGAATTTTTTAATTCAAAATAATTTAATTTTTAATTTGCACATTCAGAGTAGCAACAACCAGAAAATGTCAAGTATATTAACCATGTTAAATATATCAGAAATGGTTATTTGGTCAAATTGGCACACAGTAGATCTGTCTCTTCATTGTTCATATTAAGCACAGACCTAAGCACCCAATAAGACCAGCCTCTAAATTCTAAGTCATAATGGCTTTAAAGACGTCTTGAAGTTATTGAGTTTTAAAATTTAGTTTAGAGTTTAAGAGATCTACAGTTCTAATTCTTACTAGTCAAAATTGTATTTCAGATCTCTCTAATGGTTTAATGAGTATATAGACAATCAAGATATTTGCATTTCTTACATATTTATGAGAGCGACATTAGGCAGGAAAAGGGTGGTACAATGCAAATGAACGTATTACATTTTCTACTTATCCTCCTGGGTCATGGAAGGTGCTGGAGCCTATCCCAGCACTACATGTATGCACAGCCATATGAAAAAAATTTGGACAGCCCATTAAATATCTAGTTCTTTATTAAGAAATATGGACAAATAAATATTTGATCCTCTTTCAAACAACACAGATAAAGGTGATGTAATTTTACCACCTTTGCAAAAACAATGAAAATTAAATTTTATAATTTATTTAACAACAAAACTGAAAAAGATGACGGAACTGTTAGTACACTCTATGTCCTAAGAGTTGGTATATTCCCATTTGGTTGAAATAATCTCAATTAGACATCTCCTATAACAATCAATCAGTCTCTGACATCAAGTTTTTTCCCATTTTCCATGCAGAATTCTTTTAGATGTGTGACATTTGATGATTTTCTTGTATGCACAGCCTGTTTCAAATCACCCCACAGCATCTCAATAGGATTAAGATCTGGGCTTTGACTCTTGCCATTCCAGAACTCTCCATTTCTTTTTTTCTTTTTTTTTGAGTCCATGGTGGTTTTACTCAAATTGGCATGTTCTATGGTCCGCCTTCCCGTCAGCTTCAGTTTTTGGACAGGTGGTCTCCCATATTCCTCAATCACCCTCTGATACATTAAAGAATTTATAGTGGATTCTATGATGGAGAACTTGTTAGGCCGTGCTGCAGCAAAGCAGCCCCAAATATTTGTCTGCACCAAATATGTCTTCTATTACTATGCCCAAATAATTCAACTTTGGATTCATCTGTCCAAGGTGTACAATTCCAGAAGTCCTGGTCTTGTACTCTTCATTAAAATCAAACTTGTGCACTCTCTTTGTGATGGTAGAGGCACACACTTTGACATCAACTGTGGCACAAGCTACTTCTAGGTCCCATGATGACATTTTATGATTGTTGGAGATTGTTTAGAATTGTTATTTACACAACTTGCAGTGTGTTGGGCTGAACTTGCTTGGACAACTGATGTGGCTATGCGGGCAGTTATTTTAAATGTTTCGTTTCATTTGTAAATTATTTTCCAGACAGTGGGATGGCTGAGATCTTTTTAAATCCCTGCCCAAACTCATCTACAACATTTTTCTGAAGGCCTCAGAGAGCTCTTTGGATCTTGCCATGGTGATATCACTCACTTCAACAGTGAAGACCAAGCCAAACTAAATGTCTGAGGTTTAAATAAGACAGGCTCCTTTAAAATTCTCTCTAACAATGTCCTAATAATAGTGGCTGATGTTGTGCACCTGATTCTAATTTTAAGCATATTAAGTAGTAATAAATTTGTAGGTGTCCTAACTTTTTCCTCACAAGAAAGCTTAAAATTTATATTAATTACATTTTGCACATTATTTTTCAAATATATTTTTTCGATTTTATTTGTTTAGTGATCTAAACAATCTCTCAATACTGTTAAAATGAACACCATATGTCCATATGGATGTTAAAAAAAAGACATGGGATGTCCTAATTTATTCACACGACTGTGTTAAATACTTTACTTTGAATGTTCAGCCAATCAGATTTTGGAACTGGATGTTGTTGTTTTTTCTCAGTAGATCATATGAAAGTTTGTGTGTGACCATTAGGACTTTATTCCTATGAAATTTAGTAAGTCACATAAAATTCATTTGAAAGTTTGATTTCTCTGAGCTTGTCATTAGATCTGGTTGGCAAATGAGCACTTAGTTAAGCTTTATAGTACACTAGGTCTACTCTTGCCTCAAGTGTGTGTAAATGAATCTGAACTAAGAGTCTTACTACATCTTCCTTTAAAAGTTGAGGTTTAATAGTGCATGGCAACATCTTGCTCCAAAAAGATCTATAGATCTTAAGCTCTTGGCCTAATTTCCCCTCCTTCTTCTCAATCACCTCTTCTTCTTTTTCTTCTGTCGCTGGGCCACAGTTTCTATAGGCAAGCAGTAAATGTGCATAGGTATGTTCTTATAGTAGCTTGTTACCCAGGGCCTGGAAAAAAAAACACAGAAATGAATAGTTTGGTAATCACAGTGAAGCATTTTCCAAAATATTTTAAAGAGAATCTGTCACAGTAGCTTAAGGTAAAGCACAGTCACTGACCAATTACAGTTTTTTTTCCAATTGCATGGTACCAGCTCAAATCAACTTGAGTCTATGCACTCTTGGTACCAGCAATTTAATTTTACACTGCAGATATAATATCCCCTCAGTGTAGGTCATCATAGCGGTGCCACATGAAACTGGCATGATGTGAGACAAACTTTGTTCAGAAGAGGCTGGTATCAGTAAGACAAAAAAGACTGCTAGAAATAGCAGAGTTTGGAAAATAAAACATCAGAGATCAGACGACAAGATGATTCTGGCTGCTTAAAGGCGACACAAGAGATTCCGTTAACCTGGTACAAAAAGACAAGCAGAGTCATGTTGAGCAGGTACCATGTAGTGGAAAAGCGGGTTTAGAGCTCATCTGTTGCCTTTCACAGTCTATGTTGTCATCCTCTAGCCAAGGGGTTTCAAACTGGGATCCAATTGGTCCACAGCTCTGCAGAGATTAACACTTTCCCTTTTCTAACTCTAGGTGCATTCCAAAAGATAAACTACAGTCTAGTTTCTATTTCCAGACTGCAATGCCATTAAATGCTGTTCCAGTCAGAAGAATCCTTTAAATACGGCTGAGAAACGTAGCCTACAATCTGACATTTTCTGAGGATGTAACTGTGATTTTCTGCACGACTGATCAATTAGTCATTTGCTGAGAAATGCCAGCAAATGAAACCAATGCATCTGCAAAACTCATATTCAAATAAATGTGTAGAAGTTGACATATAGTTAATGCTTCAGCTATATAAAATGCATAATGATGGATTATCAAAAATGTTTTAAAAAGTCTGTACTTAGTCTGTAAGAAGGGCTATCTATATTTAACCCACTGGACAGCCAATACTGTACAGTAAAGGAACTATATATTGTTATATATAGCCAGTAAAATCTATAGTACATATAGTAAATCTATATTCATTCAGTTATTTCTTTAATTGTAGATCTGTTTAAACTAAATACTAAGTGTGCACCAGCTTTCAGTGAGTTGAACAGTTTTTAGCTACCAGGACTGTACTGATTACTGCTGACTCCTTCCTGATCATAGAGTGCTTCATTTTGCATTATGTAATACAAACAAGGAGCCTTCAGAGGACAATGGACAAGGATCCACCTTTCTGCAGCTTAGCTTTTGGAATGCACCCAAAGTGCAAAATACAGGGGGTCCTGGGGGGGTCCAGGACCTCCTAATCAACTACACTGACCCGTAAATGCCTCAAAATAAAATTACGGGGGATACCTCAAAAAATAAGCCTATTTTGACATTATGCTGTCTGTTCTGAGAAAAACAGTGGCTCAAATACAAATTCATGGGAAGGTCATTGTTTGGCTGCTTCTCTTACAATCTGTGAGCTTCTGTCCTTGGTATTCTTAACTAACTAGAGCTGTAGCAGTGATCTGCTTCAGGGTGGTGCTGTAGCAAACTGGTTCACCCAATTGCCCCTTCATAGCCAAGCAATTACAACTATGACCAGCATTCCTCTGAAAACATCATTCAGCTATGAAAAGAAAAGTGAGAAAAGTCTTGCTAATTAGCTGATGAGTTGAATAAGGTGTACTTATAGAGAAATACAAGGTGGATGCTTCTAATAGAGTGGAAACATATTAAATTTATCCTTAAGCAACTTTGTGTTCAGTGTGTGACACAGAATTGCTGCCTCCTTCTAGCACTAAAATAGGTTTTGATCCCAGCAACCTTCCAGCTCCTGACCATTATGCTCTGTCACATCGTAGGACTATTAGGTTTTTCAACTTGCTGCAAACATGCAAACAGGCTCTCTGCTCTCTGTAATACATGGCCAAAGTCAGAGAGAACTATTCTGGATCATACTTAGCAGTGCGCTGGTTGAGGCTGAGGAAGCACAGGCTTCTCCAGCGCTGACGGTTCTCTTCCTGCCGTATTCTCTCCAACTCCTGCTGTCTCTCTTCCTCTCTGCGCAGACTCTCTCTCAGCTCCTGCTCAATACGTGCCAACTACTCATCATCAACACACACACACATGCATGCAAAGCTCTCATAACACATTCACATATTTGAGAGTTTATGTAGTCCCAAATTACATCACACAGATACCCACTCCAAAAATATTATATCTAAAGCTAATAGGGATGTGTATCAAGAACAGATACTAAATTGGTACTGCTTCCTGACAGGTCAGTACCAAAATATTAATAATCTACACAGTGCTGCTATCGGTATATATGTAATGCTAATTCATTCTACATAGCCTGCATTTTTATATGGATGGTGCTGAATGAATCAGCACTCTGCTAATTGTGACTCCACCACCCAACTCGTATTCAGGCTCTTCAACCTAAAAGTCCCAGTGAAGGTAAAACTAAGGTGTCCAAAATGTCTTTTCATTTACAACTGAACTACTTATACAATGGCATGGCTATGCCACAATATGCAAAGCGGTAGATTTGTGTAAAGGGGAAACACCGGTGACCTTATGAAATACTTACAGCAGCTTATTTGTGCAGCATATTTGCTTTAGCAAGGCAGCTTCTGCACCTATGTCTGCAGTAAAGCTTCCAGTGTTGTAACAAATTGTGCTACGTTGTCAAAATGTCCTGCCATAGTGCATATTTATAGTTTATTATAAATTATAAAATTTTAGGTAGGATATTTTGATAGCTTAACTCACCTTATCAAAAAATGCTACCAGCATTAAAATTAGTTGACTTCCTATTATATCAGCTCATTATTTGTATATCCCCATTACATCTTAAATGGTGCAGTTAATAGCTGCTGCCTCAGTGTGCCGACATACTAGACAACGGAAGAATGGAGCGGTAGACACATATGCATGCAGATCTTGTGTACACGGTCGGAGCAGAGCGGAGTTTGTACAGTTTGAAACACAGCAGGAAACAAAGCATTGGACGAGAAACAAAGAAATATGGGCCAGCGAAAGACAATTTTGGCAATGGCCATTTACAGAGCTGAGAATAGTCACAAAGGCAAATAAGACATATAGCACAGGTAAAAATTACACAGTGTTGCCACTGACATCCATTTCGGATTTTCATCTATTTTCTGCCTGCACGTTTCTATTGGTTGACATGCCTCAACGTTGAAGCAAAAGTTGAAATGATTTGAACTATTTCAACACTTTTCATTGCATACAGGCAGATTTTTAGTCCAACAGAGCTGTTTCATGTCCTAACTGAAATACACTACTGCACCCTCAGGCCTTATACCACTACCTCCTGTACCATTTAAGGTGGAACTGGAAAACTGGAACACAAAGCTGGTAAATTGGAAGCCAACTTAAGCCATGTGTTAAAACTACAGGTAGGATAGTTTAAAGGATTTTGTAGGATAGTCTAAACATCCTTATCAGAAAATACTTCCAGCCTTAAAAGAATAGTTAGGATATCTTGATAGCCTAAGTTAGCTTATCATGGGAAAAGTAGTGGCATTTATGGCTCAGCTTCCTCTTCAGCACTGCAGTCCAGTACATTGACCGCATTACTGCTGCTGCTTGTCCCAGCCTGCAGCCGAACTCATGATTCCTCTTCCCATCACTCGTGAACAAGACCCCAAGATACCTAAACTTCTCCACCTGGGGCAAGTCCTATCCCCTTACCTGGAGTGGGCATGCCATCCTTTTTTGGGCTAGGACCATGGACTCAGACTTCACACTCAGCTGCAAACCGCTCCAGTGAGGGCTGGTGGCATCCATGTGATCCAGCCAAAAAGAACAACATCATCTGCAAATAGCAGAGATGCCACCCTCTGGCCTCCATACATAATGCCCTCCTGACCTCGACTACACCTTGACACCCTGTGCATGAATATCACAAACAGTGGAGACAAGACACAACCCTGGCAGAGTCCAACACTAACACTGAAAGAGTCTGACTTAATGCCAAGTATAGAAACACAGCTCTCACTCTGGGAGCATAGAGATTGAATGGCCCAGAGTAGTAACCCCAGCACCCCATACTCCCGGAGGACCTCCCACAAGATATCTCGGGGAACATGGTCGTAAGCCTTATTACGTCCACAAAACACATGTAGACTTGGCTGGCAAACTCCCATGCCCCCTCAACAATCTGTGAGATGGTGAAAAGCTGGTCCATTGTTCCATGGCTCGGATGGATTTCCACATTGTTCCTCCTCAATCTGAGGTCCAACTATTGGTCGAAGTCTTCTTTCCAGCACCTTGGCATAGACTTTCCCAGGGAGGCTGAGCAATGTCATTGGCACCCGCCTTCTAGTCCCCTTTCTTAAAAATAGGGACGAGGGTCTGCCAGTGCAAGGGTACTGTTCCCGAGGTCCATGCAATATTATAGAGGCATGTCAGCCACGACAGCCCCACAATGTCTAGAGCCTTAAGCATCTCTGGACAAATTTCATCCACCCCTGGTGCCTTGCTACTGAAGAGCTTGCCAACTACCTCAGTGACCTCCAGCAGGGAAATGGAGCTTCACATACCAGAAGCCTCTGGCCCTGACTCCCGTGGGGGAGACATGTCTCCCAGATTAAGGAGTTCTTCAAAGTGCTCCTTCCACTGACCAACAATATTCTCATTTGAAGTCAGAGTTTCTCCACCCCTGCTAAATACAGATTGGGTGAAGCCACCCTGACTGCTCCTGAGTTGCCGGACAGTTGTCCAGAACCTCCTCGAGGCCGACCGAAAGTCTTTTCCCATGACTTCACCAAATTCCTCCCATGCCCTAGCTTTTGCTTCCACCACCGTTACCACTGCCACATTTTTTTGCCTGTCAGTGCCTATCTGCTGAGTTGGGAGTCCTTTGGGCCATCCAGTCCCTAAAGGCCTCTTTCTTCTGCTTGACGGCCTCTCTCATCACCGGTGTCCACCAGAGGGTTCTTGGGTTACCACCCTGGCAGGCACCCACAAGCTTTTGGCCACAGCTAAGCCTGGCAGCTTCCACAATGGAGGTTTTGAACAGGGTCCATTCAGACTCCATGTCCCCTACCTCCTCCGGGACATGAAAGAAGCTGTCCCGGAGATGGCAGTTAAAATCATTCTGAACAGGGGCCTCTGACAGTCATTCCCAGCACACCCTCACTATTTGCTTGGGCCTACTGACTCTAACCATCAGTCTTCCCTGCCATCTGATTCAACTCAAAACCAGATGGTGATCAGTTGAAAGCTCAGCACCTCTCTTCACCTGAGTATTCAGAACTTATGGTCCGAAGTCACATGAAACGACAACAAAGTCGATCATTTACCTTTGACCCAAGGATCTCTGGTACCATGTACACTTATGAGCATCCTTGTTTTTGAACTTGGTGTTCGTTATGGACAATCCATGCCTGGCACAGAAGTCCAATAACAATTCACCATTCAAGTTTAGATCGGACGGGCTGTTGTTGCTAATTACACCTCTCCAGGTCTCAGTCATTGCCAACATGAGCATTGAAGTCTCCCAGTAAGAATATGGCCCTTTCCAGAACCACCCCAGTGAGATTCCACATACCAAGAGCCAGTTTCTGTCACAGGGGCCTAGGCTGCCAAGGGCCTTCCTGCCTTCTCCCACTGCCTATATGGCACTGCACCGCTCCCCCATGCTGGACCTTCTGGGTGGTGGGCCCACATGTGTAAGACTTTTTTGTTGCAATTAAAGTAGCATTACTGAATCAGGGATAAACAAACAAAAATCTTTGTACTGTTGCAAGTCACCCTGTGAAACCTAAAGAAGTCATTTAAAAGTCACTGGCGTTGGGTTGGACTTTTTAGACTGCCTCATAATGTTTAAGTTTCAGATTGCTGATGTCGGAAAAAATCCTCATATTTCCAAAATGGTAATTTTACAGGAAAAGGAAAAAAGATACAGTACTTTTAATGTAAGTCAGTGGAACCAGACTGTTTTCCACAGAAATTTGGGGGCAATTTTTGTTTCATGCTTCATGAAATTTACATACAATGTAAAGGACAACAGACATTTTCATATTATGTTTTGTTCCGAGAGCTGCAAAATACAAAATCAACATTATACTGATGAAGATGTATTGACAACAGTAAATAATAAATAAATAATTCACATAGTCCTTAAAACACACAACGTTCTCCAGGTTTTGAGTTCGTATTCAAGTCTGAGTTCTTGTTAAATACTCTTTCAATCTTCAGATTCATTCAGGGGAAGTAGTCCAAAGTGCAAGTGATGCTACAATTTTTTTTTCCACAAAGAAATGGGTAAAAAATGAATGGGGTACAAATTTTGTGTCAATCTATTGTACTTCTGCTAAACCAATATACTCCATTTCTCATATACTATCTCAGCACAGGCCCTTGGGCATTAATTCAAATGTTGTTCTGTGTTATCTGTTTGTCTTTTTTTCTCATCCCTCGTTTCTCACCTAGACTGCCATTCTTTTTTGCCCCCACACAAGCCTAACAATTTTTTTGCCCAACAGTCACCATACTGCATGTTGTTTACAACAACTAGCAACCACGTGGCAACCCTCTAATAACCACTCAATTCACACTTCTCATGCTATAGCGACTGCCTAGAGAACTGCCGAACTAGTGAATTTAAGGTGGCAGGGGAATTGAGGGAGCAGTGGTTTTAAGGTAGGAGTATCTAAGTTTTCAAAGAATTTAAGGTAGCAGGAGATTAAGTCTGTAGTACATTTAAGGTATCAGTGAATTTAAGGTGGCAGTGGATATAAGGTGGCAGTAGATTATAGGAATCAGTAAATTTGAGTTGGCAGTGTATTTAAGGTATTAGTATTTATGAAGGCAGCGAATTTAATGTGGCAGTAAATTTAAGGTCGCAGCAGCTTTAAAGTAACAGTCAATTGAAGGAGGTAGTGAATTTAAGGTGGGAGTGGATTTAAAGTGGGAGTGGATTTAAGTTATCAGTCAATTTAAGGTGGCAGTGAATTGGCAGTGGAATTGAGGAGGCATGGGAATTAAGGGAGCATTGGTAGCAGTGTATTGAAAATAGAGATTAATTAATAGGAATTGTGTAAAATTGTTCCTTTTGAAAATGAATGGCGGAATGTTCAAAACATTCAAATTAACTGTCACAAGTGATATCACAATGCATATCTCTTACATATAATAATAATAATAATAATAATAATAATAACAGTAATGGTAAAAACAGAAATAAATCAGCAATAAAATAGTTATAGCAGAAATAAAACAGTAACAACAGAAACAATACATACTCACCACATACTCAACATATGCACACTAACCACAAACTCAACGCACCACACGCCACAAGCATATACACCACAAACACCCAACACAAACATCACACACAACACACCACACACTAATCACAAACATATCACACCATGTACCATTTACACACCACAAACACACCACACATTATACACTCACCACAAACACACCACACATGCTACACACAACACAGATACACACTCTACACACACTGAACACAACAACCACTCCACACACCACACAGACTCAACACAACAAAGACTCCACATCACACCCACTTTACACACCACACACCCCATAAGATAGCAGTGTATTTAAGGTACAAGTGGTTTTAAGGTATCGGTAAATTTAAGGTGGCAGTTAATTTAAGATAGCAGTGGAATTAAAGAGGCATTGAATTTAAGATATCAGTGGATTTAAGGTAGTAATTAAGCTAAGGTAGCTAAGATGCGATGCTAAAATTTCAAATGGCAATGGATTTAGCGTAGCAGTGGAATTTAAGTACCAGTGAATTTAAGGTATAAATAAATGTAAGGTTTCAGTGAATTTAAGGTGGCACACCACACACACTCAACAGACCACAAAGAACACACACGCTCTCCACACATACACCACACACACCACAACCACACGTACACACAATCACTACATACATGCACACAACACACTCAGTACAACACACCTAGACACCAACACACCTAGATACCATAGCAACTGCCTCACAAACATCTAACCAGTGCTTTAGCAGCCATCAAGTCTTCCAAAATTTTTAACTTTTCAAGCCAATCTAAAGTTCATTCACATACTTTCCCTTTCTAGTTTTTACTGCTCGTCCTCCTCTAAATAACAAATTAAAAACCTGCTGTATCTATTTCTCACAGTCATACTCCCTGTATGAATTTGTGATTCTTAAAAGATGAGTGCTGAATTTAACAATTTACTCATTCTTTGTGTCTAAATATTTCTTTCTTTATCTCTCTTATTATTCTCTGATCCATATACCAATGAAATGGGAGCTCTACAGCTTTCTGACCACAGGGGAAAGGTCTGTGTGTGTAATAACACTCCCAGTCAAACGTATGATGTTCTGTTGGATCCTCTTTCCAAGCATGTACTTTGTGGCTGACTGAACTGGGAGCTTTTTTTTTTTTTGCATTACCTCTACCAGTAAATATGTATTGTCTTCTAGTGTCCCGTGCTGTTCGTGTAACGTATCCCTGAGTGGATCTTCTCTGTCTGGCTTCTGGTCAGCAGCACAGCTAATTGGTGGTAACAAACCTGAGCTGAGAGAAATAATAATGCTTAATCAGAAGTTATTTATATATGTCAGCCTTAAAGGCACAGTAACAAAAAACAGCTTAGGGATAAAGAGAGGTTGGTCATGTGAAAATTAATTATGACATTAGTAGACAAACCCAATGTGTTTTTTGACCACTGGACCACCACTGGAGAGTGTTGGACCACTCTCAGCCTAGCTGCAACACTGATGTGTGCCAAAACCCCAGAAACACTGTAGTGTATTATACAATCCTACCTGTGCCATGCACACTGCTATGACTACTACATTGTAAATGTCACTGTCATGGTGAGAATGGTCAACCATCTAAATAATATCTGGTCAGCAGTCTTGTGGTCAGAAACTGACAAATGACAAATAGCTGTCACATTTGTGCAGCAACAGGTGGGCTACACTTTTACAGTGAACTCCTCCCTTGTACTAGCACTCACTGATTACATACAGCCCCCGTTTTTATTTTCTAAGTGAAAATACATTCTTTGCAACTCAAATATGTCATTTCTGGCAAATATTACTGTACAATTTCTATTTATTTACCGACTTTAACATATTAAAAACAAATAAAATAATAAATATAAAACATGCTATAACGTTTGCACAGGCCACATTTAATATTTTTCATTTTTCCCCAATATATAAATAAAAAAGTAATTTTGCATTAAAATGTGCAAAGATGTGTTCTTTGTAGAGGATGTGTACTTGTTTTTACTTAGAAATTCAATGAAAAGTACTTGGACCAGGGGTACCCACCCACTTTTGCATATGACTCTAGTCAGTGAGTGGCAAAGTAGATGTTTCTAATAAAATGGATAGCAATTGCATATTTTTCAACATGCCTAATGCACACGTTTTAGCCTACCTGCTTTATTAGGAAGACTTTTCTGAGTATTGCTGTGTTTTTTACTGGATTTTCATGCATTCATTCAAAGAAGGCTAAATTGAAAAGGTAGCTCAATCGACAATGCAAAACAGCGAAATCCCAAGTTCATGCACAAAACTGTGAGTGCAAATGATAGAAAAAGAGGAACACTCAAATCTGCTAACCTTGCATCCGTCTTTTCTGCCTCGTTCCTTTCTACTGTTTGAGAGTGACTCGGTTCCAAAGATTCCATCGGAGGTAACTGTTAGATAAAATCAAAGTGAGAAAATCATTTTGTCTGTTCACATTACAAGCCTCATAGCTCAAAACCAATTTTTTTGATCTCTCTAACATGATGATTCACACTCGGTTAGGTAAGCGACTCAATTAATGTGAATGAACCGGCCATCCTGCGATGACCTGCCAGCGCACATCCTAATCAGTAAGGTCATTTGAATGAATCGCGTGTGTCATGAACAGCGAACAAACTAATGAGCAGAACAAGGCTGTACACACAGCTCTGAAGACATCAGATCAGAGTCACATTTGAACGAAAAATCTGGTGATATTAAAATAAAGTCTAGTAACACAGTTTATGTTCTTACACCTTGATAAATAAGAATTAAATAAATAAATAAATAAATAAATAACAGACTTGTACAGTCTGAAGGCAAAAAGGAAGGGCCTCAAGCCTCCTGTGCACATGTTTGGTTCTAGGAAAGAAACTTGCAATTCATAGAGAAACTTCAAACTTGCAAACTGTATAGTATGGAGTTAATTTTGCACCCAAAGTTTCAAATAAAATAATAAAATTTACAACCAAAATATTAAGTTTAAAAATGTCCAAAATATGTTGCAAATGAAATTACTGAGAGTTAAATCAAACTTTTCAAGAAGATTAAAACTAATTTTCACTCATTCTGATATAAATGTATTACTAGTTTTTGCTTTAATTTGTTTCTATTTGCTGATTTTGCTGATATACGTGTTGCTTCTGGAATTGCTCTTTTGCATCTGAAATATTTCTTTTGCTTCTAACTTTTTGGCACTTTTTCAACAGGGGGTGGGTCTTAGAATAGGAAGTTCACCCACACTCTCTATTGATCAACTAATTTGGAGTGACAGGTCTTCTGAACACATAGCCACGGCCACTCAGTGAGCTGTCATATGCCTCAAACATGGCGGAGCACTTTGTACTCAGCGTTTTATTGCCAGGAAGCGACCTTATGTGCAGTGTTTGCCATATTTGTTAATGTAACACAGGCTCAGGATTTGAATTATACTATGTAAACTTAGCTGTTTGCAGCCGCTAGATATATGCATTGTGACACAGCCTCCTGCTGTGCTATTTCAAACCCAAAAGCAATCAGATGAGTTCAGTTTGCTCAAATAAATTAAAGCAGAGCACAATTTTAAATCCATCATTCAATAAAGATCAAAGCTTCAATCTAAGACCAATCCCTAAATATTAAATAGCGCTGCTAACCAGAAGAGAGTAGCTTGTTAGCATTAGCTTAGCATGCTGCCCACGCTGCTCACCACAATACAGGTTCATTCTGAGCCTAGTTAACTTAGTTTGGCTAAGGAGATTCCATCACCACAGTACGGGTTCATTCTGAGCCTAGTTAACTTAGTTTGGCTAAGGAGATTCCATCACCACAGTACGGGTTCATTCTGATCCTAGTTAATTTAGTTTGGCTAAGGAGATTCCATCACCACAGTACGGGTTCATTCTGATCCTAGTTAACTTAGTTTGGCTAAGGAGATTCCATCACCACAGTACGGGTTCATTCTGATCCTAGTTAATTTAGTTTGGCTAAGGAGATTCCATCACCACAGTACGGGTTCATTCTGATCCTAGTTAACTTAGTTTGGCTAAGGAGATTCCATCACCACAGTACGGGTTCATTCTGATCCTAGTTAATTTAGTTTGGCTAAGGAGATTCCATCACCACAGTACGGGTTCATTCTGATCCTAGTTAACTTAGTTTGGCTAAGGAGATTCCATCACCACAGTACGGGTTCATTCTGATCCTAGTTAACTTAGTTTGGCTAAGGAGATTCCATCACCACAGTACGGGTTCATTCTGATCCTAGTTAATTTAGTTTGGCTAAGGAGATTCCATCACCACAGTACGGGTTCATTCTGATCCTAGTTAATTTAGTTTGGCTAAGGAGATTCCATCACCACAGTACGGGTTCATTCTGATCCTAGTTAATTTAGTTTGGCTAAGGAGATTCCATCACCACAGTACGGGTTCATTCTGATCCTAGTTAATTTAGTTTGGCTAAGGAGATTCCATCACCACAGTACGGGTTCATTCTGATCCTAGTTAACTTAGTTTGGCTAAGGAGATTCCATCACCACAGTACGGGTTCATTCTGATCCTAGTTAACTTAGTTTGGCTAAGGAGATTCCATCACCACAGTACGGGTTCATTCTGATCCTAGTCAACTTAGTTTAGTTAAGGAGATTCCATCACCACAGTACGGGTTCATTCTGATCCTAGTTAATTTAGTTTGGCTAAGGAGATTCCATCACCACAGTACGGGTTCATTCTGATCCTAGTTAACTTAGTTTGGCTAAGGAGATTCCATCACCACAGTACGGGTTCATTCTGATCCTAGTTAACTTAGTTTGGCTAAGGAGATTCCATCACCACAGTACGGGTTCATTCTGATCCTAGTTAATTTAGTTTAGTTAAGGAGATTCCATCACCACAGTACGGGTTCATTCTGATCCTAGTTAATTTAGTTTGGCTAAGGAGATTCCATCACCACAGTACGGGTTCATTCTGATCCTAGTTAACTTAGTTTGGCTAAGGAGATTCCATCACCACAGTACGGGTTCATTCTGATCCTAGTTAACTTAGTTTGGCTAAGGAGATTCCATCACCACAGTACGGGTTCATTCTGATCCTAGTCAACTTAGTTTAGTTAAGGAGATTCCATCACCACAGTACGGGTTCATTCTGATCCTAGTCAACTTAGTTTAGTTAAGGAGATTCCATCACCACAGTACGGGTTCATTCTGATCCTAGTCAACTTAGTTTAGTTAAGGAGATTCCATCACCACAGTACGGGTTCATTCTGATCCTAGTCAACTTAGTTTGGCTAAGGAGATTCCATCACCACAGTACGGGTTCATTCTGATCCTAGTTAATTTAGTTTGGCTAAGGAGATTCCATCACCACAGTACGGGTTCATTCTGATCCTAGTTAATTTAGTTTGGCTAAGGAGATTCCATCACCACAGTACGGGTTCATTCTGATCCTAGTTAACTTAGTTTGGCTAAGGAGATTCCATCACCACAGTACGGGTTCATTCTGATCCTAGTTAACTTAGTTTGGCTAAGGAGATTCCATCACCACAGTACGGGTTCATTCTGATCCTAGTTAATTTAGTTTGGCTAAGGAGATTCCATCACCACAGTACGGGTTCATTCTGATCCTAGTTAATTTAGTTTGGCTAAGGAGATTCCATCACCACAGTACGGGTTCATTCTGATCCTAGTTAACTTAGTTTGGCTAAGGAGATTCCATCACCACAGTACGGGTTCATTCTGATCCTAGTTAATTTAGTTTGGCTAAGGAGATTCCATCACCACAGTACAGGTTCATTCTGATCCTAGTTAACTTAGTTTGGCTAAGGAGATTCCATCACCACAGTACGGGTTCATTCTGATCCTAGTTAATTTAGTTTGGCTAAGGAGATTCCATCACCACAGTACGGGTTCATTCTGATCCTAGTTAACTTAGTTTGGCTAAGGAGATTCCATCACCACAGTACGGGTTCATTCTGATCCTAGTTAACTTAGTTTGGCTAAGGAGATTCCATCACCACAGTACGGGTTCATTCTGATCCTAGTTAATTTAGTTTGGCTAAGGAGATTCCATCACCACAGTACGGGTTCATTCTGATCCTAGTTAACTTAGTTTGGCAAAAGAGATTCCATCACCACAGTACGGGTTCATTCTGATCCTAGTTAATTTAGTTTGGCTAAGGAGATTCCATCACCACAGTACGGGTTCATTCTGATCCTAGTTAATTTAGTTTGGCTAAGGAGATTCCATCACCACAGTACGGGTTCATTCTGATCCTAGTTAACTTAGTTTGGCTAAGGAGATTCCATCACCACAGTACGGGTTCATTCTGATCCTAGTTAATTTAGTTTGGCTAAGGAGATTCCATCACTACAGTATGGGTTCATTCTGATCCTAGTTAATTTAGTTTGGCTAAGGAGATTCCATCACTACAGTATGGGTTCATTCTGATCCTAGTTAACTTAGTTTGGCTAAGGAGATTCCATCACCACAGTACGGGTTCATTCTGATCCTAGTTAATTTAGTTTGGCTAAGGAGATTCCATCACCACAGTACGGGTTCATTCTGATCCTAGTTAACTTAGTTTGGCGAAAGAGATTCCATCACCACAGTACGGGTTCATTCTGATCCTAGTTAATTTAGTTTGGCTAAGGAGATTCCATCACCACAGTACGGGTTCATTCTGATCCTAGTTAACTTAGTTTGGCTAAGGAGATTCCATCACCACAGTACGGGTTCATTCTCATCAAAGCACAGTCTGTTTCAGTCACAAATGCTCAAATACCACCTGTTTAGAGGATAAACCAATAACACTGAGAGACAAATAACGCTGACAGACTGGAGCCAGAGTGACAGACAGAATCAAACGTGTTTTGGGGTGGGTGGCATGTGGCTATTAGCCTGTTAGCAGTTAGCCATTTTTTGTGTAGTTTTCTTGGGTATTTCCTGGTTCTGATTTAGCAGTACAACAGATGGAAAGAGAAACTGAGTCTCACGAGTCTGGACCAGCGCAGAACAGCCCAGTACGGCCCAGAAAACTATTTGGCTTGATAGTGGAAAAGCGGCCATAGTGTAAAGAAAACAATGCAAAAGGAATCAAGTTAACTTGCCATATTTGGCTGTAAATTCTGGGGGTTATGAAGGCTGTTCGGTCAGTCTTTTGTTGTTTCTACCCACAGAATGCCTGTCTTGGTCACTGAAACAGGCTTCCTATCTCAGCACACTAGTCTACAGAATGCTGCTGCTCCAAATTACTGTTTTCACCTTAATACAGTGAACTAACTTTAGATACTTATGCAATTTTGTCCCATTATCAGCATGACTAGCTTAGTAAGCCCTTGATGACACTGCTAAGCTAGTTAGCGCAAGTAGCTGTGAACAGCTTTGTTCATTCATAAACAATTAAGTTTGGTTTTCAACCTGCATATTAAGTTATACTGTTTTACCCAAAAAGTTTTTTCAAACTTGTGTAGTACTAATAATTTAAAAGGAATATGATAAACATTGCTCATAATGCAGGACATGCCTGTAAAATATTGTACTCATAGCAGCACTCTTAGCACTACTCAATACAACGTATTCCACCATGCTGGGGGCAATACATTCTGAGTGTTTACATGTTCAAAAGACCTGTGACTCCAAGTCAGTTGACCAACAGAAAGACCAATCTCAAAAGAAAAAGAGTTATTCCAGAAGCAGATAATATATCAGCAAAATCAGCAAATAGAAACAAGTTAAAGCAAAATGATTTATATGTTTAAAGACAAACAGCAGTCTCCCCTGGAGGCATGGATTCAAATCTCACTTCTGACATGCTTTTATTTCAATCATGCAGACCCAAAGAGTGTGTTTCCAAAAATCAACACATACACTTTCCAACACGGGGAAAAAAAAACATACTGGACTATGTTTACACCACCAAGAAAGAAGCTTACAAGGTCATTCCCCTCCCCCACCTTGGATTGACTCATCATTGTTATGCTAATGTCAGCCTACCAATCACTGGTTAAAGTCACCAAACCAGTTCAGAAGCAGGTACGAGTGTGGTTGGAAGGGTCTTCAGAGACACTTCAAGATTGTTTTAACACCACTGACTGGAATGTGTTTAAACAAGCGGCGACCTACAACAACACCACAGATCTCCAGGAGTATGCTGACACAGTCTCTGGCTACATCTCCAAATGCATTGAGGATGTAACTGTTCTCAAGACCAACACAGTTCAGGCCAATCAGGCCAAGCCATGGCTGACAGGGGAGGTCTACAGGCTACTGAAGGCTAGGAATGCTGCCTTCTCAGCAGGAGACGAGGTGGGCTTCAGGGCAGCTAGTACCAACCTGTCCCACGGCATCAGAAAGGCAAAGAATCTTTAACATCTTGCTGAGTCAGGCTGTTGTCCCCACATGCCTGAAAGCCATCACAATCATCCCTGTCCCAAAGGAAGCATCACCCTCCTGTTTCAGTGACTACCGTCCATTTGCACTTACTCCCATCCTCATGAAGTGCTTCGAACGGCTGGTCATGCAACATGTCCAGTTTGTCTTTCCAGTTAGCATATCGGCCTAATCGCTCGGTTGATAATGTTATCTCCACTGCCCTCCACTCAGCCTTCACACATCTGGACAAAAAGACTCTTATGTCAGAATGCTATTCATAGATTTCAGCTCCGTATTTAACACTATCATCCCCCAGCAGCACATTCTCAAACGGGACAGGCTGGGGCTGAACACTTCACTGCGCAACTGACTTCTGGACATCCTGACTGAGAGACCACAGGCAGAACAGGGCCAGCAACAACACATCACACCATCACACGGGGGCCCCCAAGGATGTGTACTGAACCCCCTCCTATTCATTCTAATGTCCCACGACTGCACACCGACGCACAGCTTCAACCTCTTCATCAAGTTCGTGGACAACATGACTGTGGTGGGTCTCTTCAGCAACAACAATGAGACAAACTACAGGAGCAAGGTGAGCTGCCTGGCCTTGTGTTGTAGACAGTCTTCATCTGAACATTAAGAAGATGAAGGAGATCGTTGTGAACTTCAGGAGAACATGCACCCAGCATGCTCCTGTTACCATAAACGGTGCTGCTGTGGAGAGGGTGAACAGCACCAAGTTCCTGGGCATGCACATCACAGAGGACCTCTTCTGGGGCAACAACACAGCAGCACTGGCCAGAAGGGCTCATCAGCGCCTCTACTTCCTCCGCAAACTGAGAAGCCCCAGCCCCCATCATGTGCACCTTCTACAGAGGTAACATCGAGAGCATCCTGACCAGCTGCATCACTGTGTGGTATGGTGCCTGCACTGTGTCCTGCCTCAAGACACTCCAGCGCATCGTGAAAGCAGCTGAGAAGGTCATTGACATCTCCCTCCCCTCTTTCCAAGAGATATACAGCTCCCCTCTCAACCGGAAAGCCCCCCGCATGGCAGGTGATCACACTCACCCACTACATAGCTTCTTCCGTCTGCTGCCATCAGGGAGGAGACTGAGGAGTCTCCGGGCCAGGACCAGCAGATTGGGGGACAGCTTCATCCACCAGGCTGTCAGGATGCTCAACTCTCTCCCTACTTTGCCCCCCGCCCCCTTTTGCACCCACACACACACAGTTTGGACCAAAGCACATGTTCCTGACCCCCACTCCCCAACGCTGAACGCTGACATTCTCAGGGACTTATCCATCACTTTCTGTTACACACTCATCATTTTAACTCCATCTCCATAAGCTCATTCTAATTGCACTAGTGTTCATATTTGCACTATTTATACCCACAGACCTTAATCTGTATGTGCCTTATATCACTTTAGTGTTAATTTCAGGGCCTTCTTATATTTATATTATATTTTTATTATTATATTTTTCTACAATTAATGTTTATTTTTACTATTAGTGTTTACTGGTTAATGTTTTTTAGTGTCTATTTAAATTCACACTTTTCCTGTCTACCGTCTATTTAATGTTATTGCTACACCATGGGGTCTGAGGGCAACCCAATTGCTATCTTTTTGTCTTCCTCACATCCTCTGCTATGATAAAGCTGTAGTTGTTGGTGTGTGATGAGGTACTGTAAAGCATTACGCAGTTCTTGCAAAATAAAGCACTATAGCAACTATAGGCGTTCTGGCCTGGAGTGGCAATGACAGAGACGCCATTCTCTTTATTATACTGTAAGTCAGTGTGCCATCAAAAAAATTTTAAGCTGTTGTTTTAAGGAAAATTATTACATAATGTTATTACATAATGTTGGTTGGAATAAAGTGTAGATGAAAATATTTTTTCTACTACAGGGTTTTTTGTGGATTTTGAAAATGCACAAAGAAATAAATGCATAAAAAACTAAATGAAAAAAAGGTCATTTGTGAAGGCCATGTATGATGGCAAATTTGCAGTAGGAGCAGAGAGGTACATGTGCAGACCCATGAATGGTCTACCATTAAACATAAAGGTCATGTGTCAAATGTTTTGTTTTTTATAATCTGTATTTCTGACATGCTCCTTTCCTGTTTGGAATTGATACAAGTTATTAAGCTAGCTGTCAAACTTATTTTAAAATACAATTAAGAAAAAAAGCACTGCATGCTTCGCTGACTTACAGGCTATCACTGCAAGAGTATTTTAGGATTTGTTTTAGTTTACAGTTTGACTTCAATGGGTTTTTAGACAAATTAATTTTAACAAAATAGACAATTTTTCACAATCCTTTTGTCACGGTTGGCCCCTCCCAGTCCTGTCCATGTGCTTGTGTTTTGGTTGTGTAAATCCGCCCCTGATTGTATTCACCTGTCCTTCATTGTTACGTGTATTTAAGCCCTGTGTTTGCCCCTTTGCGTTTGCCAGTCTTTGTATCATTGTAGCTTTGTACCTGGTCTTTGTTTGTGTTGATTCTGGTCTTTGTCATGTCATACCCTAAATCTGTACGTGTCGGCTCATTGACCCTGGACTGTTTTGACCACGACCCTGGATTTGCCCATAGTAAATCTCGCTTATCTCAGCGTATGCGTCGGCCTCCTCGCTCCCCCTTACACCTTTAAAGAGCCAAAAGACTGTCATTGTCCTCTGCTTTCCTACTGCTCTCTGTACAATGTTGTCATTGTTGTTATTTTTTTTCCTGTGGACTGGACTTTTTAACTTTTTATTGATTGTTACAATTTTATATTTGATGTTTTATTTATTTTTCTAATAATGTAATATAATTTCAATAAACAGCAGTTCAGAGTCTGTGCCAGGCATGGACTGCCCATAATGAACACCAAGTTTGAACACAAGGATGATGATAAGTGTACGTGGTAGCAGAGCTCCTTGGGTCAAATGTCAATGAATTGTTGGTTGAATTTTTTGTAGTTTCATCTGCCTTGGGCCCATATCTTCTGGACACTCGGATGAAGAGAGGTGCTGAGCTGTCAACCGATCACCATCTGCTGGTAAATTAAATCAAACTGCAGGGAAGACTGATAGTCAGACCCAGTAGGCTCAAGCGAATAGTGAGAGTGCGCTGGGAACAACTGGCAGAGGCTCCTGTTCAGAATGATTTGAACTCCCACCTCTGGGAGAGCTTTTCTCATGTTCCAGAGGATTTAGGAGACATGGAGTCTGAATGGACCCTGTTCAAAACCTCCATCATTGAAGCTGTCAGGTGTAGCTGTGGCCAAAAGCTTATTGGTCCCAGTCAGGGCAGTAACTCAAGAACCCCCTGGTGGACACCCCTGGTGAGGGAGGCTGTCAAGCTGAAGAAAGAGGCCTGGATGGCCCAGAGGACTCCAGACTCAGCAGATAGGTACCAGTGGCTTAAAGGAGGTCATGAACAACTGTCTGGTGACTTATGAGCAGTCAGGGTGGCTTTGCACACGCTGTATTTGGCAGTGGTAGAGAAACTCTGACTTCAAATGAGGATATTGTCAGTCGGTGCAGGGAGCACTTTGAGGAACTCCGTCCTACGAGAACTGTGTCAGGGCCAGAGGCTTCTGGTGTATCAGACGCAGTTTCCCTGGTCAGTTCACAGAGATTTAGCAAGCTCCTCAGTGGCAAGGCACTGGAGGAGGATGAGATTTGCATGGAAATACTTAAGGCTCTGAAGGTTGTGGGGCTGTCGTGGCTGACACACCTCTGCAATGTTGCATGGGTTCTGGAACAGTACCCTTGTGGTGCTGGGGCTGCTACTGCTGGCTGTTCAATCTCTATACTCCCGGAGTGAGAGTTGTATCTGTATACTCCGCATTAAGTCAAACTTCCATCCATCCATCCATCCATCCATTTTCTAAGCCGCTTCTCCGTCAGGGTCGCGGGGGGGTGCTGGAGCCCATCCCAGCAGTCTTTGGGCGAAAGGCAGGATACACCCTGGACAGGTCGCCAGTCCATTGCAGGGCAGACAGACAGACACAAACAGCCACTCACACACTATTAAGTCAAACTTGTTCAGTGTAAATGCTGGCCAAGGTTGTACAATGTCAAGGCATAGCCAAGGTCAGGAGGGCATTATGTAGAGGCCAGAGGGTGGTGTTTCTGCTATTTGCAGATGATGTCCTTTTGGATCACCTGGATGCTTCCAACACTCACTGAAGTGGTTTGCAGCTGAATGTGAAGTGGTTGGTATGCGGATCAGCGTCTCCAAGTCTGAGTCCATGGTCCTAGCTGGGAAAAGCATAGCACTCCAGGTAAGGGAAGGGAACTGTGCCAGGTGGAACAGTTTAAGTATCTCGGGGTCTTTTTAAGATAAGATAAGATAATCCTTTATTAGTCCCACAGCGAGGAAATTCACAGTATTCCAGCAGCAGAGTAACAGAAGTAAGGCACTCAGTAATAGAAACGGGAAACAGTATAAACATTATAAATAATTAAAGTTAAATCTCTAGAAAGGACCAGTATGTGTGTATGGTCTACTGGGAGCAGTGTTGGTTGAACAGTCTCACAGCAGCAGGAAGAAAGGACCTGCAATAGCACTCCTTCACACACTTGGGGTGAAGGAGCCGGTCACTGAAGGAACTGCCCAGTTCTCCAGCATGTATGCTAGCTTGTTTAGCATCCTCCTTTCTCCAACTGCCTGCACTGGGTCTAGAGGAGTTCCCAGGACCGAGCCGGCCATCCTGATCAGTTTGTCCAGTTTCTTCCTGTCTGCAGTGGAGATGCTGCCACCCCAGCAGACCACTCCATAGAAGATGGCTGATGCTACCACTGTGTCAAAAAAGGTCCTCAGGAGTGGCCCATGCACTCCAAACGATCTCAGTCTCCTGAGCAGGTAGAGTCTGCTCTGTCCTCTCCTGTAAAGTGCAGCAGTGTTGTCTGTAGTGGTGGAAATGAGCTTTCCTCTCAGGGTGGCAGGCTACTCACTTGATAGAGTGAGGATCTCAGTCATGCAGTAGGAGCTCAGCGTAGAGCCACTACTCCTCCACATTGAGAGAAGCTAGTTGAGGACGCTCCGGCAGATGCCCCCCAGCCATGGCCTACTACGACGAGACCCTGGGGTCGCCCTAGGACCTGCTGAAGGGATTCTCCGCTCCCCCAAGTGGTTAAAGATAACGATGATATATATATATATATATATATATATATATACATATATATATAATGAGATTGTCATGAGATTTTGTTTTCTCTTTACAATTGTTGTACTTCAAATAAAACTTAGAGTTTTTGTTAATATTTTGAATACAAGATCAAAAGGATAAGCAATAAAGAATGTTTTTACAATCTGTTTTGCTTTTGTTAACCAGGGGCACCAATATTTATGGAAAGCGCTATATATTTCTTTAACTAATCTGTCATGTGATCCCTGTTGAAAAAAGGACCAGCAGGACACCTTTAGATCCTTTTAGCAAACCATATAACACATCTGGAATCAGTCCCAGCTCACCTGTTAAACAGTTAGGATCCTTTACAGTGTAATATTAACCCATGAAGTAAAGCCAAAACACATAAAACTATCAGGAGCCAGCAAAACCTCAATGGGAAAAAGTTTTCTTCAGCAGGGATTTTAATTAAAGAATTATTTTTGACTAATTTCACAACCACGCTGCTTTTAATGTTGCTAATGTAGTATACTTATCATTATTAAGCTTGGAACTGTTCAACAATACAACTTATTTATTCTTGTTGTTCAGAATGTATTTTAAAATCATTTCAAAATGGGAATTTTCCATCACTGGTGGTTCTGTATGTTGTTTGAGCAATAACGCCCCACCAGTAGGTGGCGGTAAAACACCACAGTTCACAAAGGTTTCCCAACACTAACAAAATCACTGTCGCTTAACGTGTTCTAACGTGTTAAATACTCACTTGTTAAAACGAACTTGTGCTTTATGCGTTAACACGGAGATTCCCACGTGTTCTGAAGGCCTAAGAGGAACTTCCATTCAGGCCTGAAATCTGGGCTCGGATTCCTGGAATGCTGCGTTGTAACTGTGGTAAAAATCCCTGCGCACGCAGTGACGTCAAGGTTTCACAGCGTCTTGTCCTTTTTATTTGTTTTGGTTTTTATTTTTCGTTAATCTAGACTTCAGCAACGTCTGCCGAGAGGCCGAGCACACTGGTGCTGTTTGCAGGACTCAATTCACCAGAATACTCTCACTGCAGAGGCCTGGGCGTCAGCTGTAATCAAGCCGGCTCTCTGACGAGCGCTGCCACCAGGGAATCTGACTCGAGTTCCACTGCAGCTGAGTGCAGCTTACTTACCTCAGCCTCCGGCTCAGTTACAGCCCTCAGTCACACTCATGTTCCGAGAAAGTTTCACATGAATACTTCTTGTTGCCTTTGATTCATAGATGCTTCACGCTTTTGGAAGCATTTAGCAGCACCACTGTCCTAAAGCACAAAAATGGCATCATTTTGCCAAGTGCAATGAGTCTGAATTTGAATGCTTGATCATTCTACTGTCTTATGAAATAATGACTTGAAGCAAAACGCTGTCATGTCACATCCTTGGTCCAGCTAGGGAAACATAAGGTTAATACATCCGAGTATCTGTTGGATCTAGAGTGACCTGCCTTGGCAATGCTGAATGACTCCTGCTGGCTAGTATGAATAGCTTCATCTGCTGGAGAGAAAACGATATTGGTTTCACAGTAATGACATTTTCAAGGGGCTGCAAGTTTAACGATGAGTGGTATCTCTTCTTAATCTCTCTGAGAAAGCCATCCATGGCCTTTTGTGCTTTGTTTTGCTTTTCTGTTGTAATATATGGTCATTGCTGGCTTCATTAAACATTAAGAAATTGGCCTATTTGGCATTGAGGAGTCAAACTGATTCTAGCAGCTGTTGCTCCAGCTCAAGCTGCTTGTTACTTTTAACAGCAACTAAACTTCAGTTAAAAGATGAAATGAAAGAAATGCAGACATTGTTTTTCACTTAAAACTACTCAAAAAGTCTGTGTAATTAAGTTGGTGAGATGCCAGCAAAGCCATTCAGAGTGTTTCAATGTGAAATGGTTCATTGTAGAGAAACTTACCTACTCCTCACATTGAAAGTTCTTATGGTGAGGTCATGGGGTTTACAACACAAATGTAGTCAATTTATTTACTATACAAAACCACCAGTAAACTTACACATACATGCATTGTTGAAAATGATAGTGATGAATCTCTATCTATCTATCTATCTATCTATCTATCTATCTATCTATCTATCTATCTATTAAACTCTTTAGACATCTGGTTCCTATCACTGTGAGCATTTCAGTTTGAACAGTTTTTCTGGAATGGTGGATTTCACATCAAACCGCTCTGAATGACTTTGTTACGCTGAAATTTTGAACAATTCATGTTAAATACCTGTTCAGTCTACCTGATAACTCAGAAAAAGTACTTGCCTGATTCTGTGTGTCCATTGTTCTTGGCCTGCTGATGTGTGAAGTGTAGTCTGTGAAGGGGGTGCCTCACCCAGGCAGGAGCACTCCTTCTCACTGGAGTGCAGCCACTCTTTTTCAGTCACCGTTGTTCTTCAATAATGCAGCACTTCTATGGTTTCTCCTCCTTCCATGACTTCAAGTTTCCTGCTGTCTGTCCTCACATGCAATTAGTATCTGTGAGCGATGCAGTCTTTGCACTTGAATAAGTCATAAGAGTGTGTGCTCATGAGTGTGTCGTGTGCCTCCGTGTTTTGGTTGTCAGGAGCTAGGTCTTGCTAGGTGTCAGATTGACCTACCTTGTACCTGGATTCACTGGCTATTTTATAAGCCACCTGTTATAAGACCTTCCAAATATGTGCACTTTGTACACTCTCCAAAATAAAGGTACATAATAATAATGAAAATTAATCTCAGTATATGAAAGCCAGGGAATATAATTGTACCATAATCCATTGGAATTATATTTTCTAGGTTGACTCCCCGCACCTCGTCTTGTCTCCAGGCTTTTTATTTTATTGTTCTGTTTTAAAACATTAGGTTATGAAAAGGTACAAATATGTACTTTCTCCACTGGGAAAAACGTATTTAATGTTCGTAGTTGGACCTTAAAACCACTGGTGTACCTTTGAAAGTACAATTACATTATTTGTACCTTGATGAACAAAAATGTACCTACACAGAACCTTTATTTCTAAGAGTGTAGCTGTGAAATTACGGATTATAGCTCATCTGTTGCTGCAACCCACTCTGTCCTGTTCTTCAAAGGAAAAGGAGCACCATAGAACCACTGTGGATCAGATGTTATTTCAGTGGTGGACGGCAGTTACATTGACCTGGTACTTGCATGTTAGCATGTGTTATGCTGGTACAAGTGTATACAGCATTTAACAGTAAACCGAAGTGGTAGGTGTGCCTGAGAAGACGGCCAATAGATATACAAAGTGTATAGGAAAAGTTTGGGTGCCCTGCTCAAATTATTTTATTTATTTTCTAAGTGAATACACATTAATACATTCTTTATAGGAAACACACTTCACATTTTAATGCACAATGACTGTTTTCTTGTATTTTGCATTTGCAAAAGTTGATACATTTTGCTTTTTTTTTTTTTCCCAGTATATTAAACATAGCAAACAAACTAAACTGTGCACTAGAATTATCAGTAAATTCCTTGTCTGTTATCTGTAGGAGATGTGTTAATTAACTATAACTATCAGTAGCAGTTTGATATGAAATGGTACAAAAATGTTATGATTCTTCACAAATTAACTGATCCCTTTACGATGGTGTTGATAGGAACCATGGGTTTATGACGTCTACAACACAAATACAGTCTATATCCACAACCAGTGAACCTATATTGCCAAAAGTATTTGCTCGTCTGACTTCACAAACATAGGAAATTGAGTGAGACCCCATTCTTAATCCATAGGGTTTAATATAATGTTGTCCACCTTTGGCAGCTATAACAGCTTCAACTCTTCTGGGAAGGCTTTCCTCAAGGTTTAGGAGTGTGTTTATGGGAAATTTTGACCGCTCTTCCAGAAGCGCATTTGTGTGGTCAGACACTGATGTTGGACGAGAAGGCCTGGCTTACAGTCTCGGCTCTAATTCATCCCAAAGGTGTTCTGTCGGGTTGAGGTCAGGACTCTGTGCAGGCCAGTCAGGTTCTTCCACACCAAACTCGCTCATCCATGTCTTTATGGACCTGCTTTGTGCACTGGTTGGCAGTCATGTTGGAACAGGAAGGGGCCGTCCCCAAACTGTTCCCCCAAAGTTGGGGGCATGAAATTGTCCAAAATCTCTCGGTGCTGAAGCATTAAGAATTCCTTTCACTGGAACTAAGGGGCCGAGCCCAACACCTGAAAAAAAAACCCACACCATAATCCCCCCTTCACCAAACTTTACACTTGGCACAATGCAGTCAGACAAGTACCGTTCTTCTGGCAACCACAAAACCCAGACTCGTCCATCAGATTCCCAGACGGAAAAGTGTGATTGGTCACTCCAGAGAACACGTCTCCACTGCTCTAGAGTCCAGTGGGCGGCACTTTACACCACTGCATTCCACACTTTGCTTTGTGCTTGGTGATGTAAGGCTTGGATGCAGCTGCCCGGCCATGGAAACCCATTCCATGAAGCTCTCTATGCTGTTCTTGAGTTCTTGTTCTCTGATCTGAAGGCCGCATAAAGTTTAGAGGTCTGTAGTGATTGACTCTGCAGAAAGTTGGCGACCTCTGCGCACTATGCCCCTCAGCATCTGCTGACCCTGCTCTGTCATTTTACGTGGCTGACCACTTTGTGGCCGAGTTGCTGTCGCTCCCAATCGCTTCCACTTTGTAATAATATCACAGACAGTTGACTGTGGAATATTTAGTAGCGAGGAAATTTCACGAATGGACTTGTTGCACAGGTGGCATCCTATCATGCTGGTATTCACTCCTGAGAGCGACCCATTCTATCATAAATGTTTGTAGAAGCAGTCTACATGCCTAAATGCTCAGTGATGATTTAATTATTCAGCAATGTAGAAACATCAGTAGGAGTCCCCTTTAAATAGAGTTCTCAGATTATGTGGAAGAAGGATTTGTGAGACAAGCAGAGAGCAACATAAATTAGATATAGTCCACTCTTCTCAACTGAGCTTTGGACAGCATCTTTGAAACCTTAGGTGTGCTAAAAAAGAAAGAGACATCCTTGTGTAAGTGGTGACAGAAACCAGGGGGCACAATGTTTACTATTGCATTTTAATTTTCTATTTAGTTGTAGTGACTCTCTTTAGTTTTATACATAAAACATCCGGCATGTACCTCTCCACCATTAGTGTACTGAAAAAATGCATTTTAGGCTAAAATCTTAACACAGGACTATCATAGAGCAATATGTTTAAAATCTAATTTTGGAGTTGTTGAGTTTGTGTGTTTATAACCTGTGTGTTCATAAATAGTACTATTAAAAACAGAGACCTTTCTTGAACACAGATTATTGTGTATCTTTATTCTTTTTAATTAATGAAACAGCTTACATAACTGATTAAATCACTTTGGGCATACAAGAGCTAATACAGTGTTAACAGTATGAAATGTATGCAATTTAAAACAGAAAAATATCAAAAAGGTGTAGATTCAAATGATGTTTTCTTGCAGTCAAGTATTTATGAAAAATACAAAGGTTTGTGGAAAAATGAACTAAAATCACTGTCTTTTCTCTGATCTCAAAAAATAATTCTGACAAAAAAGTAATTAATTTGAACATACCCAACAACACATATGCAACACAACAAACGGTGGTATCAAAACCACACCAATATATTTGGTATGACTAAGAAATATTGACTTTTTATTTTAATGTAAATGATTACTTCTATACAATACTTTTTCAGATTAGGAAGAAAACAAGGTCTTTTAAGCCACAGTAAGCCACACACACACACCCACCATTGTACAACATAGTTAATTTCAGAAGCTGTTATTTACTGCCTTAGTAGTTGATATCAGTTCATTCTGCTTTTCTCAAGATAAGAGATACCAAGAGATCCTTCCACATTACTGGCAGCGGCGGTAGAAATGAAAGTGGTAGTCTGTAAACAGTATTTCCACATAGTTAGGGTCTGTATTACAGTCAGCCTGACCCTGAAATGCAGAAAAAATGTCTTCAGCATAATCTACATTCCAGACCATAATTACTTAATCAATCTTAAGACTGCTCAGTAACTACTATGAATTATTCAGTACATGCTAGGAATATAAGAAAATAAAACGTTTTTTCAGATTTACCATATTAACATTTCATATAAAAACTCAGAAGACATTTAGGTTCACTGGTTGTTTTGAATCAGAAATAAAATGGCTATACATTTGACATTAAACCATTTTAAGTTACTTTGTTCATATCTCACCCAATTAATTCTATAGAAGTTTTGAAACACTGGTGGAATTCCTCTTTAAAACTTACAGCCATAATACAATCACACAATTTCATGTACTTCCTATAACATCTACATTCTGTCATGTAAACATTCAGCAGTATTTAACAGATGGTGAAGGTAACATTAAGAGTCCTGGCCAGCACTGGTGTGTGCATGAATAAATATTAGCCACTAAATTATTGGTTGCAGTTATCAACTGTAACCATTTATCGGCAAATGGTATTTCAGTAGGCAATGTATTGTTCACCCCTAGTACCTAAAATCAAATGAAAATGTAAGCTACTTAGTATTAGAGGAAGAAACTGAGGCATGACCCACATCATCTGTAGAGTGTAAAGAGTTAAGATTATTGGAGTTAGACCTGAATGAAAAGAAACAAGTAAAAAGAAGCCCTTACTGCTACTGAGGCACGGAAGTGGTAAGATGATCGGTAATGTCGAGAAACTGGCAGCGGCCACTTGTGTACATATCCCTGTAAAACAGACCAAATTACTAGCAATGCCTAGATGTGCACTACTGTGTTCTGCAATATATTCATTGAATGTATTTTAAGCATTATAGTACACTATACATCACAAAGAGTGTAGACATGTGTTCATCTAACATTTTTTCCAAAATTAAAAAGACACCAATAGAGAGTTTTCTCCTCCTTTGCCCCTGGAGTAACAGCCTCTACTATTCTGGGAAGGCTTTACACTAGATATGTTAGAGCATTAGTGAGGCCAGATACTGATGTCTGATGATTAGTTCTGGATCACTCTAACTCATCCCAAAGATATTGGATGGTGCTCCACCACTCCAGACAACAGTTCCCCAATGCTGTTAAGTTTTATAACCCTCCATTACTTGTGTCAGCAATGGGTACAACTTAAAGTAGCTGAATTCATTCATCAGAAGCGGTGTCTGAATGTACATGTGAGAGATATATATATATATATATATATAAAATCTGAAAGTGGCCTAGGATCTGTGCCCCTACTGTGTTTCCCTACTCTAATACCGTCACTTCAACTCAGCGATTGCTTATATATCAGCTCATTAATTGCATCATATATGTTGATTTTAAGAAAGTGTCACCTGTGTGTTGGGAACAGTGAATTCAGAGTAGCTGTAGTCGAGTAATTTGGCACACTCCTCCCTCAGGTCGTACCCACACAAGTGGACCACCAACAGCTCGTTAGTGCTGCTCAAAGAGACACCCAGTGATCACAAAATGTAACTATATACATGTCTATTTGTAAATGGTGCAAATCAATAGTAATCAATTGCATGATACTGTGTGTGGCATATAGCTGTAGAAAAGTTCTGCTGGTTATGGTTGAACAGCCTTGTTCAGCTATAATGGCTGTTAGATATCTGGGAGCACTTTAGGAACATCATCTTTTGAAATTTTCAGAGTAATCTTCACTCTTCTGAAATATTCTCTCTTTAATTAAGTAAGAAAAAAAACTTAACATAAAATAGCTATTTACTAATATTTTGATTTTATTAGATATTTGATGTTGCAGCATTTCAAAAGTACCTTTTATGAAAAAAACATGGTCATTTATTAAACAAGTTTTGAAAGAATTTGTCCTTGAACTTGTGACAGGCTGTGGACACCCTTTACTCTGTTTACACTGCCATATTGCAGAAAACATAATGCATGTATTCATGATTTTTAGTACAAGTTTACTTACTTCATCTGCAAGGTGACTGGCATGTTGACGGGAATATGTTTACTCATGGGGACCAGATAGCTAAAGTTCCCTTTCCTGCAAAACAGAGGAAATACTGGGTAGGATGTATCACTACAGGCCATCTACTACATGAGGGAAAAAGCACTAAAGATGATAAACCATGCTGCACATACCTTGAGTTATCATGGTCTATGTAATACTTGTCTATAACCTGCTGATTTTGTGTGATAAGGAATGACTGAATTGTTGTGTTTGTCCCTGTAGGAGGAGAAGCACAAACATAAGCCTTGGTATGAAAGAAACCTTGTCAAATGCAAGTTACCCTGCAATGAATTACATACACTAGCATCTGCAGTTAAACAGTGAAACCTATTGCGTCACGTTTTTCACGTGACTTGTTCAACTTACAATCACTGAAATATCGGAGCAGTTTTTCCCATGTGTTATCTAATAAAACACACAGAGTTAGTCAACATTACAAAAAGTAAAAAGAATGTCACTATTTTTAATAAAAAAGCTGTGATGCTGTTTGCCCAGACCTTTTTGTTTTTTGTGTCTGGCATCTGAAGGTGGATTTAGAGAGCCTGTATCAACAGTTGGGCTCGTCCTCACTGAAACATGGTAGCTGGCAGTTGCAAAGTGACAGCAGTAAATGTCCTCAGAGTAGAACACACTGGAGAAATCCACATCTGGAGGCCAAGGGCCAGCTGTGGCTGTGGAAAACACAGTATGATAATATTTCAGGTCTATATGTCAATAGGACGTACATCAATGCGCAAATGTAGTGGATTTGCCAAAACCTACTCAGAATCGAACTATTGCTTCTTTAGTTTAACAGTAGTTTTAAACCTCAAGACTATCGTATCTGCCAAGCAATGAAAGCTTGTAGGTACCAGGTACATTTGGGCTAAAATTTGAACGAGACTTTTTGCAAAGATATCATTTTAATCTGACTGTTTTATGGGTTTTGCTGTCATTGGCATGTGAGAAACAGATAAATATACCTTCATTTAATATCTTGGTTGCTGTATCATATCTTGGATGCACAGTGCCACTGTGATGATTAATCATCATCATTTTGAGAAGGTACAGTATTTTGGAATTTTGAATACAAATCAATTTATTCATTTGCTGTTTTTAAGCAACTGGCGCCGAATATGAGACACTGGAACAGCATTTGCATACCTGTAGTCAATGTTTCTGTGGTAGTGTGGACAGGAAACACACTGGAGTTACTTGTGCTATTGGAAATGCCCAGAGAGAAAGTCATACAGATGATTATTCATATCCTTCAAAGTATGAAGTGTGGCATGTACTATATGCTATAAGCCTTAATGCAAACTGAACCAAAGTGGCTAAAGACTATGCATAATTTATACGGAAATAGCAGTGCTGGTATACCTGGGGACATAATTTTCTTCACTTAATGTAAGCATGTAGAGGGCCGTGATGCAGATGGCACTGAAACAAAACCATACATTTTTCAAAACTTAAAAAAATCCAGCACAAATGTCAATGCACAACGAACATCCCAATCTGATAAAACCAATTTAATATGCACTATCAGTCGAAATGTGAAATAAAAGGGACACTTTTATTGATCAGTTAAAAATCTGTAAGACATTTCCTACTGGAATGCTTAGTCCGGTCAATGCATTATGTGAATGAGTTCAGAAATTCTAAAGACAAAGAAAAGACTCACCAAAAAGCCATAGTTGTCACAAGCAGAATGATACTAGCTTGGAATATTCTGTGCTGAAGGCAGTACTGATATTTCTCGCATACATACTCCTGATACAGAAACATAATGTTTTCAGAGTTGGCTTTTGGCTTTCAACAAGGGCATGCTCTCATGTAAAGATCTAGAACAGTAGAAGTTTTTTTCTTTACATACTTTGCCTACCTTTAGCAGAGATGGCTTTTTGGGGGGCACTGATGTTTGAGTTTTGTTGCTTTTTGTGCTTTTCCTGTAACACAGATGTAAACACAGACAATACATCTTTGGAAGGTGTGTATGTGAATGTGAAACAATACAAGCTACATAAAAGACACATAAAAACAAATCACTTAAGCTATTAATGCAAATTACACCTACTGTGAAAATAATGTTGACAGTAAAGGAGGCTGAATACTGCAAACACCTAATTTACTTCTTACTGTAAACATTGTGAAGCTGTAAATGACAATAGCCCTGCACTAATATTATTATCTGTAGTGTCTAAATACTTTTTCCATAGAATTTTTTTTTTAAACAAACATTTGTTTATTTATTTATTTAAGTCAAATGACATGATGTAAATTTAAAGTGTATCAAGTGTAATCTATGTACTGGAGGTCTTAAATAATTAAATAACAATAAGCGTCTGAATACTTGTTTCCTCTCACTGTACCTCTGTCACGGCAAATGTACTGATCACATAAAGTCTTGGTGAAATATAGCAAAAAATGTCATTGGGTCATTGATTAGAAAAGTGTTTCCTAACTCCAGAGCTATCTGGCCTAATGCTGGATCTGTTTGTCATACACTCACCCTTTATCAGCACTGGCCCTTTTCGCACTTTTGGCACGCATGCTCCCTAGGTTCTTCAGCGTGGCCAGACGAGTGTTCCACACCTCCAGCTCCTGAATACGTGTTTCCAGGTTGTCTGTGAGTTTGCACAGCTGCTTCACAGCCCCCACATTCTCCATAAAGATCTGCTCCTGTTGGAAGAATAAATGGGAGCTTAATGCTGATCAGATACAGTTGGTTCCATTTAATGAAAGAAACAAGAGCTGCTTCTGTGTGTCTGCTACTTACTTTATCTACCATAAGGAAGTTATGGATTTTCTGTCCGTCTGAGCAGGTGATATCCCCTACCTCTGTCACTGCTGTGGGAAGCAGCTCCCTCACCTCCTGGGCAATGATGCCTGACCCCAGATAGAGAAAGCTTTTATTACAGTCATATCTAATAATACACTGAGATGCCAGTTTATTAGGCATATTGGCATTTAGCTGTATGTTGTGGATCTTTTGGCCAACAAGATTCATTTAGACAGGGACTCTACTGGACGTTTTGTGAAATCTTGTACAATGTGGAAATTACTGTGTTGCACAATTGTTGCAAATTAGACCGCTCCCTACACCTTTTCCCAGAGATGCTCAATCAATAAAAAGGTTGCTTGGCCGTGGAATCAAGTGACAATACATGTCTTGTGAAATGATTCTGCCACCTGATTTGTTAAGTGACATATTATCTCATTTGAATGTAGTATTTGTGTAAATGTTGGGGATGTACCTAAAGAACTAATATACTGGCAATTAAGTTTATCATCCAAGATCAATTGTAGTGTTCAGGATTGAGACTACTGTAGAAACAAATATAATCTGATAAAAATATATTCAGATTTTAGGCATGTATCTTTCTTAACCATTTTCCAACTTGTCCTTGAGAAAGCCCAGTATTTATAATTATCATCCAATACCCAGCTCAGCTGATCACTCCTTTATTAATTAAATCAAGTGGGTTGCTGATGAATTTAACAAATCTATACAATGATCAGAGAACAGAGAGTACTCAGGAACCAAATCTGCATTCTTCTAACCAATATATTAACAATTTATTTGCATTTATTTTAATGTTGGACTGGTTTCCTGGGCAGGGATGAAGCACTGTAGAAAGTTTCCACTGAAAGGAAAATATTGGACTAGGCTTATTCCTTGTCTAGGAAACAAGCTCCTAGTAGTTTAACTGGTAAAAACACCCACACTGCTAAGATAGATACTACTGTTCTCATTGAGGGACTGGTAATGAACAAATATTCATGTGTGATCAGCCATGTGTGATCAGCCATGATTAGCCAATCCTCTAGTTCATATGCATTTGCATTTTACTTTAGAATTTGCATTAAACATGACCTCTAGGCAACTGTGACTCCCTTGAGAAGTAATATGATGTGTCACAGTCACAATCAGACTGAAATGTGGCTGTGGATTCAATCATAGCCCTAAACATCCAATTAAGTCCAAAGAAAGCATTTGTTCATTACACACCTGTTTCGTGCACCTGGTCAATTCCCATTTTTGATGCAAACTCTGGTTTGTAGTCATACTCCACGATCCTCATCTGAGCTATTCTTTTCAGCTGTTCTGTTGGGTCCACCTGGGAAAGCATCAGAACCCTAAATAATATTGATGTATCAAAATTCTTTCTGCTCACTACAAAGTGGTACAATGATTAACCTTGTGAGCCTTTTCTTGCAGATGCCACTGACAAATACCACCACATTCACTGGTGTCTACAAATTATTTTTATATCCACACCAGGAGTCATCATGGCCCACTCAATGCCCACCTTGTTAAATCTATTACTAAGTGTAAAACCATACCGTGAGGAATCTGAGACTCTCACCTCTTGAATATTCTCTTTGGCTCTCTTGTCTGAAGGGTGCATAACTGTGCCCATTATTTTGGCATTCCCGCATACCACAAGTGCCTCATCTGGGGTGTCTGTGTTGATCCCAACCCTTCCTTGACACACCACCGAGTCTGCTGTCTGTCCTTTCTGCCAGAGCACCTCACTGTCATTCTCAAACTGCCCTGGATTGGAGGCCTTATAAAAACAGAGGGTGTGATCACTGATTCATTCATATTCAATGAACTCAATTAATGATATTTCCTCTATAAAATACAGCACAATGAGTGGAGATGATTGATTAAAACAGATTAAGACAGATTAAGACTTCACCAAGGACTTAAGTAGCCTACAATTGTAGTTTGTTCGCTTGAAGAACATAGTGGCACGTGTTACATGTGTGCTCTCTCTGTGATTCTGTCTTGAGACTTAGTTTTTGAATTCAACTATATGACAATTCATCTGTATGACGAGTCGAGACTTACCCTGACAATGATTCTCTCAGATATGTTTGCAACCAGCAGGTAACTCTTTCCTTTGACAGTCGCGTAAAGCCCCACAACCATTAGAAAGTACCTGACAAACAGGGAGCATTAGAGTCTTCAGAGTCACCACAAGCTTTAATCTTTCACCTGCAGTGTTTAGACAAGTGCCTACTTCTGAAAATCTCCAGCCCAAATCTAACACCCTGGTCCAGCTAATTAATTGATCTGATGATCTGGATCAGTTGTGTTCAGTCAGCACTGGATGTAAGCTAATTACTGACAGTCTGCCGACACTAACATATGATCAGCATAATATAACACACAAGTGTTTTTAATGCATTTTAATGCTTGTTTTACCTGGGTAAGAGGAAAAAAAGTTTTTCAACCTTGAGTTATTGCTAGTCAAGGAAGTACATGATTATTTCAAGATCATAATTAATAGTTTTGAGAAAATAAGACATTATTCTGACACAATATGTTAGATATTCTAAACAATAAATATTTTTTACTTTCTGTTTGAAACACATGAGCTAAGCTTCAAAGTCCTGTGCTAAGTGCATTTGGAAACTGTGTGATGTTGTAAAATCCCTGTTTAATTTCACTGAGCACATCTTGGAATCTGTATGATTTTGGGCCTAACCTCTTAACTATGTGTAGAGGATGATAGACAGTTCTGCCTCAATATGCCTGAATTACATTACATTTCTGTTTTTGTGATTGATTTTAGTTTTTTAGTGTGATGTGTTGACAAATCAGAGTAAGTGCTTCATTTTAATATACTGCCAGCATTTTGCTGAGAGGGAAACTCCTATAAATGCATATGCAATGAGGCAAAAGTGCAAATGTGCAGAGACAGAGACACCTATTTGATCTCATCATGTGTGGTTACATCTATTTAATGAAATGACTTTAATGTGAAAATAGGGCTCATGTCAGTGCAAAATGTTGGCAAATCTGCCCCTAGATGTATTCTGTTCATGTTATATGGCTAAAATTTATAATAGTATAACTTTATCAGTGTTCAAATATTTATAAGAATACAAATTTATATATTCACAATCCCTATCAGTTTATATTCCATATCTATTACAACACCGGCATACAATGAAATAAATGTGAGTAAGTTTATATCTGACTGTTAATGGAAGCTCACCTCTGGTCAGGATTAGGCTTGCCTTTCTTCCTCATGTTATTGGCAGTGGTCTCACTGAAGTGTAATCGACCAAGTGTAATCTTGGTAATTTTGTTTCCTGGCAAATTTACTCTAAAAAAGATATCAGAGTAAATACAGGCACTTAAAACATACTTCATAAGTGTTCTTGATTCATGGTGTTAAAGACTTATAGTTAGAAGACTCACTGAACTGGCATGAAAGGTTTTTTGCTGCGGTCAGACTGTGACTGCTCTATGGTAATTTGGTGGTTCTGGGCTTCGAGCTGAAGGAAAAGCCAAAATGTCAGTCATAGAACATGTGCAGACACTGGAATTATTAGCAATTTTATGCAGAATCCACTAACCTTCACTCCAAAGACATTCACTTGGAAGCCTTCTACAGGCATAGGACCTACAGGGGTTTCGACATATTCAGGGTCTCCATCCATCCCAATGTGGACTGTGACCTGAAAGTGGTTCTTTTTCTGGCACACAAAGGCTTCATCAACTGTTGAGTAGATGAAACCTTTATCGGTGTCCACATGATAACCTGGGGGTGGACTGCAAATTGCATGACCACAGTGGAAGAAAACATTAAGAGCAATTGAGGAACCATTTTTAACATTTGAGGAGCCAGTTTTACTGTCCAATTAGTTAAGACTATCCTGTATTAGTCCCACAATGAGGAAATTCTCAGTGTTACAGCAACAAATGGATAGCAAGGCAAGAAAAAGTAGAAGAGAAATTACCAACCGAGTAATTAACTTTAACAAGGTTTTTACAGTTTGTTACTTGCTACAATATAGATATACTAAAAGTAAATACTAAAAGTAAAAAATAAGATAAAATATAAACCCTATCCTTCACAAAAAACAATATATTGACAATATTTTATATATATTTTATACATTTTATATATATAAAATATAAACTTAAAATGAGTCATTTTAGTAGTGTTGACTATTATAGTACTTGCTTCTTCGCAAATAATAGAATTCCATTTGGCACAAAAAAAAAAATCACAGCTGTAAAAGGATCTGAGTACCCTGGCACATCATGTTGATCAGTAGAGTCTTTGATGCAGCAGCAAACTGGGCAGCAATAGATATAAAATACCAAACATGCTTGGAAGTATAACTAAATTACAGTGATATAAATATACAGTGATACAGTGAAATTACAGAAATATTCTATTTAAACTATATGTAAGGATAAACCATAAAAAACACTTATTTAATTCCATTCCACAGGGTCCCTAAAGCCATATTGTTATATTTCCTACACACTTGAGCACTGGAGGTCAGTTAAGGGAACTGCAGTTGATAAATGCCAGCATTCAAAACATGCTGTAGTGTCATGTATATCCCAAAGTTTCATAATCAACTGAACTTTTTCACTCCTTTAAAATCACCCTTAATTTGGTGTGAAAGTAGAGGAGGCAATGGATAGGGCAAGATGGAGGCAGATGATCCGCTGTGGCGACCCCTAAAGGGAGCAGCCGAAAGAAGAAGAAGAAGAAATCACCCTTAATATGTATGAATGCCCTGTGCAGTGCACTTTGAAGGGGATTACAAGTGCAATTGGAACAGACTTACTGTGTGGGAGTTAAGAAGGCTCACATCTGAAGTGACATGTAATACTACTACTATTACTTCTAATAATAATGATAATAATACAGGTAGCAGCACAAAGTGCTTTACAGACAGGTGATAAAGATTAACACTATTAGAAGAAATTAGGGTTAAGTTTGATTTTATTGTCATACTTTGAAAAAAACTAACAATGTTTTGATGTGAAATATTCTCTGCTGCATATTTCATAATACACAAATTATTTTTTGTTTACTAGAAAACTGTAACTATGTGGACTTCTGCATGAATGGCTCTTAAAGTATTAAATCATTTGTTACACTTGCTACATACATTATGTTCTAGCCCAGTGTCGTAGACAGAACTATAAGTGTTTTATAAATAAAGTGGTTTAGAAAATGCAAATGTATAAAGAAATGCAAATGTATGAAGAAATGCAAATGTATGTCATCAGCATAGCTATGAAAAGCGACATCATATTTCGTCATATTACCTGAGGTAGTATACACAAAAAGAAAACAGAGGCTCTAAGAATGAACCTTGAGGGACTCCTCAAAAAATGTTTTTTGTGGCTATATCTGTAAAAACTTACAGTGATTGATAACTGCTGTTGTAGAGGGTGCTCCACTGGCTGGGCTGGTACTGATCCCATGTCAGTAGCTGGAATGCCCCCATCACTGGACTCGCTGCATGGGCATCACTATCATAACTTGGCATCTCACATGTTCCATCCTCAAGGCTTACTATAAGTAGAGAAAGACACAAGGAAGAACTTCAGAATAATTAGACTTATCCTTTTTTTCTAGTAGCGGAAAACTGGACAAAATGCTCTCCCAAGAATCGTTAAATCATATCTGTACCTGCAAAAGAAGCGGCGTCTGTTGAATCAATAAATCATCTAAGTATTTTAGAACAGTAAGTATTATAGAATGTGTAATTTTCCGTCAAACCTTTTCTAGCCTTTGTGTTTTTCATAAATCATGCTACTGAAAGAATAAGACTAAAGTATTATTGTAGCATGGCGTGTGCTACAAGTTCTGTTTATTTAGCAATGTTACTGTGGCTTTTACTCCAAAGTCCACCTGCCCCTGACATAACACGAGGTGCAATTCTGCGGACATGTCTGCATCACAGAAACGCACTCATATGGTGCTGCAATTTGACCCTCCTCGCCAGATCGAGAGCCGAGAGGGAACGAGAGCTCGATGTTCCGCCTCCTCGTCACCGCCCCCCAGCTCAACGCCCAGCGGAGCTCAGGACTCGATGCCCTGGTGCTCCTCATGGCCTCATACCATAGTCCTCCTGCTCCCGCCGTCACTCGCGTCCCTCTGCGAAGCCTGGGCTTTGCGCACACCCCCCCCCCCCCCAACCCCCAACCCAAACCCCAAGTCACTCCCTGCCGTCTTTCTTCTGGCTCTCGTGGCCGTCATCGTCGGGTCTCGGGTGCAGGCGCATGCCACATTTTTGTATTTTAAAAATTCATTAATAAGCTATGACATCTGTTCTGTCCACAAATGAAATAGTTGTGATTATGCTAATTATATATTAATGTTATGTAAGCAAATTATTATTCTCATTATTAGTAACACAATCATTATATATTCATGTTATATAAACTGATTATATTCTTATTATATATATAGCAACATGCTAAAGGGACATTTTGACTTGTGTTTATACTTTTCTAAAGGTGTTCTATTTGGTTGAGCAAAACCTTGAATGCTTACTCAATATAACATTTTTTTTTCTTATAACGTAATATAAACACATAGATCACGGTTTTCCAATGTCGTTTTTTTACATTGAAATAAAGAGATAAATCTCAGGCAGTAAATCCCAGGAATGTTGTCACTGAAATAAAATTTTACAGTTAGTTAAACCGAAGCCATTCAGTAAATGAGAGATTAGATTTGGACCCCTTAATTTCATTAGGACAGAAAAAAGTGGGGGAACATATTAGTCTAACAGGCTTCTTCCCTCAAATTATCCTACATATTAACTGATGAACTGACAGTGAACAGCAGTCATTGAAACTGCTTATTTAACACTCACAAAATGAAGGTTTGGTCCAAACTGAGTCAACCCACTGGCGTGGGCCTACGTTCCCTTCAAGAGAGTCTGAGTGCTTTCTCTTCCTTTCGTGTGCGATTTTCCTTTGAAAGCAAATAATACAATGAGGACATTAGAGGGTGAGCAAGAAGACAACATAATTACAACCATAATGACAATCTGCATAGAAACGTTTCTCACCCTGTGTTGAGGGCAGGTTTGGGGTCCACGCATGTGGTATGAGGCAAGAGGCATGGAGATGCAGCAGAGGTGCTGGCTTCTGTGTTGCCCCCTACAGCATGTATGGGAGGATGTTGGCTGTCCTGGGCAGCCTTGTGCACTGGTGCTGTAGGTGGATTGCTGGCGTAAGCATAGCCCTCAACTAGGCTCATGAATTGTATGTGAGAGTCACATACAACTTGAGCTAATGCAGGAATGCTGGACTTTAAATGGTTCATTGCACTACCATGACAGTTGTGAGGAAGTGCTGGAGCTCCACAGTGCTCCTGCAGCCCTCCTTTGAGGCGACAAGAAGCAGCAACAGACCATCCCGGTTCAGAACCCAAATGTACATCTGGAGAAGGAAGGTAATGGCAAAATGATAAATACTGTCAACTAATTATGAGATACTATGACAAACAAAGCTTCAGGTGGAGCCAGAAACTTATTCAGTCTCAATGGTGAGCACAGGGCATATTGTATATTTTCAAATTGAGTTTATCACCATGTATTCTTAAGAGTCCTTTCTCATGCAAAAATAAAGCCCTGTGCAAAAGTCAGAGAGCACTCTTAATCTAATTTCCAGATACAATAGTTTTTAAGTAAAAGTTATTAATTTCTCAGGAAATATTTCTGAGGAGTTTGGCTATAAGACAATTCAGTTGCATAAAGAAGCTGCTAGCATTCTCAGAGCAGTGGGCTAGACACCCCAGAGCCCAGACCTCAACATCACTTCATGTGTTTGGGATTGAACATGGTGCTTGACTGCCTTTGAAATAAAAGTATAGCTTAATCCTTCTAGAAGTAAAAATGCTTCAAGATCAATTGATCAGAGGACCCTGCATAGAGCTGGAACAATCACTACCAAGATTCCACTGCTGAGAATCAGCCTTGCCTGGGACAAAAAAGTACAGAACATGAATGGTATAGCCTCTCTGTGTTTCTTCCTCATGCTTTTGGTTATTAGTGAATCTCTTGTCTCCAATTTACTTTTTTTTTTTAAAGCTTTTTTGGTAAAAAAAAATGCTACAGAGATAAAATTCAAAGCAGCCAACTAGTACTCTACAACTCTACCTCTAGTGTGAGAAACTGTGTGAAAATTTTTTTTGAATATTATTTGTATTCTCTTTCTGTTTTCTGTCTGATTGTTTAATTTACTGTAATATATTTCCATTTTCAAGAATTCCCTTGTACACGAGAAATGTGTTTAAGTGTAGCATAATTTTAAAATGTGTTTCACAACTGTGTAACTATAAATGATGTACATTTACAGTTAACACCTTTTAAAAATTCATTATAAAGCTACGGTTAAATCAATCCTTAAGTAATACTGTTGTACTTTGAGTGCTTTTTATGAACAAGTAACACCTAAGTGTTACAAACTGTATGTAACAAATTAAGCTAGTCTTAACAGTAAGTTACTGTTATTACATGGTATATTTAAAAATCTGCAAACCACTTCGAGCTGTTCCAGTGGTGAAGTGCATTATAAATAGGTATAATTACTATGCTGTTTATTGTTCACCGTGCTTAATATAAAGAATAATAAAAAAAAAAACACACCTTAGACATGGGACAATGATGGTCCACACTGCCTCAAGTGGATCATTGCTTCAAGACTTGACAATTTTATTGTCATCGTAGAGATGACAAATCAGCAAATATCATTGAAATTCTCACGTAATAATTGAAGAGTCTGATGTAGTATGTAAACATTGTTTAAAAAGGATGTAGGATATGGACAGTTTGAATGAAAAATCTTAAAGCATGAAACTACTATATGTACTGTATTGTGTATCATTTAGCCTGTTAGAAAAACTAAAGTTGAATTCAAAACCAAAGTTTATGCTTTGCACATTACCTGGTATTTGTGGAGGAGAACAAGGTTCAGAGCCTGAGTCTGGAGGTGATTCAGGTAACATGCTAAAGAAATAAAGAAAATGCTTAAACTAAAGAACCAAACACACAATACATAAATAACAGAACAAAAAAATGGTACAATATAATAGCAAAAAAAAAAAAACTTGCCAACCATGATGAGTGTTTCTCATTTAATTTGGGTTTCTTGTTTGTGGCTCCTGAGTAATCACTTCATCAAGCCTTTCTAACTCATACTATAAACTTCCACAATGAACTCTACAGACTTTACTCTGGTGCGTCAAGAAATAAAGAAATGTATGTAGAAGATGGCTTGCTTAACCAGAATGAATGACCTTGGCATTTGATCCAGTTTGTAATCCATGACTCCATTTAATTACTAATTACTAAATTATTCTAAGGCTACCACATTTCACCCAAGTTTGATCATGCATATTATATGCAATAGTAGTAGTATACTGGCCTCAGTCAAACTAGTCTAGTTGGAAAACAAATTCTGCCTGGGCTGGGTAATCCTGTAAATAATCCCATAACCAGAAGAATAGTAGCCATGTAGATGCTTGTATCAGATGACATTCCCAATCGGAAAGTTTAAGTACGTTCTGCGCAAGCGTGCAAGTTTGTAACTTTCAACATGGCAGCAGCCAGAAACTGGTATGCAGGGGAGACAAAGTTAATGCTTTGAACTTCAAAAGACAAGGGTGGGACTGGTGTCCAGCTTCTGTGTTTCAGAACATGACATCTTCTTCTTGCCCCTTCTTTAATACACTATGTTTCCAAAAGTATTCACTCATCTGCCTTCACACACACATGAACTTGAGTGAGATCCCATTCTTAATCCGTAGAATTTAATATGATGTCGGCCCACTGTTTGCAGCTATAACAGCTTCAGCTCTTCTTGGGGAGGCTTTCCACAAGGTTTTGGAGTGTGTTTACAGGAATTTTTTAGTGACCATTGTTCCAGAAGCACATTTGTGAGGTCAGACACTGATATTGGATGAGAAGGCCTGGCTCACAGTCTCTGCTCTAATTCATCCTAAAGGTGTTCTATTTGGTTGAGCAAACTGTTGCAAACTGTTCCCATGAAGTTGGGAGCATGAAATTGTCCAGAATCTCTTGGTCTGCTGAAGCATTAAGAGTTCCTTTCACTGGAACTACGGTGCTGAGTCCAACTTGTATAAACAACTCCACACCATAATCCCCCCTCCACCAAACTTTACACTTGGAACAATGCAGTCATGACACTCTGTCATTTTATGTGGCCTACCATTTCGTGGCTGAGTTGCTGTCGTTCCCAATCACTTCCATTTTGTTATAATATCACTGATAGTTGACTGTGGAATATTTAGTAGAAATTTCACGACTGGACTTGTTACACAGGTGGCGTCCGATCACGGTACCACGCTGGAATTCACTGAGCTCCTGAGAGAGACCCATTCTTTCACTAATGTTTGTAGAAGCAGTCTGCAGGCCTAGGTGCTTGGTTTTATATACCTGTGGCCATGGAAGTGATTGAAACACCTGTTCAATGATTACTTTTTGGCAATATAGTGTCTGTATACATTCAGATTCAGATTCAGATTCCTTTATTGATCCCAGGGGGAAATTGCAGTTGTTACAGTTGCAGCCATTTATGTAAAAATAAACACTTTTTATAATTTAAGAAAATATAGAGAATTTACAGTATGTACACCAGATTTAACTTAAGAATATAGTATGGTGGCGGTGATTGTGATAGTAATATGAAACATCAGGTATAAAGCAGTTACAATTATTTAAATTATTTAAATTAAGTTAGTGTCCCTCTGCATTATTGCACACACAATTGCACACACAATTATGAAGTATGAAGAACATGAAGTATGTTTTCAAGTATTTTACATTTTCATGAGTCTGCCATCATTTTAAAGTAAGTAAAAACACAAGAACACCAGCTAAAACTCAGGTAATTCACTGCTGCTTGTCTCACAATGACTCATGTGATGCTCCTTGTCAGTGTACCCTCTACGTGCTCTATGTATGAGCATACTTTTGAATCAGGTTACTTGTAGCATGCATGCAAACAGAAATTTTTCAGCAGGTTGTTGAGTAGAGTGAACATACAAACACCTCTATAATTGTAATGTATTCAATTAAATTTGAAAAAATCTTTGCATGTAAACACAGTCAGTGTGACCTAGTCTAAAACATCAGAGAATGTTGCTTACATGACCATTTGAATAATCAGATAACTGCAGAAATCTGATTGCATGCAAGTGTTGATGGAAACAGTAGGAAGAAACAGTAGATAGAACTCACAAAGTGGGGTCAACATCATTGCTCAGATATTGCTCAAGAATGCTGGTGTCCACTGCTGCACTCTCCAATACGCCACTAACATCTTGCCCTGCAAAACAGGGGAAAAAATACATGTATACTAGTGTTGAAATGTTTGGAATGAATTTGATGATTTGGTGAGGCAGCTGAACAGGTTTTAAATAGTTTGTTAGGAAAAAAAAAATGTTGGCTGTGTCAAGAATAAACAGAGTTATAAAAGATTATACAATGACCAAGAAAGCTGTACAGCCTTGATACTTATATTATAATCAAATTAATAACCAGAATGCCTCATATTTGAAAAGTGGTAATCAGATCTCTGGCAGATAATTAATAAATAAATAAATATAGATAGATAGATAGATAGATAGATAGATAGATAGATAGATAATCTATATTAGAATAATTAAATATGATAAATAATATAATTGTTCAACATTAATTAAATATTAATGTGAAATATAAAATATGTATATTAATAATTAAATACAAAGGTTAGATTCAGATAAATAATTAAATCAAGTACAGCACTACTTATCATTTAATAACTTCTTATTGTTCTTTAAAAAATTGAAATATTCAAACAGGGAAGAAAAAGTACAGAGAAAATCACATTTTTTACTAACATGACATCATCGATGTACATAATTTCATTTTATTTTTCATTTTATGAATGACTGGCAAGTATTTTGAAGAAAGGGTAACAAAGTATAATTTCAATAATACTTAAGTAAGGTCTACTAGACTTGAGTGAGCGAGTTAAAAAGCTCATTTATTCGATTCACGTTACTAAGTTTTAAAATGTTATTTTATTGATGTTTCGCACTGCCACAGTAAGGTAAACTTTAGAGATATGAGCTGAAAGAGTTGGTTAACTGCACCCCAGTTAATCTTGCAAGGTCAAAACAATCAACACTGGTACTATTCATATAACTTTGTATAGGACACTGATTACATGTAACGCTGAAAGTTAATTGTTAGACAGTTAGCTATGGAAGTACGTTCCCCCACTTAAATGAAAAAAATCCAGCACCCCATTAAAATTTTTCATTATTAAGCGAATTGCTATACCATTATTTTGTAATACTAAGTCATTCTTTTGAGACACTTATTATTTCTTATGAGATGCTTTCCCATTATTTCAATAAACATTCTCGTTATTTTGAGAAGCACATTTTTTATTCTCAAAAGGCTAGAATGTTTCTCAAAATAGCAAGAAACAATTCTAAAAATAATAGTTTCTCAAAAAAATTGAGCATCTCAAAATAATGACATAGTATCTAAAAATAATGACTTAGCATCTCAAAATAATGACTTGGTATAACAAAATAATACTAATGGCATAGCAATTCATTTAATAATGAAAATAATAATAATGAGGAAGTGGATTTCTTTAAGTGTCGAGAATGGGCTTTGATAGTTTGCCATCATTTCACATTTCTTTACATTTACATTTATTGCTTCAATGTCAAATATGTCTGTAAAATAGCAATTTTGAAGGACACAATACAACAATGTACAGCTATAGAGCAGTTATAGATAACTTGGAGCTAAATACACTCACTAAATAGCTCACTTTAATAGCTATACCTACCTTGTATCTACATTTATTGCTCATTTCATCAGCTCTACTGACCCTGCTGTGTCTGATCCACTCATACCAGTGCAACACACACTAACACCACCACCATCAGTGTCACTACCTTGCTGAAAATGATCCACAACCCAAATAATACCTGCTCATTAGTGGTCCTGGGGAGATCTTGAGGGCTGATGAATGGGGTAAATGTGGGATAACAAATTATACAGAGAAATAGGTGGAAAACAATCTGTGATTGTAAAACTACCAAGTGCATCTGTTTGGTAAGTGAAACTGATTAAAATTTTCAATGAGTGTAGATACAAGGTAGGTGTACCTAGCAGAGCGACCTTTGAGTGTATCTCTCATCTAAACGGTGTCAAAGTTCAAGTAGAGACGGCATAGAATACATTAACATTGAAACGTAGGCAACAGCAGAAGCAAAGAGAGACTGCCTAGAGGAAGCTGAAACAGTGCACCAAAGAGATGGAAAGGATTTCAGCTGAACTGAAAACAGTAAAAGGGGAGAGTCAGCAAGAAATGCTCAATGAAACTGAGCAAAGCATGAGTATGGAGATGAAGAAAACAGCTTGCTTGATGGACAGCTGGACAGAGGGGAATTAGGAAGATGACTGCGCTCCAGAAAACAAACAGCAAAGAGAGGAAAACAAGCAGCCTGGAACAAAGACCGTCATCAGCAACACATGCCATTAGAAATTAGAATTGAAATGCAAAAATTCAATTTGAATGCTATTTTGAGTATCATACCATCTAATATTGAATCTTGAATGGAAATTGATTGTTAAGGGTTGTAAGAGAGTAATGTAAAATCTCAAATTGAATTTTATGGTTGATGATGCCTGTTGTCTAATATGACTGTTTGAAATTCAATTTAGAAAATGCATTTAGGTTTTCTATAGACGGCTTCTGTGCAACATAATCACAAACATGAGCAACTAGAAGACAGAAAGCTGCTCTCTAAACAGCATAAAGCAACAATGGCAAGGAAATTTTGTGCAGCAAACTGCACCAACATCAGCGAAGATAGATGGAGGATATCTTGAAGGGATTACATCTCTTTGCCAAAAACCAAAGAAGATGATGGATCAAGGCCATCAAAGAGCAGACTGACCACCCGAATGTACATTCCCAAATGTAGCAAAAGTCTGTGCAGCGCCCCCTTCATATCTGAATGTAGTGTTTTTCATCAAGACACTTGAACTGTGGTTTTAATACCATTATCATTTTCTGACACAGAGATTTAGGTAAATTGGGTGAAATTCATAGGACAAGTTAGCGAGCTATGATGTTTCGTTAAGCTAAACATTTAGGGAATAGCAAACTTAGTGGGGCATTCACAGAGACTAGATGACTAGCCGATACTGATAGTCAGCTATTATTAGTGTTTTACATGAAGTTATATTAATATGCAAATGAAAGACAGATTAAATTCTGAAATGGCATTTCATTATTGCGTCAACAAGAATTTAGAAAACAATGTAAAATTGACGTTGATCACAACTGCTGAATAACATTAAAACCTTGTGACCAGCTGACTTACAAATTATTATTATATATTAATATAAAAGTGGTTTGGACCCTGGTTGCATGCACACCCAATAAAGTTTGAACAGGAAAACCCTTCTATTAACTCACATCTTCAGATTCACTTTCAAAATAGCATTCAGGTGACTTGCAGGCAAAAGCAGTTGAATATCAAATCTCTTCCCCAATCCCTCCTACCCTACTCAATGGCCTTTTTATTAGAAACGTACTATAAAAGGTACATTTGCCTTTATATTGACTGTAACTCAACTGTTGTTAACCTTTTTAACAGGGCATCCTATCCACCAGTAAAAGGGGACCACCACAAGACCAACACTAACCAGATATTATTTGCCGAGGCTGCTGGAGGTGACAAAGAAGCATGTGCAAAATATATCCATGCTATGTTTTACACTCACATTTGGTGAAAAAAAAAAAAACATCACATGGCCACTTCCATGCCACTTGTGTCATAAAAAGAGTATTACTGCCAGAAAACGTGTAAAAAGGTGAATGTTATGGGTTCTCGGTTTGTCAGACGCTAGAGAGTGCTCCTGGGTTTGAGTCCAAAATGAAAGTAATGCTCTGAGCATATATAAGCATATTAGAAACACCATAAAACATTTTAACAGCACCTTTATATTTTTAAGACCTTTTGAACTTGTTATAGGAGTTTGAAATGGCACCTCATGTACATTCATGATGTCAGTGAGCACAAAGAACCAATGATCTGTTCTGCTCGCCAATCGATCAGCAGTCAGTAGCAGTAACATTAATCAATCAGCACTCAGAAGCCGTAATGTTAGCGCCCTACTGTCCAAAACCTGTTTGCTGTAGAAAGAAGGAAACATACAGGTAAACTTACTTCGATATTTCAGTGATCATCCTTCTGCTTTTCAGAATTAAAGGAAAGTCCTAGGCAAGTGATAAGGAACTATTTCAACTTTTTGTTTTTTGTACTTTTAGGACTCACTCAGGGGCACCGGGAAGTGGCCAGACTCCAAAGACTGCCTGTTATTGCCTGCTGCTGAAGCCCCATATGGAAAAAAAAAATGATGGACATTTCAAATGCATTACAATCCATGCCAAAATACATTCCAAACACTAAAATATATTTCAAAATATATATCCATATTAACCAAATTTTATACTGAATTTATTTTAAAATGTATGGGAAAAATATCAGACATAGAAAAAAAATAGATGTATGTAAATATTTAAAAATACATTTGAAAATGTATGAAAATAGCCAAAATACTTGAGCAATGTGCTTTACTGTTTGGAATACCTTTTGAAATTAAGATTAAGTGACACTTATTAATCCCACAACGGGGAAATTTCACCTCCGCATTTAACGCATCTGTGCAGTGAAAACACATACACACTAATGAATTTACACACACTAGGGGCAGTAAGCACACTTGCCCAGAGCGGTGGGTAGCCCTACCCGCAGCACCAGGGGAGCAGTTGGGGGTTAGGTGCCTTGCTCAAGGGCACTTCAATCATGTACTATCGGCTCAGGGGATCAAACCGGGGACCTTCCGTCACAGGGCTAACTCCTTCCAGGTTTAAAAAAAAATCCTAGATTTTCACAAATCTCTGACTTTTGGACCGCAATGTCTATGGGCTAGATTTAAGATGATTTCACTTGCCAAGATATCGCTTACAAAGTAACTCCCTAATTCATAGGACAAAAGCACTTTAGTGGAACTATATGACTGCCATGGAATAGCACTATGACCTTGATCTCATTACTCTGCAACTTCTGGACCAACACCCTCGAGCCTAACCTTGACCTCATGGTGACATGCTACACCTACACCATGATTACAGCATCAGCTGCTATCTACTTGATTTAGTCATCAGAAAGAGAAATGGTGGGCAATGACCAGCAGAAAGCCTTCTGAGGAGGAAAGGATCACATAACTAAAAACATGTCACAGTATCTGAATTTAGAACAGGAATTAATTGACTGTTACTCGGTTTCACGGCTCTGAACTCAAAGGCATCTACTGCTGTAGATATATAACTTTTGTATCATTAACAAACTATCATTAACAAACAAATTATCATTTGATTATAAAAGGTCATTAGTTCAGTTAAAATCATAACTACAGGGCTAATCATGTATTCATTTAGATATCAGAAACAGATTTTTTATTATTAGTATGACATTTAAGCAGCAGTCAGTGCAGAGTAACTCAAACACATTTAAAAAAGTCTAACAAGACTGACTATATTACTCAGTAGGATAGTAAGAGCTTGTGCTTCTATGTTTTGCACAAGTTAGCACTTACTCAGGACCTCCAACCAGTAGTGCATTGTAATAATCCTACCTGGGTAATAAAAGACATGTACACTCTTTCAGCATCATGAATGATTCAGATACTCCTAAACTTTACAGTATTTCACATATGTTCAAAATGTTTACCTGACAGGCCAATGTTGATACCAAAATTCTTTTCAAAAAACAATAACATTTCTCAGTTTTGACATTAGATATGTTGTTTAATTGTCTGTTTTCAATTTAATATAGGGTTTATATTATTTGTACATCATTGCATTCTGTTTATATTTATATTTTGCACAGTGTCTCTTTTTGCGGAATCAAGGCCACATATATAAAGCTTTTTTTTACTACAAAGAATGTGAATAAGATGATTATTGGATTTTGCACTTATTTTTTTTCTTAAACTTTGGAAAACATATTTGTAGATGCTGCAGAGGTTCTGTAGTCACTGAAAACAGGATCAAAGCATTATTTTGATGTACCACAAGTGTAACCCAAACAGTCCCTTTTGTGATTTACAGAACCTACTGAACTTTGTTCAGTCAATTACATTTACATTTACGGCATTTGGCAGACGCTCTTATCCACTTAGCGACTTATAATTTGATTGTTTTTTTTTTTTTTTTACACAGGTAGGCCAAGGCGGTGTTGGGAGTCTTGCCCAAGGACTCTTATTGGTATAGTGTAGGGTGATTGACCAGGTAGAGGTAGAGGTAGCTAACCCTAATGTAAAACATTCTTTCTATGAGACCTTTCTCAGGAAGCTTTTCTGCCATCACCCCTGTTAGGAACTCACTATATAATGCTGCAATAGCCTGTTTAGTGGAAAAATTCCAATAACTGTCTGGAAAACAGTAACGTTCTAAAAAACACTAGAGAAAGCAGATTATGTAATTTAGTTTGTTAACATGACAACAGGGCAAAGTGCATTCAGGTTTATAACTGTAGGGCCTGGGGTATGGTGCTCCACATTAGAAGTGTTGACAGAAGACTTAAACTTGATCTGTAAATAAAACTGCACAAATGTACAGTCCTTTCTATATTGGAAAGCCTTTTGATTTTTTGCTTGAGTGCAAATGTCTCTGGTATCTCACCAACACATTTTATCTAAACTATAAGTGTCATATATGGGCCCTTACTTCTCACTCTCATAACAGCTTAATCATAAGCCTGCATGTCAACATATTTAGAAATTAGGTAATGTCAGGTCAAGATTTGAGACTTCTTCAGAACCTCTTTCTATAAACAAAACCTTATGTATACTTATCAAAGTAGGGTAATAAAAACCTGTAAGTGTAATATTTACAAATTCTCATCTTGAAAAAGTCACTGCACCCACAACCAACTTTTAAAAAGTTTTTTTTGCAGTGGAAAGGTCAACAATTGTGTTTTCTGTTTTAGTTATGAGTATTAAATTTAGCTGAAAAACAGGTAACACAATATTATGCCCTCTGTTTTTTTGACATGCCTCTGTGGCTACAACTACCTTTCTAGTCGCTGTATAGATGCAACAGGTCAAACAAATCAGCCAAGTGAACCTTCACTAAGCTGACCCCTTGTTTACTGTTGCTATGTCTCATGAGCTACTTTATGTGAACTTTGGGGGTAGATACATTAACATGTGAAATTCCTAGTAACATTTGAACTAATCCATCCAAAATTTCAGAAAAAGTTGTTAAAAATCTTCAGTGTGCATTGAAAGTTTTATGATGTCTTGGCTGCCTAAAAGAGCCAAAAGAATAAAAACAGCCTAAAGCCAACTGATCATCCATCCATCCATCCATTTTCTAAGCCGCTTCTCCGTCAGGGTCGCGGGGGGAAGCTGGAGCCTATCCCAGCAGTCTTCAGGCGAAAGGCAGGATACACCCTGGACAGGTCGCCAGTCCATCGCAGGGCAGACAGACAGACACAGACAGTCACTCACACCTAGGGGCAATTTAGCATGTCCAATTGGCCTGACTGCATGTCTTTGGACTGTGGGAGGAAACCGGAGAACCCGGAGGAAACCCACGCAGACACGGGGAGAACATGCAAACTCCACACAGAGAGGACCCTGGCCGCCCGGCCGGGGAATCGAACCCAGGCCCTCCTCGCTGTGAGGCGACAGCGCTACCCACCACGCCACCGTGCCGCCCCCAACTGATCATTAGACAGCTTAATCAAAAATGATACATGAAGTAGATAGATAGATAGATAGATAGATAGATAGATAGATAGATAGATAGATAGATAGATAGACTGCCCCCTACAGAGCACTGACTTCAACCCTATTAAACATCTATGGCATATGGCAAACTAGAATGGAGAACTGATGTTGGTCCTCTCATCCAACATCACTGTCTGACCTCACAAATGCTCCTCTGGGTGAATGGGTAAAATGCCCACAGTCACATTTTAAAGTCCTGTAGAAAGTGGAATTTTTTGCCATTCATTCTTGATATGACACTTCAGCTGCTCAACAGTCAGAGGTCTGTAATGTCATATATAGTGCTTCATAATGCACCACACACTTTCAATGGGAGACAGGTCTAGACAGCAGTCAATGCCAGTCTAGCACATGCATGTCTTACTACAAAGCCACGCTGTTATAACACATGCAGAATATGGCACCAATATAGTATCAGTATCAGCAGCAGAGAATACCTATACCACAAAACAACTACTGACTCACAAGTGCTACTGAGAGACATGTGCATGACTACTAGTAGTGGTGCTATACCAGTTGAAAATCTTCCTAAGGTAGTAGCTATAGATAGTGATATAGTATATATAGATAGTGTAGTGTATAACACAACATACAAAGTGCAAATCTCACAAATGTTACTCTTTTAGCTGAATGGCTGAGACAGGCTTCTTTCAGTAATCCCCCATCTCCTGCTGTGTAAACAGTTACAGTCTGAGTTAATGTTAGTACAGGTTGTTTCTTACAGAGTGAACATTACAGGGATCAGTGGTGGACAGTAACTAAGTAAATTAAGTACTTAAGTAGTTTTTTCGTTTATCTGTACTTTACTGAAGTATTTCCATTTTGGGTGACTTTTTACTTTCACTCCACTACATCTCAAAATCAAAAGTATGTTACTTTTTACTCCACTACATTTTGCAAAATCGGTCATTCCTTTTGGTTCATGCGTACAAGCGCAAAGCAAGAACACCAATCGCGGCACAGCGCGCACTTTGTTTTGAGCTTGTTTTGACCTGTTGGTCATACTGACCCAGTGCAGCACACGGTTCAACATCAGTGCAGCAGCGTGAAATTCTGGGAGAGTCTGTTCAACATAAATGATGAACTAACCTAACTTTGTGTAAATAGAGCACAATATAGAATTTGCACACATATGCAGTTGACTGATGTGTGGTCATCAATGAGTGATCCTGAGTTTAAAGGAAGCTTTTATTAAACTTAAACTTCTAACTAAGTTGCAAATAAATCTTAAACCAAAACTTTGCTTATTTGCAAAAAGTTATTTCAGAGCCACTCAGTTCTACCTAATGGAAATTGTTTGCCTTCAGTTTTTTGTGCTTTTAAGTAATAGTTTTAATAGACTAATTAAAGACATTCTATTAAAAGACTGGTTTACCAAGAGTGACACTGGAGTATTTTCACCTAAAATTAGTTAATAAAGTCTTGTTACAAAAACGGTATAGAGCCATAATTAATCTTTTAGTACTTTTACTTTTGATACTTGAATACATTTGAAGGCAAATACTTTTGTACTTTTACTCAAGTGGAGGTCTAAAGGGAAGAACTTCCACTTTTACTGGAGTAATATTTTATCTTGGGTATCTCTACTTTAACTGAAGTACATGATTTGTGTACTTTGTGAAGCGCTGACAGGGACTTATGGAAGGAACAGCCAGTCTAGGGAATATTTTGGTTTACCACAGAACATGACAATGGGGATTTTCATTAACAGCATTTACTTTTTCTCAACGAGAAATCCAGCTCAGACCTGAAGTTTCTAATATGGCCATGATGCCAATTACGCCAGCTTCAGAAGTCTATGTAAAGTCAAAGCTACTTTCCTTAAAGCAAATTAAAGATAAAATCCCTCCATGTATGGTTAACAAGACTCTTGATTATTAGACTTACTGACAGCATGTAACCATACAAATTCACAAACTTTCACAAAATTCAAAAAACTTTTTCCTAGATAAATTATTCAGATTTTTCATGTCACTCTAAGCACATGTACAGTTTACAAATGTTATTGTACTCAGCTACTAGCAGATTTAATTCAGTTAACCTACTGGCATATTTCATCAGAGATGATTCATTAATATAACTCAGTTACTGGCACTTTTCAGTCAGGCACTGGCATATGTCACTCCACTGGAAAATGCCACTGTAGGCAGTCTTTTAGCAAACACTACTTGCCTGGCTAATAAGCAAACTAATGACAATGTTATGGGACTATAAACCCATAAAAATCCATATTAGATCTAATGTGGCTTGAAGTAAATGTGGCTTTGCAGTCAGTCAGCCCAAAATAAAAATTCAGACAAAAGCTAACAACACGACCTACTTCACCTCATACCTTTTAGCTGGAAAACACAGTTTATGAAGAGTTAGGTAGCTGATCCCAAATATGATAAACCCACTAAATTGTGGTAAAGGTTTTACTCCACAATAAGTATAAGTATTATCTGGTAACCATGACCTAGTCAGCTGTGCAAACCTATTTTGTGAATCTGTGAAGTAAAGTTTCAGATCGTGGCAAAATGGGCATGCATTCAAAATGGAAAGAAATAAAACATAAGTTCTACTTAACAATTTATCAATAATTATTCATAATAAAACATAAAATCAGTAAGCATCCCCAGCCCTACACATTTATCAACTTCAACTTTTCTTGCTTTTATTACACTTTTGCAGTTTAATAAATAACGAAGAGTGCCATTTCTATGTTTTTATTATGTTTTCTATTATTGTTTAATAAAAATAAAGTAGCCCCGCCCCCCCCCCACCACACAAACCCTTGGAATAAAAATGAGTAGAAATCCTCACATCAGGATTAAACAATTAGAAAAAAATTGTAAGAAAATGGAATTTTGAGAAAAATAAATGATGGCAGAGGCTCTTATAATGGCTCTTTCCTGTCATTAGGTACTTTTTTCCATGCTGACAACAGACAGAAGTCTGACTTATGAGACTTGAACTGTCCTTCAATCCTTAATGCTCTGGTATGAGTTGAATTGCTTTACTTATGATGGACAGGGGAACATTGGGTATCCTTCCTACCATAAACACTCAAGCCAAGTTCGACAATAACAGTCCTCATTCTCTCAAAACGCCACTGGATGTGGAAAACTTACTGTTCATGTGACTGTGGGAGGTTTATTGCCAAGCTTAAACTGTGAGTGAGCTTGTAAAGTTAATAGCCACCAGGTCACACTTGCATTTTAGAGTCAGGATCGCTGTCTAATGGAACAATATGTACAAAGATGTGGAAAGTCAGAATCGCAAATAGGTGCAATAATTTGACTACCTGGTGTGTTGGCAGAGGTAATAGCTGAGCAAACAGATACTTGCACCAATTAACAGAACATCTGGCTAGTGGCTTTATTCACAAGTAATAACACAAGAGATCTGATCTCTATCTATTTACCATGAAAAGAATAACCTGTGCAACATAAGAGACAGTGGGCGACGCCATCCAAGATAGATACCCTTCTATCAGGTATGTTATAGTAAGACAAAAGCTAACCTGTGTATCAACGTAACATACCAAGATTGACCATGGCCATCTCTGATCTTCAGCCCAGTGCAGTCATTTTTCACTTCAGTGTGTTTTGTAATCTGTTTATGATCATCGAATGTGCTTGAAAAGGCAAATCAAACTGGCTGACATGTCAGAGTCCTTTTTTTGTGTGAAGAAGACAGAAAATCAACATACTTGGGTTCCTCAGTAAAGGCAGAGACTGCCGTTACTGAGAAAAATAGAGATCATTGGTCACACTTCTATTTTGGGGAACGTTATTAAAATTTCAGACCAAAAAAAAAAGCACACTATTGGAGGCCACCTTACCATCAAAAAACTGCTGGAGGGCCTCATTTTCACCAAGCACATCCATTGGACCTTCTCCAAAGCTTCTGGGCTCCACCGTGCTCCACCTGTTTTGGCAGACAATTGTTAGTGACCTGTGCTTCTGTAGTTTACAGTTCACTTTATTTTTCCCCAGCTTTGTTTTAGTCGACCACTTTCACTGCTCTGTATTGTGACTGGGGGGGCGGGGGTCTCCAGGCACCTCAGGATTCCAGTTGATGTTTCTAAGAGTCCATAATGAATTTACAATAAACCAAACGGTCAACTGCGAGGCTCTCGTTCACTGCGCCTGTTCGGAGCACATAAAACGCAGGTTGTCACTCATATGCCATAAAATGTGATTTCGTATGTTAGGTCTTGGTGGTGTATCTTTGGGGCGCTGTATCTCGGCTCCAAAGAGTGTAACACAGCGCAAAAGCCCTGGTGCTCAACGACGAGCACGGACACAAAGCCTTGGCAGTAAAAGTTGTGAGAGAGTTTGTAATTCGCTTCGTTCTTTCCGACTTGGGTGGAAGCTCTGACATCGCCTGCTCGGTTGGCAGCAAGAACAGCTGGACGGAAAACGGGTGGGTACATGTAGTATGGTTTTCCCTTCCGCTCCAAAGAATCTTCCACACGCCAGCTCAGGGGTCTTTTACTGACCGGTTGCGGCTCCACAGCAGAATTAGATTCGTAGATAAAAATAAAATGATCCCCTTTGCAGTAAAATAAAGCTCTGCTGATCGTTCAAACACAGTTTTAACAAAAAAAAACCGATCTTAAATGATCTGGAACGTATGTAGCCTATAGCCGCTAGCTCACCTAGCTAGTAGCTAACGACAAGGCGAAGAGAAGCTTCGAGAAGAACGTCGATCATGTGGAGACGAATCGAGTGGAAGGCCTGTGGTCGATGGTGTTGAAAGACTCCAGCTGGCTCACATGTAAAGGGTTTAAATGAGTTGATATGTTAACTGCCAGACCATCGTAGTACTTCGTGGGCCATAGGAAGGATATCTGAGGACCATGCTTCCACTATTACGCCATAAATCAGGAACTGCGATTTAAAATGTTCACGGCATTGTAAAAGGCACGCAGAAAGAGCTCAGCCAGAGCTCTCGTCTCTCTCACCGTTTGCGTTTTCTAGTCACCAGTCCTGCCAGGTTTACTCCTACCTCAGATACTGATCCAGGTGGCCTGGGGTTCAAATCTAAGAGTAAAAGGCGTGTATTTAGAAGCTCGTTTCAGGAGGCTTACAAAATCCTGAAAAGTGAAAATAAATGCAAAACATTCCCTTGTTGGACATTTCATTAGTGGAACTGGAAAAGGAAAAATCTGAAATAATCTACTTAAATAAATCAATCATTTATTTAAAAATAAATCAATAACAATGCTGGCTGTTTTCAGTAGGACAGCAGTGCCATGTGAAGATCAGAACAAGACAAACTAAAACTTGCAATCTGTAAGTGAAGAGTCAGGTTAATCAGCTATATGGACAAAATGGTTGGGTGAGTATCTTATCAGATAACATCAACGACAGATATTACCTTTTCCTTAAGATGTTGCCAGGTTCTGTTGAAGTCTCAATTTGCCAAAAAACAACAACTTATTCAAGTGCAATCCATTTGCTGGTATTCCATGTAATTCCACAGGTGGTGGAATACCACAGGCATTCCACGAAGTTTTTAAAACTCCTGAAAATTTCCAATAAATGTGTGTAGTTCCTTATTTAATGCAAATGGCGACCGTCATGCCTCCTGAATCTAACATGTACTTTGTTCACTGATCTCAGAGGCAAAATCCATCCAACTTGGCCTGCGCAGATTGTACCTGTTTGCATGTAGAGGAGGGGCTGATGGCCTTGCTCCAGGCCATAAACGAAGCATTCTTTATGGCCTGGCAGACCTAGAGAGACAGCTATTCTGAAAGAAACACAGAGGAAAGCCTCGCTTCCTTATCTAAGCCTGGTCATTAATAGCAAACAGAGCAATGACATGCCAATGATATACTTTCCATCTCAAACTTCCAACGATGCGGCAGGGCTCCTCTAGCCTGAAGCACAAGGGAGTGTACAAAAAATGTAAACACCACAAAAAATACTCATTGGCTGTTTTATCAGGAATACCTACCATATAGGTGCACTTAGTAAATTTACAGTTACTGACTATAGTCAGTCTGTTGCTGCACAGTTTATTAACTCTATCCACTCCACCCAGTGCATCAATAGAAGTGGACCACCATAGAACCACCACTGCCCAGGTATTATCTTTGTGAAGGACCATTCTCAGAACAAGAGTGACACTGACTTGGTAATGAGTGGGTGTGGTGCTAGTGCATCAGACATGGCAGTATTTCTGGAGAGGTTTAATTTGTACAATGCTTTTTACAAGGGGCACTGTCACAAAGCACCTTTACAGAAATATGGGTCAGTAGCAAGTAAAATACTTCCTAAGTGCAAGAGGAGGATATCTCAAGAGGAACCAAGACTCAAAAGGTAAACCCTCTGGTCAACAGGGAATAACAAAACAATAATAGAAGAAGAGCATCTAAATAAAGAGTGTAGAATTGATAATGGATACACAATAGAACTGACCCTTTCATTAGATTAACCAATAAAAAAGTCATGATGTCATGGTAGTACAAAACTGTAGAGAACTCAGAATGGTGTGAGGCAAGGGAACAATGTGTAAGATTTAAGAGTTCTTTATATAGTCTGAGCATGCACCAATTTCATCAGGGTGGTGGTTGGGGCATGCAGATGAGGCTTTCTGACACAGCAGGAATACGTGACTATTTTAACATATCTGTTTCACTAAATTGTTTCAGACTGTTATACAAAATGTAATGCAAATCAGTAAGAACACGAGTTTTTGGTGACTGTAAAAAGGTTTTGCAACACCTATACCAATGGTCTCCATCCTTGGTACTAGAGAGCTATTTTCTTGCAGAATTCAGTTCCAACCCGTTTCTTGTAAGCTAACCTACCCCTTACATAACTAATACATCGGATCTAGCCAATCAGGGTTTTGGGAAGAGGTTAATTTGCTGAAGCAAATGTGTTGCAAAGTGGGTTGGAACTAAGCTCTTAAGGTAGACCGTTTAGAGACTACTGACCTTTATAACCCACAAGAAAAAGTAATTACCCCTAAACTTAATCATTTGTACCACCCTTAGCAGCAACAACTGCCAAAAAAAAGTTTCCTACAACTAATGTTGGATGCATTGAAAAGTTGACTTCATCTTTATTATTTGGATTGTGGTCATGCTGCATACCCCAGTGACGCGTGAGCTTCAGATCATGAACTGATGGCCAGACATCCCAAGTGTCAAATGTGGGCAGGTCTAATTTAATTGACTAGAATTATCACCTACATTTTGTTAACTGAGTAAACTTAGAGGGAAGTTACACTTCTACACAGGGCCAGTATGTAACACCATGTATCTCAACTAACAATGTTTTATACTATGTGTAATGAAGACTGAGCAAGACACTGAGCTTTCACAACTGAACAAAGACCAGAAAAAAAAATAGTCAGGAGGTATACAATTTTATTCAGTGTTCCAGAAAGGCACTCAAATCAAAATGGGGGAAGCTTGATGGAATTTGGGAGAAAGCACACAAACAACCGATGAGACAGATCAAGAAAACATATGTACGGCACATTCCACACAAACACACATAACATCACAGCAACACACTGCTAGCTAAATTTAGAATGAACTGAGAGAGCTCAAGAGAAATTTACTGGTGTGGACCAAAACATTTCTTTGTAAAATGTACAGATTTCACAAGACGTCCTCTTGAATGTAAATCCAAAACCAACATAGATTTCACTTTCTTCAGTCAACTGACACAGATATTCAGATCAACCTCAGCAGCGTGTGTTGTACTTTAAATAGCAAGAGGACACAATATACCGTAGGCTGATCACACATACCAAATACAGGACATACACACCGGGCATGTCCACTGGAAAGAGATGCAATGCTGGAGTGTTGGAGATGGGCGACAAAAGAGGTGGTCCCTGTGAAGCTTCTTTTGAGTTGACGGGAGAATTCTTGTTTCTCTTTTCTTTTCCAATTACATACAAGGACATTCCTGTCCTCATTGCTGACTGGTCACAGTTCATCTCTGTAGTAGCCAAGCTTGGCGTAAGACATCTCCTTCCGTAGTTGCATGACCTCCCAGAACATTTGTTCAGCTAAAAAAAAGCAAAGACCCATAAGACATTTTCAAAATAACAATAATAAATCTTTAATATCTTAAAAGGCACTGCTTTCAAATACATCTGGCTCCTGATTATTATAAACTAGATATCAAAAGTTATTAGATGTTTTGTTTAAAGTATTCTGGTATCGACAAAAATGAGAACTTATATATGTGATTCTCTGTTAACAGTGATTTTTGTTAGGTTATCTGCCTCATGATTTATCAGCACAAGGCAATCTGAACATTAGCTCTTCATTGACATGCTACAGCTTTCTCCATTATTTCAGAATTATCCAAGCCTGTTCATCATTCTGGATACATCTAAAAAGTCTTTTCTTTCTTTTTTTTAAATAGGTTTTCAATTAATTATTTGAAAGCTGTAAAGCTTAACAGTTCTAGCACATTAAAAACATGTTATACATTATAAACATTGTTATTCATTATTTATTTGATCAAAAACAGTGATTCCAAACTTAAACAGTAGTGTATCTTTGTACAAGTAAGCTAGAATTTATGACTGGCACTACATACATAATACCTAAAATCAGAGCTCAATTTCATAGTACAATGTTTGACGGTTGAATTACCCAGCAATTTGGAAGATTAATTATTGCCCTTGGAGAATGACATTTCTCAACAATTAATCAAGAAAAAGTTTAAGGAAATTTCTCAACTGGAATCTTGACCATTTACCAACTAAAGTTTTCAGAAGAATATTAGGCCTTCACGCAACTGTTAATCAGCTGCTGCAACAAGGAATTTATCCTCAGAACAGTTAATAGCAGCCCTCTTCTGAAAAGAGAATCTTAACTCAACAACTATAGTCCAGTTTAAAACTTTCCTTTTATAGGCAGCATAACTGAGAAGCGAGTGTGAGATTCAGGTTCATACCAGCACAAAAACTGTATTAGGTTACAGTGAGAAACCTTTCACTTTCCAAACTACAGCAGTTGGTCTCTTTTGTTCCCAAACACTTGCAGAGTGTTAAAAGAAGAGGTGATGCAGCACAGCAGTGGAACATGCTGTTGCCATCCAATTCCAAATGGGCATTTTTTTCCCCAAAAAAACAATAAAATTTCTCAGTTTCATTTGATTCGTTGTCTTTATACTATTTGCAATAAAATATAGGGTTTAAATGAATTTCACATGATTGAATTTTGTTTTTATGTACATTTTGCACAGCATCCCAACTTCTTTGGAAATTAAAATTTGGAAGTTAAAGCTGTTTTTTACTCCCTTTTAAATTTCACATAACATTTTCCAACCATAAGGGGTGTGCTCTGCCCTCCGATGACAATGCGCTCCATCTCTATGCATGGTCCTTTATGGGCTCATAACGTGAGCAGAAGCGTATCTGAACGTGTTTGAGCAAGGCATGACTTTTTTTCTTTGCTAGGCAATAGAGTATTAGAATTTTTAGTTTCGATTACTTTATTTGCTCCTATAAAACAGATATACTGTTCTGTTTTTAAATGTTTTTCCAATGTAAAAAATGAGAAAAAAAATTTAAGTGGTTTAATTTAATAAAAAAAAAAACTTTGAGTGAAAGAAAGGGAATTAAATTTTAGTTCATCCATCCACCCATTTTCTATTTCTAAGCCGCTTCTCCGTCAGGGTCGCCGGGGGGGGTTTGTTCAGATTGAACTTTTAATCTTTGAATAATAAAGCTGTAGTCTTTGAACAGCAGACAAGGAGTCCAATTTATGACATAACATGTAATTACCAAGTTATTCAGATCAGTGAACTGAATCACATGGAACCAATAGCTTACCTGTAGACTTCCTATTACCTATTAATTCCTATCCAAAAACATTTTTAATGATGGAGTGTACCCCCTAGAACTGGAACAATTTTTTGCAGACCTCATCACAGTATTGACTTGCATAAATGTTTATAATTTTGAGATGATCGGACCAATGACTGATGAGTTATTAAAGCTATCAATGCCATGGTCACAAAGATTAACTGATGGGAGTGAGACCATGATGAGTGTCTTTTAAGTAATTTTTAAAGCTGTATTGTATGGCTGCATTCATGGTCTGGTGCTGCCCTCTACTGGCATCATTGCGCTAATATAAAGAGTTCAAAGTTACAACTCTCTCTCTCTCCCCGTCTCTCATGTGGAGATCCTGGGATGTCAGTGGATCTCATTGTTTAGCCTGACTCAATGATCGAAGTGAACAGTGGCTTATAAAAACACTGCTGTCAGACACATTCTACTTTACTTTCTTTAGTGAGCTCACAACGACTGTTCTTGCAGCAATTGCCTTTTTGTTGTCAACAAAGTCAAAAGTGTTTGCTTTGCTAGACTGGTCTTAGCTAATTATAAGATTAGATGAGAAAGGCCAGTAACTTCTGTATTCCACTTGTTGCAAACCTCTAAAGATGACCTTATCAGCTGAACCGTAAAACCCTTTTCTAAAAGTGCCAACTCAGCTTTCAGATAGTTCTATTTAGCAGAGATAATTAAGCTAGCTGGTGACCAGGCATAATAATTTTAGCTAACATTAGCAATGAGAGCAGCTAATTAAGTCACTGCGTTTAAGTTGAACACTAGTCAATATTTCAAATTACTTACTCTATTAGCAGTAGTGCTGAAACAACATTACCATTATGTAATTCTGCAAAGGCTGTCTTAATAAATGTATGTATTCTATAGAACACTGGAAATACGTCAAGAACAGGTTTCCTGTGTAAGCGCTCTACATTTTATTTTCAAGAAGCATGGCTTTAGTTCATTATAATACTCCATACATCCATTTGAGAATGTCAATCACTAATCCTCTAGCAGACTAGGAAACCCTGCAGCAGTGCTTCATTCTATGTTCTTGGTTTAAATATGCTGACTTTTCACTTATCAGCAGAGTACATTTGTTTGCCAGCCAGACTAGTGAGGCAACTGCAGGTTTAGGAATGAAATCCAGTGTGTGACTCTGTGTGTGTGTGTGTGTGTGTGTGTGTGTGTGTGTGTGTGTGTGTGTGTGTGTGTGTGTGTGTGTGTGACCCTTTAAAAGTAGCTCACCATCCTGCTGTTTCACCAGTCCTTGGTGGATATAACGAATATAAGTGAAGAAGTTGCAGACAGAAGTTATCTAGGAAAAGGACAAGGAAAGTTCAAGTGTTAAGAACAAACCACAACTGCAGGGATAAAATGAGAAACTAAGGTCTACACACAGTTTACACTGTTAAACTCTTGGACCTGAGGACATCTTTTACTGATCTGTCTGCATATTCCCTGTTCAAAACATTTTGAAGAACTTACCAAATGAAATGAAACAAAGATCACAGATCATCCATTACATAATTTCTTACTTTTCAGACAAAGATACTTAAAGGGCTCATAACCTCTTTTCCTGTCTGTTTTTTCCTTTCAGTATCCTGAGATCCAATTATGATATAAAACCAGTACATGACTTTTTTGTTATTGTGCATTTAGGACTGATATATGTAAATTAGCTCTGTTCTGACTGGCTGCCCTCATTCAAACAGCAATCCTTGCTAAAACACTCCTTACAGCTTCAGTGTGAATGGGCAGGGTTAAACTTGCTTTAGGCAGAGAGATGGTTATACGAGACATAACATAAAATTTATTCACAATTTGTTTTTGTAGATTTGTTTCCATCTATGGACTGTATGATCTAGGATGTGAATGGCATTTAACAATATTTATACACTACATCAAAATTTTATCTCAAAGTGAGTTTTCATTATGGGATCGTGCCTTTTTAATAAACAAAAAACATTTACAGCATTTAGCAGATGCTCTTATCCAGAGCAACTTACAAGAAGTGCTTTGTCTATCTAGAAAAAGTATCTATGCCAGTTACCAAAAGATTAGAGAGAAAAAAATTTGATTCTAAGTGATAAACAGAAGTTGGAAAGTGTACAGGTAAAAATGGACAACAGTTTTGTGTATATAAAACCACACAAACATCATAAGTGGAAAATGTAGGATGTGGGTACTTTAAAGCATCATTTATCTTTTTGGTTGAGTATGTTGATGTAATGATGTAAACAAGCACTGGGCTGTAGTTTTAGCAAGAAGCCTTGCTGCTCAGAAAAACAAAAACACAAATTCCAACATCAGCATTTTTTTTTTTTTTTTTTTTTGTTAAAACATTTGAGTAAGCATTTAACTAAGATAATCTGCATAAAATCAGAACATTTCATTAAAACATTTGACGTCAGTCACAGAATTGTGAGATATATTTATAAGGTTAAGACATATGCTATAGATACAAACTCAGAAATATGTGAAAAACTACATGACGCTCCACATAAAAAGTACTTAATAGTGGCTGTTTGCAACCAGAGCACCAAACATCTCAGTTTGAACAGCAGCTTAATAGAAATGTAAATGTGATGGACGTACTCACCCGATACCTACAGAATGGGGATACATAGTAGTAGTTGCTAGAGTCCCCAAACTTGATTCTGTGCTTGCAGGTTTTGGTCTGGCCACTGAGGGCGCATTTTCTGCAGATGAGAAAAAAGGTAGCAAGGTTCAATTTCTTCAAATACACATCTGTACATCTCAGAATCAGGAGTAACTGACAAGGTGAAAATCAAACAAGTTCATGGGTACAATCTTGACCTTATCCTACATGGTATCTACATACTACTAAGCACGCACCAACCAGTTAAGCAGAACTGCTGCTTAAACATATCCTCCAAAAATTGAGGAAAAAGCTCAAGAGGTAGAAGGGGAGCTAACAGAGAAAGAACTGCATGGGGAATGATGAAAGGAGAGTAGGAGACAGCAAGCAAAATAGAAAGAGACAGAGACAGAGAGACAACAGACAACACTGACCACTTACGTGACTATTTCAGACCTCCTGCCACTAGGGGGTGCCCATTTGAATATGAAGAACATAATAGAAAGAAAGAAACGAAGAAAGAAAACAGAAGAGATGGGAAAAATGCTGTCACAGGCAACCAAGCAGACAGTTCAAAGAGAAGCTTATGGGAAGACAAGCTGCGAAAGTGTGAGAGAGCGGGTGAAGAGCGTGAGAGTGAAGTTCCACAGTGGTTTTGCCCTTGTGTTCTGAAGGCAAATGCAATAATTTAAGAATAGGCCATCCATCTGCATGATTTATAGCTAGTATATTGTGGCTGCTATCAAGAAAACAATATTACACAAATACTATTATTAGGGCTACTAAACTGACTTTTTGCATCATTCCATGGGGTTCACAATATTTGATTTTCTTAGGACTTTAGGCATTATTAGTAAAATGTTGTATCAGAATCAGATCTTCCCCATGCTCCAATGTGACCTGTTCCCACATCAACACTATATATCCTTTGAAAATTAAACCATAAATCAAATATATACCATTTTTTACTTAACTTACTCAAAAAATTATGTTCTGTCATATTAAGTGACTTGAGCACAGACTAAAAGTTCTGCTTTTGTTCAGCATTGATATTTTATCACCTCTCCTGGTCAGCCTGCTATAATGAGGACAGAATGCAGTCGAGGCAGAGAATATAGAAAACAGACCAGTTAAAAATGGTCTGTTATTGGTAACCAGCTGTATAATTCCTTTCATGGTTGCATTTTACAGATATATATTTCAAAGCTAACAGCTACACAGTGAAGATGAGTAAAAATTAGCCAGCTTTTAGCAGACCTAGCTGTTTAGCCAAAACTGTTCAGCTTGTGAAGCGCATTTGTTCAGCAGCATAAACTGTGCTGCTGTGAGTAGTCATGAACACGGCTCTTGACATTTTATGTAAGACCTGTTTATTGATCATGTTTAGTTTCCTGAGCAAGACTTATTTACCTGTTAATTTTCCTTGAGTTTTCATTTGTTTGCTGTGTAGTTAGTGGAGGTTATCTCTGCTCTTCGACAGTCAATTGCGCTGCATTCAGTTCACGCACCGCAGTAGTGAGGCGTAGTTACATGGCTGAACCTAGTTTTCTGTAGCTATGGATACCAGTTCTGCCCTCACTGGTCTAAAGCATGCGTGGACCAACAGAAGTCGGAAATGTTATGAGCATTCGGGTTCATTAGTAGGTTGTTTTGAGGAGAGATGGAAAAAATGTGAGAAATGTCCAATGTGACGTGAGACCGTGAGATTACACCTAAATGCTTATGTCTCCAATTCATGAGAGTTGGCAGCCCTACTATATAATTCCATTATCAGACAAGTTCACAGTCTCGTGATCTTACGTCAGCAGCGTATGCACAGATCCTCTGCATTTGTGCCTTCAATTTTATTTAAATCAGTCTGTTTCATTACTTAGAATGGTTCATGGGTGGTAATCACACTACCTTTTAGTGCTGATCATTCTAACTTTTCCCTCATTTAATGAGTGTGATTTAGAGAGTCTTGCAGCTTTAGAAGGTTGTTGATTTTAGATGTTGCAGTGAGGATTTAACATCAGACATCAGTGCAGTATTTTAAACCAGTAAAAATGTCTCTGTTGAGTCCAAATAAACACAATTGCTGCATCACAATTCAACAAAAGGCTCAGAAGTTACTCAGAAGCATGGTAAACAGTCATTTTTGCTGGTGTCTGGTAAATAACTACATTTTTATTTTATTTTTTTCAAGCCCTACTGTAGGCACAGATGCAATGTCTATGCAATACAATGAAAAATTTAAAAACAATGGCAGCAATGGCACAGAGCCTAAGCCTTGTGCTGCTTCCAATTGAACTGTCCACTTTACTGTGGGTGACAAGATTTTTCTTTCTTCATATTGTAATTTGCTGAAAATAACGCTGCTTAATTAAAAATAAAATAAATAACAAACTTTTGTATTCTTCTAAAGTCTTTTGTGGATATTAACCAGAAACACCCTTACAGCTCAAGGGGAAATGTCCTTCCTACTGACCATTCACAATTTTTATTTCAATATTTATTTCTTACTTTATGGGTGATCGTCAGTACTCACTTGGGCCCCCCACACTCCACGGCTGAGGCTTTAACTACAGGTAGCGGCTGGAATCCCACCGGCTCCACACTCAATGTGTTCCGCTCCACTGCCTCCAGGATCGCTGACCCCAACTATGGACAGTAAAAACAACAGGTTGGATCAGTAAAAAAATCCCTGCAGTTTTCAGCATGTGAGAGATGAACTGAAAGCTTTACAACTGCTTGGCTTTTTAGGCCTATAGTTATACACAAATGATCACAAAAATAAGTGCAATAATAATATATAAGACAATATTTTATTACTAAACAGGCATAATCCATAGACACAGATTTTTGGAAAAAGTGAAACAATCAGATGAGTCACCCCCTTCACAATACTCTCCCACAAGTGGGCAAGAGCATGTGTGGCATATACCACAAAAAAAAGTTATGGGCCTGAACACTTGATCCCCTATAACAGGGCAGTCTAGAGTCTCTGCTATGCTGTGGGGGGCATTTTGCTAGCGTACCTCACTCTTACTGAAAGTGAGGCAGGGATAAATGTCTTCTCTGTAAATTCGGTCCAGGAAAGAGCAGGTCCTTTCCAGAGTGGGCTCCTCCTTCCATGCTTTAAACTCATTAAACAGAAGAGAGTCCACCTACACACACAGACACAAAGCCTTCAAATAGATTTCAAACACAGTTCCATTCAAGACCTTGATGAATGACGTTATGAGAATTGTTTAAAACAAATGCAACACAATTCGAGTGAGATGAACAGCACAAAGTAGAGGGCAAAATGATGAGCCTGTTAAACAGGTCTGGTGTCCTAAACTAGATTCCTCTGCACGGTTATTCAAACAGACAGCAATGCTGGTGCCCTCTTAACAAGGCCTTTTCTGACACACACTGTTGGCAGGCTTAATAAGCACAACCCTGACAAGGAAGAGCAGTGGAACCGATACGTAAAAGGCGAGTCCTTAGTACAAACTCTCTCTCTCTCTCACACACACACACACACACACACACAGTTACTTCAGCGGTAGTGCTAAACACAGATATGAGAATCTCAGGGACTACACACACACACACACACACACACACACACACACACACACACACACACAGTTACTTCAGCGGTAGTGCTAAACACAGATATGAGAATCTCAGGGACTACACACACACACACACACACACACACACACAGTTACTTCAGCGGTAGTGCTAAACACAGATATGAGAATCTCAGGGACTACACACACACACACACACACACACACACACACAAATTGAAGTGGTACAGCAATGGCTGCACATCTGATGTATGCGAGTGTCCACAATATTAATTAGAAACAAAAATGTCAGCTACAGGCACTTTCTTTGTACAGATGTGAGCAAAGAAAGCGAAGTAAACAAATTTTTAAAAAGGACACCTGATTTTTCAAAAGAAATGCAGGAATTCACCTCTGTTCTATATAAGTAATAAGCAATCCTGCTGTGCAGAGTGTATAACACCTTTCTTTATTCATGAAGAGTTCATGAACACCAATAATAAAGCATGTAATGTATACAATCACATCATCAAAAATCTGTGGCCTGTGAAATCAAAGATCATTTATGCTAAATTTAAGCTGGCCTTTTACAACAATACTGGATATACCATACACTGTTTACATTTACCACCTATGCTGTTGAAAAAAAAATAGAAAAATTCAAAACAATAATTACATTCAGCAGTATTTTTTTTTTTATTATTGATGATAATGGTTTTGAAAATTTAACTGCAAAATCAAGTCATTTGCAGACTATTTAACTGTTATGCTCAAATTTATACGCACTCCTACCAGATGGGAATAGATATGTCCAATGATTAAACTGATTAACAAAATTGTCACTGAAAAATGCAAATTTTTTAGTAGATCTGACTATATGCAACTAATGTTTACAATGCAGTGCAGTTCATAAGTACACAGCGACAATTTTATTATTTTGTACTCTAGCACAATCAATTTATTTAAAGATTTCCTCATTTCATAATTCTGATACGATTATTCGTCATCTCATCTGACTATAAAATTTAACCTAAGAACTCAAGACTGTGAAAACTGTATTCCTGCATGACTGGCTGTTCTGTTCTTGAAGTTTACGTGTAGTATGCATCTTGTGGTGAACGCTCTGAGGTCTTCATGGTCGTATTTCACAGATCTGTTTACATGCAGTTTTTTCTTAAATACTGAAAGCCATCTGATCAGCAGTGTATCAAACGTCTTTTACCTATGTCTGGATAATTTTTTTAGATTTGTCAGGCTCACTGTAGCCTGCTTTACTGACTTTGACTGTTCTTTGTTGTTCTGCACTTAAACTTCATATATACTGTTTCTTTTGAAATCCAAAGTTCTAAAGTACACAGTTAATTAAAAAAATTGTTCCTGCTCAATTACTTATGGATGGCACTGCATGCGTGACTTATTTTTCTGTCTTGTCTAGAAAGGGCATAGAAAAAGAGCAGATTCCTTGCCTCTTTGCAGTCACGTATTAGGGGCTGGGGTAAGCTTAGCTCCTGCTGGCTACCCAGCATGGCGCTACTGGTGCTTTTGTTACGGGCATGGCCTTTCTTGAATGGGGCCCTGGAGCCTGATGGCAGCTCCTTGCACGGTGAGGTGGGAGAAGTGGACAGAACTAGGGTTTTCAGAGCAGCCACTTCTGCCTGAAGAACATCAATCTGCGGGGTGGGGAACAAAGGGAAAAGAGATGGAAATGGATGGTTTATTATTGTGTTGAGAGTTTGTATACAAATTAGTAAGACAATCTATTTGACGAGCATTTGTTGATGGTAATCTATGCTGCTGCTGTTTAGCTCTGAAAGTAATGAATGCTGCTATTTCTGGTACAAAAGAAGCAACCATCCTAGAGGTGGAGCGACTTGTACCTGTTAAATAAATCTTTATTGTTAAAGACACACACACACACACACACACACACACACACAGACAGTATGTCCAAAAGCATCTAGCCCTTTTAATTAGTGATTTCAGGTACTTTAAACTGCACCCATTACGTTTTCTAGAGAGATGGAGTGCCATCCAATACTTTTGTGATGAGTTGCAGTGGCATTTTTGATTCAGAACTCATCACCAGTCACCAGTACCTGACCTCATTAATGCCCCCGTGGCTAAATGCAGAAGAATCCTCACAGCAATATTCCAACATCGACTGTAAATTCTTCCCAGAAGAATAGAGGCTGCTATGAAGCCCAAGATAGACAAAAATCTATATCATGGTGTAACTTAAAGTTCTGATATTAAAACAAATATATATATATATATATATATATATATATATATATATATATATATATATATATATATATATATATATATATATATATATATATCTGTGAAAATATCTAATGATATCTAATGAAAATGCAGCAGTTCTTTGAACACCTCTGCTGTCTAATCTGTTGCACGTTTTTATATATATATATATATATATATATATATATATATATATATATATATATATATATAAAAACGTGCAACAGATTAGACAGCAGAGGTGTTCAAAGAACTGCTGCATTTTCATTTGAAATGTGTCAAACATCCAAGACTTGAGCCACCCCACTATAGGGCAGTTTAGTTTGTACAGTTTATGCATCATGTCATCTAAGCTTATTTGTGGCAAAGCTGTATAATGGTCACCCTCAGACTGACACCTGCCCTCTGCAACTGGGTGCTGAGCTTTCTATCAGATAGACCCCAGTCAGAGTCGGCAGCCGCACATCCAGCACAAGAACAGTGAGCACAGGGGTCCCCCAGGGCTGTGTGCTGAGCCCCCTTCTGTACACACTTTTCACGTATGACTGTGTGTCCTCCCAGAACAACACCAGCATCATCAAGTTCGCTGATGATACTACAGTCGTTGGACTGATCACTGGTGGGGACGAGACAGCATACAGGAAGGAGGTGGCTGAGCTGGTGGCCTTGTGTCGTAACAACAATCTCTCCTTTAATGCAGACAAGACCAAGGAAATGATTGTTGATCCAAGGAGGAAGCGGGAGCTGCACACACCCCTGTATGTTGGTGAGACAGAGGTGGAGAGGGTGAAAACCTTCAAATTCCTCGGCATCCACATCAGTGAGGATCTCACCTGGTCTCACAATACACACCTCATCATCAGGAAGTCCCAGCAGCAACTGTACTTTCTGAGAAGGCTGAGGAAATTTGGCATGCCAGCCAAAATTCTCAGCACCTTCTACAGGAGTGCGGTTGAGAGTGTTCTTACCAGCTCCATCACGGTCTGGTATGGAAACTGCACTGCTCAGGACAGGAAGGCTCTCCAGCGTGTGATCAAAACTGCCCAGTCCATCTCAGGAGCAGCCTTCCCCTCACTACAGGACATTTATCACATCAGGGTCATCAGAAGGGCACAAAACATCATCAGGGACAGTACACACCCCCAGCACAGACTTTTCACACTCCTACCTTCAGGCAGACGTTACAGGAGTGTGAAGTCCAGGACACCTAGATTGACCAACAGTTTCGATTCACAGGTCATCAGGCTGGTCACTAACTACCTCTTCCCCTCCCAATCTGAACTGGTTTAACCTTGCACTCAACAACTGCACCTTACCTACACTGTACTGCTGCTGTTAGAACAATACTGTTTACATCTATTACTTGCACAGAGTGATATTGTTTACTGTTTACATCTGTCACTTGATGCACTTTATGAACAGCTGCTCCACATATTTGCACATATGCACTGTAACTTTAATTTTATTTCAACTTTGCACATACTGTACACTTTTTTGCTTTTACCTTTTACTACTGTTTTTTAGAGTTATTCTTATATTTTCTTTTTTCTTATTCTCTTAAGAGTATATATGGTGAATGGAGGAACAGCAAAGTAAGAATTTCATTGTACAGTGCAACTGCCTGTTCTGCTGTGCACATGACAATAAAACTCTTGAATCTTGAAAACTCATTTCTGAGAAAGAAGGTCAAACAGTATACTGGATAAACTGGTATACCTTCTACTACTACCCATTAATATCCTTTATTTCAGAAGAAGCACTAGATGAGCAAGGGTCTACAAACTTTTGGACAGTCCGTGTGTTTGGAGACAGCTACATCTGAGCAGAAATGCTTAATATCTTTAGCTATTAATCAATCACAGGAGCAAAGTGTATACATGTAGTTCACTACTGTTGTATCAAGGCTCAAAACCACAAAAGAAGCCAAGATGTATTCTACCACTGGTGCCAAAACATTTTATTTTGGATAAAGGAACTGAATGATGCTGTGTGTGCTGAGTGGTGGGGTGAACAATAATGGATTGAACAGTTCGCCCCCATTTGGTCTTACCTTTCCAAGGGCTTCCTTTAGTTGCTTCTCTGCTGTGGCCTGCTTCACATTTGCCTCTCGCACCATTTTATGAGCTTCCTGTCAGGATAACACTCACATTAGGCTTAGAACAAACTAGAGATTTTCTGCACGCTCTCATCGCTTCCTACAATTCCCCACACCAAGAGACACCCAAAAGCAAGCAGAGTCTGCCTCATAGCACACTGCAAGAGAAGTATTTTTGTTGAAGTCTTTATGAACAGAGCACAGACGCAGGAAAAACAGGGAGTAGGAGGTTGAGAGTGAGAGAATTATGTTTACAAGAAAAGTACAAACCAAAGCCAAACACCATGAGAAAAGAACACTAAAGAAAACAGAGAGCTACTTAAGTAGCTGTTCAGCACATCTACATTCTCAGCTATTGTAATGTTATTTTATAGTAAACTAGGTACCAATGCAGTACAGTAATGTGAGGGAAAAAAAAATGACCAGGACCACTGACTTAACTGCCTACATTGTGTTTGCACAGGGGCCACAGATTTTACCCACAAAAGGCCGGTGTGTCTGTAGGTATTCATTCCAACTAAACAGGAACACACCACTTAGAACTAATCAGTTCTTTGAAGAGTGCATGCAGTCTCAAAGCAGCATTTGTTCTTTTGCCATTTAAATCCTTTAAAATTGTATGTGGAGAGGAAAAGAAGTATCAACTTATTTGTTAACAATATTTGTTTAATGGTAAAATTACTGCACCAATAAAAGTTCATTTTTTCTACAAAGTATGGGATAAACTGTAGATGTGCCAGTGCAGCTGATGAGAAGCTCTATATCTAGTGTTACCTAATCAAGATGCTCAAATGTCCACTAAAACACTAAAAACGCACATCAGTGGTTTGAATATGTTTTGAGGGTAGGTTGGAAAGAGGCAGGAAAAGAAACCAAACAAACAAAAACAAACCTCAAACAGGCTAGCAGTGAGTTCCTCCAGCTCCTGCCCCAGCTGGTCCCTGACTTTAGAAAGCCTCTCACACTCCTCGTCTTTTAATTTAAGTTCCTTCAGGCAACATACCATGAAATGAACAAAAAGAAAATGGGAAAAGATGAATGAATGAACGAACAGAAAGGAGGCAGGAAAGCGTTTTTTTCCCTTTTCAGTGGCTCAGAAAAGAAAAAAAAACAAAAGGTTGGATCATATGATCAAGCTTTTTGAGGATAATGAATGCAGGAACTCTGTGTAAACATGCTAAAGGTTAAACATGCTAATGAGTGTGGGACTCTAAAGCTGCAAATAGACATTATTCAACCAGCGAGGCCACAGTGTGGTTTACTATCTTAAGAAAGCATTGACTAACATACAACTAACATATACAAACTGCATGACATGAATGGCAACTTCGAGTCATGGAATGGATAAGTTGAACCAGGGCTAACCAGGGCTAAGCTTCTGACCATCAAGAACAGCTTTCTGATAGAAGTGATACATCCTGATACGTCTTTTTCAGGTCATCCAAATCACACCCCACCTTTCATAACATTTGTGGCAATAATCAGGTGAAAAATGTCACTTGCTAAGTAAGGCAACAAATCATACTACATAGATATAGAAAACATTAAGCAATTCCCAATTATGACTCTCAGTTTTGTTGTGGGCACATTTTTACACATGCTCTGGGAATGTGAGCCTATTACAAACTATTACGGACGATTGGAAATTCATTAATACTACTCTAACCAAAGTGTTAAAATTACCTGATATTCCAAACCCTGCACTTTTGTTACTGAATGATGGAAAGATTTTACACTTAACCAAAGCTGTTTCTCTGCAGCTAAAAAGTTGTTTCTTGTGACCACTAAAATGGTGACTGTAAGACTGAACAAGCCCCCAAACATGTACATCCTATTTTACTAAAAATGAAATATATTTCATTACTCCAATGAAAACTAAACACAAGTTAACCGCAGCTGCACTTGTTTTGTGAAGCTGAACCTTAATGAACCCTAACCCTGGTTCATGAGATAGGCCCCTGGTTAGTGACGTGAATATTCACAACATATTACTAATCAATTGTTGTGAGTTACTACTAAGCCTACACATCAATGGACATTAATTCTGTGCTTGTCCACAGGCTGATGTCACGTCAGTCTGGAAAACAATGACTACACAGCTAGTCTTGAGCTTAAAGAGTAAACGCTTGAAAACAATGACACGCAAAAAACACAATATACTATTATCAAATGTGTCCAGAGACATTATAAAGGAGAAGCCTCACTAGATGTAAAATGAATGGGTAAGCTTGTAACGCTCAACTTATAATACTTGTAACATTGATATCTGTTTACAGGGAAAACCCTGTCCTTCAATAAAAAGCACCAATCGGCTTTGTTGGTAAAGCTGCAAGCAGGAACAAATTAAATGAATAATCGATTATTCCGATTATGAATCGTTCAATCACCAAATAACTTATGTAATTATGAGCTTTTAAATTTAGTTTGAGGTTGTTTTTATGCATTGGCTTGAATGCATAAAACTAATGCAACTAATAATGAAGAAAATTAAGATGATAACTTCATTGTTTTGATTAACTTTCCTAGCACAAAATATTTTAAAAAAATGAAATTCCAATTTTTTTTTGTTATTGTTTGCCATAAGGTGGAGGATGGGCTCCTCTAAAGGTTTCTTCCTCTTGCTTTTAGGGAGCTTTTCCTGCCACTGTCGCCACTAGCAATGCTCGCACATGGATTTTTTCAGTAAAGCTGCTTTGCCAATGCCGGCTGTAAAAATCTCTAACTTCTGTAGATAAACTTTGACATGACTTGTTACAGCTAAATGCTACAAGCCATCATCTCTGCATGCTCTTGTGAGAGTCCCGCTCTCCTCTGAGACCGGATACTCCCCGCTGCAGAGAAGGTGAGCTATAATGGAGCGCATGGGAACGTGGCAAAAGTTTGTGGCAAACTTTACTATGAACAGTTACATTTGAACGACTTTGAGCAAACATTTCATTTCATTTTCACTTCCTCCAGTTGCTCAGTATGTTCTCCTGAAACTGCAAGTGTTCACAAACATTCGCGGAGAACAGCCTCGGCGTTAAGACAACAATGCAGTGTCTAAAATTGTAAACGTTATTTGGAATGTAAACAGGGAATAATAGTTGTGAATAACAGTTACTTGCTTCCCTGTTCCAACTCCATTAATTCAAGGGAACACTTATTTCGAAATACATGTTACAACTTATAACATGAAGTAGCCGCTCTGAACATTAATATTGATGACAAGATGAATCTTCATCCAGTGAGCCGACGTGGAAGACGTGCTGCCACACTGGCTTTACAAATAGTACAATTGACAACCTTTTTTCTGCGTTTAGTGTGAAATGCTCCCAACACCTCTGAGAATTTTGTTCTTGAGGCTGCCAACATGTTTTTGTTAAGTCTCCAGTATGGAGTTATGTCAAAACATTGCTAGTCAGCACTAGAAACACGTGTGCATGTGGTGAGGTCACCAACTAATCAACTAGTAAATTAGCTTCCAACTAATTTGCTATTGATTTTAGTCGACTTAGTCGAATAATCGTTGCACCCCTGGTGTATATCTGATTTCAGCACTAGCCATGTCTAAATTTATATGCACTCCAACTGGAAAAAACCCTGTCTTGTCTGAGCTGCTTTAAGAAGATTTATCAAGTTCGCCTCCATATCCTCACCTTCCTCCTCTCTTTTTGCTGCACCCATCCTATCTCTATTTGTCTGTCTCCACCACTCTCAATCCCTTCTTTAATTTGAGTTTATTTCTACAGGCAATTTTTATAATCAAATTACTTATTAGATTATAATCACATTTAGATTACATGCATAATGCCAACATTCGAGCAAGTGACAACACACAAATATGTCTATGCAAGTAGCTGCCATAGCTTGGCTGTTAGTTTAAATTAGCAGGGGGTGGGGGGATGGGGGTTGGAAGATACAGCAGATAAAGGCCAGCTTTCTGTCTTTACTGAATAGATCTTTCTCTGCTGGTCAGGGACAACAGCCTGAGTCTTTATCATGCGCAGCTCCCATCTGCTCATTACTGTAATGGACACTTGAAACTGGACACTAGTGCTTATATGGCCAACTGGGAGAAGCTGTTTTTCTCTTCAGGCACTGACTTAGCAGAAGTGTATGTTGAAGATAACAAGCACAGACAAACATAAGGTTTCTTGAATCATATAATATTTGAACAAAAACAATTGGTTATTAAACTGTCATTTTATACCCTCAGCATAACACCTTTTTTGCCAAATATAAGCAAGATACAATAGATTTAACTTTAATATAATGTAACTATTTTATACTTTTTGTACAGGTGGGTCACTCCAAATTTACATCAATTTCACCAGGTGCTTATTTTATGAGCAAATCTTATGTTTAAATGTTGTTCACAGTGAACCACAATAGATAGATTTTTCACATTCTGTTACATTTATGATATTCTGGCAGGCGCTCTTATGCAGAGGGGACTCAATAAGGACTCATATGTCTCTTTTCTTCATGTGATTGCCCAGGTGTAAACAAAACCCCAGTCTGCTGAGTGGAGCACAGCAGAATTAAGTTCAGAATTAGGTGTGGAATAGAGCAGAAAACTCAATGCACTACATCAACCACAGGTACTACAACAAAGAAGAGCAGTGAGGGGCTTTTTTGACAAAAGGGTTGGGTTTTGTGCAATGATGAAACCATCCAAAAGAGTAGCATGGTTGCCACATCAAAAATTGAAAATCTGTGGTTTCAAAACAGTGTACTGCTATTTCACCTCAAGGACCATGCCACACTTTGGGTCTCTTCTGTGCCATCAGACCAATCAAGACACCGGGAAAGTGTAAAAAAAATAATAATAATAATAATAATAATAATAATTGTTTGATGCAGGCAACTTGAAAAAGGTAAAAATAAATTTAACTACAAGTAGTAGTAATCAGAGTCCGAGCACTAAGAGCTAATATAAGAATTTATTAAATAAGACAAATGATGGGCAACAATTAACTCTTATTTGGTTTTTTGTTTTTTTTGATAAAGGAATGCAGAGAAAATGCATGCCAAATGTTTTACTGGCTCATCAAAATTGATAAAAGCTGTATAACATTTAAAAACAGTGGTCGCACTGCACCAACTGCCTTCATGTATAGGGAATGAAATGTGAGACTAAACATAAAATCTAAAGATTATGGGCACTATGGATAATAGAAAAGGATCTCCTAAGCTCATACCCGCTGTGCTTTGGCAAGCTCCTCCTTCAGCCTCTCATAACCTTTTTCTCTTACTTCCATTACAGAAGGGCTTCTGAGCCGTGATAGGCTGTCTGTGCTCAGGCCCAATGGATCTTCTCCTTCATCACCCAACACCACCCCAACAACCGACCCCACTTCTTGGGAGGCGGAGCCTGGGGCTGCAGGCTCCAGTCCAGGCACACTGTAAAAATAAACACAAAAAAGTTCACACAAATCAATAATTATCATCAGTGCCAAAAAAATATGCCCTTAATCGCTGGTTTCCAATACTAGTCCTTAGGGTCACAAAGCAGGATATATGGCTTAGCCAGCTAACTACAGGCTTATTTCAATATATCTAAATTGATATTTTTTGTCTCACAACGGTGGATCAATTTATTAGGCTACATCACCACAGCAGCTTGTGTTGTGCACTTTTGCTCTGTGACAGGATAAGTTTGGAATTTAAGATCTGATTTCTTTGAGAAATTAGAGCAAATATCTCAATCAGAGTAGGCCTTCTAATATAAGTGTGGACTATATAATATAATATAAGGACTCTGGTCCTTCTGGCTGAATGTTTTCTTTTTTGTCAGTGGCATTAATCATGTGAACAATATTGCTTTTTAGAAGAGGAAACATAAATATCAATGATGACTCAAATAGGCAAAAACATACTACTAAAAGTTTACTATTATAAATGCTTTAATATTTACATTTTTATGTAGCATTATTTCTTCCTTCTTTAAATAAAACTAAGCCGTTTGATGACTCCGCAAGTTTCATGTAACTGGCTATTCATCATAAACATCACACCTCATATTCACACACGAGGATTAATCACAGTTAGCGTAACTAAATATCGGTTAACAGAGAATGTTAACCGCCGTTGTGTAATTAGTGAACTGTAATTGCATTTATCAGGTTTTGTGAAGCCATTCCTAAGATAATGAATCTGAATGTGCTGTGTAAAGCACCCTGGAGCACCCTGACACATAAATTCTGGTGTTTGGTCTTAACACATCTGATCCATGTTCAGATAATTAATGAACCATTCCTGAGTTGAAAGAAGTGTGTCAGAGCAGTTTTCCTATAGGCCTAAGCGCTATTCCAAGCTCTCTGTTTTTACCTGCCATTTTGAGGCTCATCATTGCCTAGGTGTCGGGGGGCCGGGTAAACTGGCTGGGTAGGCAACTGGTCGGCATAGAGGGTGTTGGGAGGGCCGGGGGCAGAGGTCAGGGAATGGGTACGGTACAAGGTGCTTGGCGGCACGCTGGGTTTTGGAGGACGGGGGTCAGCTATGCCATGCAGGTCCGGGGTGGTGGGCGATGCCAGGTTCACCTCATGGAAACCTTCGAGGGGTTCGTTGGCCATAGCCTCAGAGTCATAATACGCTGATCTGAACAAATACAAGAAACCGTTCTCATTAGGAAGGTTATTTTAAAGAACTGTTAGAAGTGACTGACACGCTACCTTTTATCAGCACATCGCTGTTGTGAAGTATGCTAAAGTAGGTCAACACCAAGGCTATGAAGACAATCTATGACACTGTACACTTGATTAAACAAGAACACACTACAATTTGCCTGTAGTCCCATGCAAAGTCAGGAGCTGTTAGAAAAGCAAGAAACAGTCTGGTCTGCTTACCATTATGATGAATGTGTGTGTAATCTAGAAGACATGGTTAGAAGTGTAAGAGAAAGAACTGGAACTGTGGAAATGCCTCAGTGCTCCTGGATTTGTTCCACCCTAACACAATAAAGCAAACAGAAATTTGAAAGCAACATAACATTTAACATTTTTCTTCTTAATTCATGATCTTAAAAAGGAGGCACGACGTAAGACAGAACATGACATCCACATCTATCACTTTAACAGTAAATGACACCATGCCACTGATTCATGGACAACTGAAAAGCCGTGACAGAAGCTTCCCAGACTCTTATCAACATTCTGCTTGTGACATGGAGGAATGAGGCAGAAAAACTCCACAGACACATATTCCGAGTCACACCCAAACTCTCATTCCAAAGGTGAAACCATACAATGGTCAATGACACCAGCCAAGAGACTTTATTGTTGCAGAAACAAAATTCCAGCTGGTAAGCCTGCTTTTGTAAACAGATTAAAGGGCCAACTCCCTGCCTGTCAAATTGGCTGCTATGGTAACAGGCTGGGCATTGGATAGGCGCCAGTACCACTCTGACAACTATAGCTGTCAACAAACAAGACGTCTTACAATTCCAACTCTGAAGAGTTTTGCGTTTTACATGACATGCAAGAATATTGGGAGTCTATCCGTTCCAAAACTGTTCCTATAGTGTCTGGAAAACAATTTTTCTGACTTAATATGCCATCTCTGTAATTTACAGGGTGATGAAAGCACAAAAAGAAAACAGACAAACTATAACAATTCAGTGCAAAACAAGTTCTACATTTCTAAAAATCAGGGAAAAGTGTACTGAACCTATGACAATGAACTGAAGACCATGCATAAGACCTGATTTACTGGCTAGGTTGGAGATGCGTCAACTGCATAGGTCTACTAAATAGAAGAGATAACAAAGATAACCAAACAAAGATAAAACAAAGATAAAAGTATAAGCAAAAGCAGCAGAGACATGGGTGCACAAAGAGAAAGAAAGAAAACTAGCAAGCAGATAAGGGTAAGAGAACGCTGTCAGAGTAAGTTGGAATTCTGCTCAGAATGGCAAGGGAAACCGTAGCCACCTGTCATGTGAAAATGTCAGAACTGTGCCAGAAAAAGCAGAGCATGATGAAAAAGGAGGCAGCCTGTGGAATACTAAATCACTAACAGCACACACCATTTTAACAGTATTAATACAGAATAGGTTGTATCAGATTACTAACAGCACAGAGATTGAATCAGAACAGGCCATGTGCTAAACATCACAGGATAATTTGCAGAGTCTTGGAAAATTAATCTTTGAAAATTTTCAACTTTTTTTTATATATAAACACATTACTCTGACCTATTATTCAGCTGCAGCAAACCACTGCCAAAGACTGGCTAAAAGCATCCTTAAGTGATCTTACAGCAGAATTGCATTTTGTGCATTCAATCTTCTTTTCTGTCACACTTAGCAGACCTCTTATAAAGAACCCTCCAGACACAATAATCAAGGACAAATGTAGTCATCCACATTCCACAGTGTTCTCATACTGTAATCTTAAGATCACAGTTATTAAATAAATAACTAACAAAGGTAAATGAATTAACAGCTGCTTACACTTCATGTGTCTTTAGCTCTCTCTAAACAGCTGGTGTATGAGAACAGCCTAAAACACACATAGGCTATAGTACTTCTTAAACAATAAAAACTGAATGCTGAATATTGCTCCAAAAGAATAAGGCTGTAAAGCATAAGATTGGCATCTATGAGCAAATGTAATATCCAGTGCATTCATAGTCTGAAATAAATATAACCTAGGTTACCAGCAAACACCGAAGTGCAGAGTGCAATGTTTTAATAACAGGTGGATTAGCTTAATAACACAATAGCTGCATTCATATCCCACCTGAGGCACAGCAGAGCTAACTTAACTGTCCAATGTGAGGGTACCAGCCAACGTTGAAGGCAAAACACATAAAATAAGCACTCTCGAAGTGTTTCATTGCTGTCTGGGAAGGTTTGTTTAAGGTATGTCCTTGAAGCATTACAAAAGAACCTTTATTTGGTGAAGCGTTTGGTAAGCTCTCCTGGGAAGAAAATTGTGTACATTTTTAAGGTAAATGCATCAATCTCTTGCCCTTTGAAAAAAATAAGAGGTTAGATCTATGAAGAACCCTTTGCTGCTCTAAACAAATTTGTGCTTTAGTAATTTAAATCAAACACACTCTGATTGTATGGGTATGAATTGTGATGACATCACAAAGTATGATAAAGGAGTTTAACAGCTCACCAATGGTCAAAACAAAAAATGACTAGAAGATACATAGCGTGTACAGCACAAACACAAAGCATAAAACAGTAGTACTTACTTCAACTTGATTATTTAACATTACAACTAGCCTACCATTACATGAACTTGCTCCTAAAATAGTTATGTTGTCAGAGCATGAGCGTGACGTGATCTTGTACGTTTGCCGCAGCACCGGCCACAGCAAAGAATTTAATTTCAGAACTTGCTGAAATGTCACAGTAACTCTGGATAGAGAACACAGTCATATTCTGAAAGACGAAAACATGCTACCCAATGTGTTAGCAGCATTGATGTCAACTTTTCCAGCTCAGAAACAAGCTACAGCTAACAGTGCACTGTTTTAAAGCGATTATCTTGTTTTAAAGCAAGAAAGTATGTCCGACTTGCATTGACATTTATGTTCCCTAAGTAGGATAAGTTGGGTTAAAGCTAATAACCATATCTGCATTGACATTATCTGTTTGCTGTCTTGCACTGATAATGTTACGATTGTGTTTGGACAAGTGGATAACTGCAGCATCTACTGTCAAGTTAACGTTATTGACCTCAAAGAAAATGATGTCTTGCCTCTTGTCTCGGATGCAGGCAGGTGACGACAGTCCAGTGTGTGTCTGCGCATGTGCACTAGGGGTGCAACGATTATACGACTTGGTCGACTAAAATCGATGACCGGAAACTTTATTTAATAGTCGATTAGTTGGTGACATCATGCACGCATGTTTCTCACGCTGACTAGGAATGTTGACATAACCGCATACTGGAGACTTAAGAAAGACTTGTTGGCAGCCTCAAGAACAAAATTCTCAGAGGTGTGGGGAGCATTTCACGCTAAATGCAGAAAACAGACTGTCACTTGTACTATTTGTAAAGCCGGTACAGGAGCACATCTTCTGTGATGGAGTATCTGAAGAGGAATCATGTCAGCTCACTGGATGAAGAAGAGTCATCTCATCATCAATATTAATGTTCAGAGTGGCCCTACTTCATGTTATAAGTTGTAACATCTATTTCGAAATACGTGTTCTCTTGAAGAACTTAGAGTGAGGAGCTCAATCATCCAGAAGGAGCTCAGAGTAGAGCCGCTACTCCTCCGCATTGATAGGAGCCAGCTGAGGTGGTTTGGGCATCTGATCCAGATGCCCCCTGGACGCCTCCCGACCCCGGGGTCGTCCTTGGACCCGCTGGAGGGATTATGTCTCCAAGTTGGCCTGGGAGCGGCTTGGGGTCCCCGGGAATGAGCTGGAGGAAGTTGTGGGGGACAGGGTCAACTGGGATTCTCTGCTCTCTCAACTGCTACCTGTCTGGACAAGTGGTCAACGATGATGGATGGATGGTGTTCTCTTGAATTATTAGTGCAGTATTATTCACAGCAACCCTGTTTACATTCCAAATAACACTGCATTTTAGACACTGCACCATCGTCTTAACGGCGAGGCCACCGGTGCATTCAAATTCTGAGAACAGAATTTGAACAGGAGAGCGACTGCAAACAGTTTTTGCTCTCCACCAATGTTTGCGAACACTTGCAGTTTCAGGAGGCAGAGCATGAGCAACAGGACAAAGGGTTATAATTGAAATAAAATGTTTACACAAATTTGTTCAAATTTAACTGTTCATCAAGAAATTTGCCACAAACTTTCGTTACTTTCCCATTACAGCTCACCTTCACTGCAGCGGGGAGTATCCGGTCTCAAAGGAGAGACTCTCACAAGAGCATGCAGAGATGATGACTTGTAGTATTTAGTTGAAACAAGTCATATCAAAGTTTATCTACAGAAGTTAGCAATTTTTACAGCAGGCGTTGTGGCAAAGCAGCTTTACAGAAAAAATCCGGGTGTGAGCCCCCATGAGCATTGCCAGTGGCGACAGTGGCAGGAAAAGCTCCCTAAAAGCAAGAGGAAGAAACCTTTAGTGGAGTTTTCTTAGCATTTCAAACCAGTTTGTGGTTATACAAAGCAACCTGTTGAGCATTAAATGAGCACTGTAGTAATTTTCTTACTGCAGCATAAACAGTCAGCTGAACAGAAAAAAACTACGTCAGCTGCATACAGATGTAATTTGCAGTCTGAGGCAGAGGCAGCAAGTTCATATATATATATATATATATATTCCAGAAAAGTTCCAGAAAAGGTTAAAATTGTCAATAAACATCAAGTCTCTGCAGAGGTAGGTTTTTTTGGAGCCAGGTGTGAAGGTTTAAAAAATGCAGCTAAAATGTCCCGAATCTCTACCCAGTGATGAATTTGGTCCAGAGATGCAAAATCAGCTTTACCACAGTCCTGTACAGAAGTCAGCAGGCTTGTGAAGTCCTTTTTCAGAGGTTCTGTGTTCTAATTTCTGATATCATTACATCCCACGTGTATCTTCTTCACTGAGTCGTATTTCTCTCGAAGACTGCGGAGCTGCTGCGTAATGTCAGAGACTTTTGCACCAGAGATAGAGTGAACTACGGCTTTGTGGTGTTTAACGTTTCTGATGATTGGGTCACCTACTACCTCTCAGCTGGGAGCTGGGATGAAGTTTATGGCTGGAGAGCTCACTTGGATGTTCTGTAATGACCACTGCTTGTCAGCAAAAGTGGCGTCTTCCAGCTCTTCCAACACAGAGAATTTGTTGCTCAGGTGAATCTTTTGTCAGTATGGCGTGGCGTGGAGCAGTACACTTTCGTGGCCTTGGGTTTAACTCCTACCCGAGGCCAGTGATCTTCTTCCTGGATAGCTGTAGCAGCCACCCAAGGAACACTGCCGTCTAGCATTGTAGCCAGCAAGGAGTCGAGGAGTTCCTCGTTGTCTTTGATCTGGTAGAGCACAGAGATTCTTCCTTCCTTCACAAATCTTCTGGCTCAGCTGCATACAGCCATCACATCCAGCTTGAGAGCTGAGGGGAGGCATGGCCCAAAAAACTACTCGTAGATTAAACTAAAATAAAATAAGCAGTCCATAGTTTAGGGTAGTCAGTGCAGGAGCTCAGATGGATAATAATTTGGCAGTTAAAAAAAAGCTTAAAAAGGTAAAAAACAAAAGCTGGGTTGCCCAGTTGGGCTAAAAAAGGCTAAAATATAAAACAGCTTAGCAGTGGTGCCTGACGCTCTGCTCTGACAAAGCAGCATATACAGAGAACAAGGCATTAACCGTAGTATAAAATATTAGATTAGATCCGGTCTGTCTACAGAATGCACTGTTTAAATTTAAAATTTAAATTGTTTTCATTTACTTGATTAACTGAAAACTGGTTTAGTTTTGTTAGTTTATTGCTGATACTTTGCATATCATTGGTTTTAGATTTTGACAGAAAAAAGATATTGGAGTTTTATTTTTTATCTTTTGTAATAGCAGGAAAGGTAATCAAAACAGTGATTTTTTTACTAAATTATTCATCTTAATTTTCTTCATTGTTAGTTAGCAAATGCACAAAAACGACCTCAAACTAAATTTAAAAGCTGATAGCTACATAAAGAGTTATTTAGTAAGTGAATGATTCATAATCTGAATAATCAATTATTCGTTTCATAAATCAATAGATTATTCAACTATAAAATTAGTTGTTGGTTACAGCCCTGATGTGCACACAAAGCAGGGGAGAAACCGTGACCAGTCTAAATGCCTTCAGTTAGACACACAAGTGTAGCTTTTATTTCTGTAGGGTTAAAATACAGCTAAATAAAATGTGGACATTTTAGCACAGTAGCACAAACACTCTTCTCGAGCACAACAAATAAGCCATCAAATACAGGTCAAATCTAAACATCAATACTTCTCTTCAACTTCCAATACTTCAAAGTATTTCCAGATACCAATAGGATTCAGAAGTCACCGTGCAGCCACAGTCTAAAAAGAATCTGTTTGAATGAGCCTCTTAAAATGATAAAAAAAAGATACATCCTGAGCTAAAAAAAAAACAAAGTCCTCATCTCAGGCCACATAAGCATTTTATTACTCCTCAGAAGTTAAAGTAGTGTCATATCAAGTCTAGTTGTGTTGAGTGGACTATTCCAAGGCTTTGACCACAATGATCCAAAGTGCAGCTTTATATTGACTGAAGTACAGACAAAGGAAGGTTTGTGCCTTCCAAAAAGAAAATCCTTTCCTTCTGACAATGAATAATTTGCTTATCAGCACCACTCGCAAGCAGCAGTAACATTAACCCCTCAACATCCCCATCCATTCTGCTATGCAGCATACAGCTATCTACTCACTTTGGTGCCTAAACATTATGGAATAAACTGCAAACAGAGCAAAGACTGTTCATCTATTATCTGAAGTTGCATACTATTTTTTTTATCTCACCACCCTACCCATGTTAGCATAGATATCATCTGGATCTGGTTGAAGTCTATTCCTGTGTGTTATAAAACCAACTCCTTATTGCTTCCAAACACACACATGAACCTTAAGCTATGCATTCTCTACTGCTAGTGGTATTGATAAAAATCAATATCATGATATTTTTCCAAATATATATCCCATTATTAGGGTGTGAGAAGACATTTATCTTTGCCTTAATAAAGTTCAGAAAAGCTTTACTGAGTGCTAGCACTCTAAGCTAAAAACTGACATAGCTTGTTTTGACTGGACTCTTCTGTTTTCTTCGCCTTACTTCACACTGAAGGGAAAACTGTATTGTGTACTTAAACCAGCGTGGCAACACCACAACTTTATGAAACAAAATTAGACAACTACACATTATTGTTCCGTGATACCAGCACCACATATATCATCTAGTTTTAGGAAGCACTTCTCCATAAACAAATAAATCAAAATAGTTTGTGAGTACAAACTAACTAAAGCTGCAGTTGAGCTCATATTTGCTTACAAATGTGCCGCGGAAGCTGTACCGAAACAGCATGTGTGGTGATGCAACAGAAGTGTCCCCCTCTGCACATGAACAGTAACATTAGAAAGAACGTTTCAAGAATGCAGCACTTTTGCAGATCAGGTGTCTGCCTGCCCTACAGCCCTGCTGTCGCCACAGACTGCGGAACAGCCTTTGATCAAGCTACAAAAAGGCTATTTTGGACATCATAATAAGCTGTTGTAGTGAACACTTCCTACCTTACGTCCAGTTTATTCACACCTGGCTATATACTCACTCGGAAAATTCAAAAAGAAAAGACAGAATTCCCTGGGGGAATTAAGGACCTAATAAATAACTGCTACTTAAATGTGAATACTATTAGACAAAAGGGGGCATACTGGTATTACCACAGTATTATGAGCTATCTGGTCTATCTTTATTTATTCATTTAAAACAATAAAACTGAAGCTCCCCCAAATCGTAAACAAATGGCACATACATCCCAATTAATTTAATCTAATTTTAGACACTCAATTAATGAATGAAGGGCCTATGAACAACATGGAATCACCATTTGAACCCTGTAATGAGTTTGTAATGACTTCATGTCTTACCTATTGATTTATTCATTTACTTACATAAATATTACACAATTTCAACTGATCACACCTACAGATTTTATGCATTCAGTGGAAGCTACCAAAGGAAGTAGTAAGGGGACTATTTTGTTCATTTGTGTTTACATGTTTTTTTCACGTTTGCTATCTAATTTGTCTGTTTTATGTGACTCTGTGAAATTATCCTGTTAAAACATGTGTTTTCAAGACTGCTCCATCAAAACTTTAGCTATTAAAGCATATTAACTACATATCTGCAACCTCAACATGGAGCATCACCAAGTCTTCAAGGGAAGTTTTAGAAAAAAGCCTAAACATCTGACCGCAGAAACCAGTCACCAAGCCTGCATCTTCTGGAAGATGGGGGATGGGAAACACCAGGCAATGTTCATCACATGTTTAGGGTGGTTCCCAATCAATGCAATTGGTACATCTTAAAAACGGAGAACTGGAAAAGAATTCAGCAGGCATACATGTAGCGCAAGGCCAAAAAGGGGGCCTATCAACACTCTCAGCTGAGGAGTACTTATCTAGGATTAGATTTCTGCAGCTCAGTTGTTTGTCAGGGCATTAGGGGGTATAAAACACATGACATAGCAGGAACACCAATAATCCCAATACTCATGAGAAAAGGTACAAACATGCTGCGTGCTACACCAGGCTTACTCTGGCAGGTCCACTTTGTACTCATCGTCCACACGACATCCCGGAGCTGCCGATACACAGCGCTGTGCTGTGCTAGCACTGAGCGACGCTTTCAAAGCAGAAACAGGCGCTAAGCTATCAGTCCACTTGCTATGATAACAGCCCGCTGGCACCGAAGTAACCAAACCGCTGAGGCTGATGTTCGTTCAAATGAACTGTAACGTTATCTGTACCAAGTCGTCACGTAGCCCACTAACTAAAAACCATCAGCTGTAAAACAGCTTAAAACGTCTAAACCATTAAGACATTTAAACAGTTCACCAGTGAATAAAAACACAGCTAAAGCTTCTGAAACGCTTACAGACTTAACAACACCCGCAGCTAAGCTAGCTAGCTGTTGTAAATCACACACTAACTATATTCACCTCGGTTAAAGACAGTGGTGAAAATTAAGGAGTTGTTATACAAGCGTGGTCCCTGAATCCTGTTAATGGGTTAGCTAGCTGGCTGCTAACACAGCGCGGCTGGCCGGCTGGGTGAACCGCGAGCCGCTGTTTATGTATCGACGCACCTACAAGAAGCCAGGATGTCGCAGACGTTCAGTGGCCAGTGACGCTGCTCCTTGATCAACCCAACATCTAAAAAACACATCCCAAAACCCGAGTGATGAAAACATTTCCGTCATCCCTCTCCGTCGCGTCCTTCTCGGCGTATCCCGTGCCTGGAGACGGCGCGCGGCGCGTCCACGACCGAGCCTCCAACCGGCCGTCTGCGTCACGCGCACCTGCCCCTGCTCTCGGGGGCGCGCAGAGACAGAGAGACGAGAGCCACCGCTGCGTGTAAGGGCGCTCTCACGCCTACACACAGCACAGCAACACACAATGAAAATTAAATAAAAAAAGATTTTTTACTTAAAAAATAAGAAAATATGAATAAACAAAACAAAAAAATAAAAGTAAAGTAAATTAAAATATAAACAAAAAAATTCAAATACAGAAATAAAACAGCACAATCAATTAAAATGGTATTAGGCCTACAATAAATACAAATAATATACAATAAACAAAAATAAATAAATTAATAAAATACAATAGAAAATAATAAATAAAGTCAAAGAGTAAATAAATGAAAAGTAAAAGAAAAGGGATGAATGGATTTTTCAAAACAGGCGCATGGGGATTATTTGAACAGCAGCGCACTCTCGTGGACCCTATTATTACGGCAGCGTGAGGCTAAAACAGTGGAAAGCGTTAAGTAGACTGCACCATCACGCTGCATACACACACACACGCACACACACACCGGTCACTTTATTAGGTACACCTGTTCAGTTGCTCGTTAACACAAATAGCTGATCAGCCAATCACATGGCCGCAACTCAGTGCATTTACGCATGTAGAGGTGGTCAAGACAACTTGCTGAAGTGCAGACCGAGCATCAGAATGGGGGAAGAAAGGGGATTTAAGTGACTTTGAACGTGGCGTGGTTGTTGGTGCCAGACTGGCTGGTCTGAGTATTTCAGAAACTGCTGATCTGATGGGATTTTCACGCTCAACCATCTGTAAGGTTTACAGAGAACTGTCCGAAAAAGAGGAAATATCCAGTGAGCGGTCAGTTGTGTGGACGAAAATGCCTTGTTGATGTGAGAGGTCAGAGGAGAATGGGCAGACTGGTTCCAGATGATAGAAAGGCAGCAGGAACTCAAATAACCACCAAAAAGGAATGTTTCCAACACCTTGTTGAAAGTATGACACGAAGAATTAAGGGTCCAACCTTCTACTAGCAAGGTGTACCTAATAAAGTGGCCGGTGAGTGTAGACAAAACTTTCCATTGCACAGCATTTCTGTGTCTGAAGCAGGGCCCGCTGGTGTGTTCTCACTGCTCTCACAGAAATTAAATGAAGCTGAATCAAATTAAGAGACTGACGATATGAACAGACAGGTCAGCCGTTTCTGAAGCTGCAAGCCAATAAGCTGTTGGAAATGTATCTGGCAGCGAGCAGCGTGCGCTATGCACTTGGCCTGTGACTGTGAGGGAGCACGGAGATAAATTTAGTCGCGGTCTCCAGTCCGCTTACGACGGGATATGGCAGCACGGCGTGGCAGGAGCTGCTGCGTTCGGTCCTGAGTAAAACCCGAGCTGAAGAACATGCAGGCTCGCTTAGACACACGCTGAGCGGCGGACAGGCAGAAGAGTCCCGCAGCCAAGTCTACTCACTCCCCGGTGCCACCGAGGGGAAAGATGACCGTCACGTACTCCAGTAAAGTGGCCAACGCCACGTTCTTCGGTTTCCACAGGCTGCTAGTGCGCTGGAGGGGGAGCATTTACAAGCTGCTGTACCGCGAGTTTCTGGTCTTTGCGCTTCTGTATTCCATCCTCAGTGTCGTGTACAGGTAATCAAGACTCTTTCTAAACCACCGTCTATGAAGACGTATGAATAGCTCAGCGTCAAACGCACAGCTTCCCTGGATCTCATGGTTTTCATTATTTATTCGCTGAAATAGTTTATTTCCGAGATTAATTTATTAGCATTACACTTAACTGATTTCAGGGTTCGTAAACCCTACAAAACGTTTATAAACTCTTTGCATTTCATATTAACCGTTTATAACGTGCAGTTCGTTTCATGAGCTGAGGTAGACTGCATTTCACCTACACTCACGTTCAAACGTTTGGAATGGCCTTTTATTTGAATCGCTGCTGGATTATTTATTAATATTAATAACTTTTCATGTTTGTTTTCCAGAGCACTGTGAAGTTAAATGGTATCAAATGATGATGTAATTATCTATTAACAGCTATTTCTTGACGTCATCACTCTCGAGATTTGATCACAACTTTTTCTATACATTAGACTTTTTACATATCTTAGTATAACTTCTGTCTCACTGTTTCACAGCTTTCTCAGTCATTTTAGAATCATTACACCTCTGTTTATCATTCTGGACCAATCTAGCCTAACATTTCATTTTTTCCTAGAAAGTAGTTCAACTCAATGACGTTGTAAAAAGTGACATCATATTATAAATATTTCTGTAATGATGGATATGCACATGAATTTCCCATATCCTTGCATCCCTAGTCATGTCATTTAAAATGTAAATTAATAAAAATAATTCAACTGAAATTAAGTGTAGTCCTGGAATGAACACTGAAGTCCTCTGGATGTAACGCATGATATTTATCTGGTGTCTTCAGGTGGGTGCTAACGGATCCTCAGAAGCGTCTCTTTGAAAAACTGTCCATTTATTGTGACCGATACGCAGAACAGATCCCCGTAACTTTTGTACTTGGTAAGTGGCTACTGGCCAACCTCTCCTGACATCTCTGATCTCTGCTTTCTACGGAGTTGTAGGAGGTCAGATGGGACATAGGTCATCCGTGAATTTGTGTGGTTTTCTATAATCACTTAGACAAAGGAATCAGATTACATTACCTTTATGTAGAAGTGGGCAATATGGCAAGGTGTTGTTGTTGTAATAGATTTGATCGTACTCCACTTTTCTGAGTGCATCCTGGTTATTGTTAGTCATTCTAAACTACTGAACATTTGCAGGTATCAGATTTAGGCTAATTATAGAGGACTTGTAAACAACAACATCCAGTGTATAGTCACTGCTGAAACTGCATAAGAAACAAGTAGCTGCTCATTACGCCTGTATTTTACTTTATTTCATTCTTTTAATCAGATGCATTTCTCCTTCTTAAATAGCTCATTTATGGAAATGTTGAATTAAAAAAAACTTGATCCAATTTGATTCACAAATCTCACGTTTCTTTATGTGTGATGTTAGATTCTTACGTTAAAGTAATTTGAGTGGACGTGCCAGGCTAGTCCACTCATGGCATTACTGACAGACACCAAAAATGCCAATACGGTTGGACTTGTAACTGTCTCCTTTGTGTAAGAAAGATGGCAGCATGCTGATTGTGACAGAATATTGATAACTGTAATCCTTGAATGATGCCAGTCATCAGAAATTCATTGTCAGCTGTTAAGCAAACAAAGGAGACTGTGTGTGTCTGTGAAATAATGAGCAGACTAATTTATCCAACAGACATGGCATGCACAGAGTATAGCCTGTCCATTTTTGCATGTCCGTTATGCTTAAATAAGTAAAGTACATTTTTACTATACCCTGCAATAGTTCTGCACAACCAACATACACATACTGTTATGTGGAACTACATTCATCTTATTGGAAAAACTTCAAAGCTTTAGGTTCACCAAAAAATAAAATTCAGTTTTACCTACACTAAATAGAATCAATCAACCAAGACATGTTTGATGTTTGCTTCTTTAGTTTAGATTAATATTTGTGGTACATCTATTTCTACCATTACTTGCTACTTACATTAGCCTCATAGCTCCAGTACAAAAATAAGGAAGCATACAACAGACCAAACATGTCTTAGCAGATTGATTGCATTTTGGGTGAGGGAAAAAGTTGCATATTTTTTTTGTGTATACATATACACACACACTATATATGTTTTTATTGTATGTACACATTGGCTATTTTATTGGGAACACTGTATAGGTGAATGTTGTAGTTTATAGTTATTGACTGTAGCTCGTGTTTCTGTATTAATGGAAAATACCCACTATAGAAACACCAATGACCGGGCGTTTTGTGGATGGTGGACCATTCTTGGTGCAGCAGTGACCCTGACTTGGCTGGAAGTGTGGTACAGCAGTGATGCTGGAGTTTTTAAACACTGTGTACACTTACTGGCCAATTTATTAGACTATCTGGTTGCTCCAACTTCTAGAGAAAATATATTTTTCTTGCTCAATTTGTGTCATTCATTCTCTATTCCTTCATCACTGCGCAGTTTCGATCCAGAGGACCACTGGATGTTTTGAGATTGAGATCTCTCAATCTATGGTGGTCCATTTTCTGCTGATGAAGAGAAAAGAGAGGGCTGACACAGTGTGCATCAATGGATAGGCTAAAGTCAGTAGTAGTAACATTATGTGCACTGCTTTTTTTAACCTATAAATTGGACTTTTATGGTAGAAGTACTTGATAAAATGACCCCTGAATTTAGGCACAACGTATATGTAGGACACTGTAGGTTCTGTAATGGCTGGAAAACCCCCCCTGACCCACTGACATTGTATACCTACAACATCAGTTACCTAAACTTTGCCACTACAGGGTTCTATGTCACACTGGTGGTGAACCGCTGGTGGAACCAGTTCCAGAACCTGCCATGGCCAGACCGACTCATGTTTCTCATCTCCAGCTGTGTTCAGGGCCGGGACGAACAGGGGCGGCTGCTGCGTCGCACACTAATGCGCTACGTCAACCTCACCTCACTACTTATCTTCCGCTCAGTTAGCACGGCTGTCTGCAAGCGTTTTCCTACCATTGACCATGTGGTGGAAGCAGGTAAACATAAAACACACCTGTTGGTATTTTTCGTTTCTCTCCAGGATTGGGAATCCCTTGTTTGTTGGTGCTTTATCATACAGAGGCATAAACTTGCTGAAAAAAACAGCTGGTGACCAGCAATGATGCTGTATGCTTATTTTTCTAGCAGCATGAAATCAATCCAAGAGTTGTTCTGAAAAGGTGATTAGCAGTGATATAGTGGTCACAATAATAGTGATATTAAAACTGCTACTATTGGAAACACAGTTAGCAGTGGCATATTTTATAGTGTAAATGGTACAAAGACATTTAGTTTGTTTTATTACTTATTTCTTATATGGAGATCACATTTCACCTACATAAATGTTACATAAAGTGCTGTTTGAGCACTTTCCAAAAACATATAAAACATAATTTAATTAAATTAACTAATTTGGATGGACATCTAGCCACTGGTACATTTTCTTGATTAAATGACTGTGCAGCTTACTCTTGATTTTATTCTCAGTTTGTTCATTACAGCTAAACACAAGTCCTCTGTCTAACCTCCGTTCCTCTGAAGTGTACTGAAAGCTAATTCCGTGACGCAACAAGTGCACCAATTAGCTGAAATAATATCAAATAGTCCACAGTTCATCTGCAGTAAAAACCCAACCAGCATGGGCTAAAAGCTCTAGAGCAGAGGCAAAAGTTACATAACAAACCACTAAAAGAAAGTGGGTGGTTTGTATTTAAAATCTTTGTTAGATAGGTTGATTCCACTGCAGTGGCTCAAAGCCCATGTTCCCTGGAAATTGAAGCTTGTGTGTATAAGGTTGCCATTCATAAACAGTTTAGCAATTCTCAGAAATAATTCTGTAAACACGGCGTGTAAGTGGAGGAGAAAACAAAATAATTAGCGTTTGCTGACATTATAGAAGAGCATTTTAAGGAAGACATATATCAAGAAACACAAGCAGTAGAAACACCCCCCCCCCCCCCCCCACTCCCCCCAGACCGTTATGGCCTGCTTACACCTTGCGTCAACATGTGTTCTGTGTCAGGATTGTATCAGCCCCAACAAAACGTAGAAAGACATTTCTTTAAATGTAAACGGTGATGTGTTGAACACATTCAGCACTCCACTCCATGCGCTCCACATCCGTATTAGGAGGTCATTGTTGGTGTGAATGTGTGTGTGACTGTGATGGACTGGTGGACATTTGTGAGCAAATTTTGAGTTGGAGTGTCCGAGCTTGGAAATAGAATGTGTTTGAAAATATGTAGGTTTGCAACAGAGGAGGGAGGAAAGACCAGGTAGCAGTGGTTAGTTTGTGTGAAAACCATGTGAAATGCAATCATCTGCTCTTTTGTTTTACCAAGTTTGTTGGAACTAGTGAAATCAGTGGAATTCTGTGAGATGATGAGAGGGCTGAAAAAAAGCATTGCATGCTTTGTGTCACCAGTTAAATGCCAAATGTGATGGCTTCAGGTTGAAAGGGAGTATGGAAGCATTTTTACAGGAGGATAAAGAATTAAAAAAGTATTACAGTATCAGGGAGTTTGCATGTTCTCCCCATGTCGGCGCGGGTTTCCTCTGGGTACTCCGGTTTCCTCCCACAGCCCAAAGACATGCAGTCAGGCCAATTGGACATGCTGAATTGCCCCTAGGTGTGAATGTGTGAGTGACTGTGTATGGTTGTCTGTCTGTTTGCCCTGCGATGGACTGGAGACCTGTCCAGGGTGTATCCTGCCCTCTGCCCAGTGACAGCTGGGATAGGCTCCAGCACCCCCTGCAACCCAGAAGGCAGAAGTGAATTAGAAGATGTGTCTGTAGAAGAAGATTACAATATCAGATGAATTAGTGATACTATTATGAAATGCAGTCTCAAGGCAGAAGTTGAATCTTTCTACTAGGCTTGAAAATTGATCAGTAGGTTGTTACTTGTTGATGGAGGAACTTAACAAATAAATGTATGAGGTACTTTCTTCATGAACACAGAACTTAACACCAAAGTGGTGTGGATCATTTATTAGATCATTTTCCAAAGCATTTTGTGAATTATGATGGTTAGATATAAGAGCAGTTGGACTCAGTGCTTCCTCTGGCTATCTGGTGGCAGGCAGTGTCTCCATAAGTCTCCATATGGTTAACTACAGTGTAATAAGTTATGACTGACCTTCCTTCTCTAGCTTGCAGTTTTTATACCTGGTAGGGTATGGCAGAACCTGCTCATCATCAGTGGAGAACATCTGTTATGGATTAATGAGCCATGTGGTTCTTTTGAAAGGGAGGCTTTAGCACCCTGGAAAGTGCCTTGGGAATCTATGTTCGGTTAAGCGCTGAACCATTGTCACACCTGGAAGTCTTGGAGCAGTGTCTGAGGTAACTATCTGGATGACAAAGGGCTAGTAAAAATCAGGGTTCCTGAGGATAGGCTCTTTTGTGAGCGCTGTCTTTGTGTTGGAATAGTGTTGAAATGTCCCTTTACCCGACCTCACAGTGGATACGCAGTCAAAGTTAGTGGTAAGTGCTCCCACAGACTTTCATTGGCTGCTGCTTTGCAATGACTCCTTATTGTGTATTTATTTGATGTTGAATGGCATGGGTGGCTGGGGGCTGCACAGACGATGACAGGGAAGTGGTCCATGAGTTCAACAAGTTCTTCACCCTGAGTTCTTCTGCCTCATTGGATCAGGGTCCTGGCAGGTGCTTCTCTCACATCTGAAAGAACTGAAGGCAAGAGCTGTGGTTCTATCCATTTTTCAGTAAGTATAACTTGTTCCAGGTGACAATTTAATGGCCTCACCTCTTACATGGTTTAGTTCCATGAAGTCCTTGAAGCCTCACAACCCTTGAGCAGTTTAGAAGGGGAGAAGCTGGTCAAAGCCTGTCCTGGAGAACATAAAACAGAAAGATATTCCAGTCTTGCTCATCCCAATCTGATATTACAGCCTATAGCATTCTTTTCAGGTCGTTTTTTTTGTAGTCAGAGTCGAGGGCCACCTGTGAAGACAGAGAAAAGTAAGTTAGTTGAGCCTCTCCTGTTATACATGGTCAATATATGGAACCATTTTGCTATATCCCACATTTCCCTGTATCCCTGTAAGAGCTTCAACATGTAGAGATATGCTTATCTGGCATCATCAGGAGTGAGTTTGCATGCTGTCCTCCATAGATCTAGAAGGGGCTAAGAGGGGGCTGTTGTGTCTGTTGTGTTGTGCTGTGTCAATTTGTGATGTGTCTAAGGTAGCAGGCCTGATTGATGTCCTTTGGTGAGCACTGCTCTCCATGATGCTGCAGTAGATGCTCTGTTGACCTCAGTGATGGGTGTTGAGAGAAAATTGCTTGAACATTGCAGTTCCTCAAGCTCCAAAAGTTTACATTTGTTATGATTAGTTGTGATAACACTTTGGCCATCCACTGGACAGCACCCTAAAGATTGACTGGTGGTTCTGCATTGTCTAATCTGTATCTCTGTTGGTGAATCATATAAAGGTATGCCTAATTTGTTAGTTCAGCAGCAGGAAGGAACTAAAAAATGAATTTATAAAGCAGGGTGTAAATACCTTGCAGCAGTGCTCAGAACCAAACCTCCAAAGCAAGTTTTATGGATTTAGCTTGAAAGACAGCTTGATAGGAAAATAGAAATAGCTTGAAAAAAATGCTAGTGGGGAGAAACAGAAAGATAGCTGGATGAAAAAGAGGGATGTGAGTGAGTTATCTTTCTAAGCACAAGCAATATGAGTGAGTCTATTATGAATGTTTGGTAACTGTAGCTTTAAAACTATACAAAAAAGTATATAAACAAGAAAATAATAATAAGACAGAGAAATGAAAGCATAATCTGTTTGGACAGTTTGTTGCCTAGTTCAGCAAAGATGACCGCTTTGGAGCAAAAAATAAAACTACATGTTTCTGCCCACCTTTTGCTGTTGCCACTGATTGATTGGTATCAGAGAGCATGCAGATTTTTGTCAAATCACTATTTTAAACATTTGTCAGGCTTCATGACACAAGAGGAGAGGAAGATCTTTGAGAACCTCAAGTCACCACATCTCAAATATTGGGTCCCAGTTGTGTGGTTCACTAATCTGGCCTCCAAAGCTAGGAAAGAAGGCCGGATCAAAGACAGTGTGGATCTTCAGACCATCCTCAATGTAAGACTTGTCCTGTCTTTTTCTAAAGTCTCTCAGGTCATTCATAAAACTGTACGTAAGCATCAGTAATCAACAACTATATATATGATATATGAATCGGATCAAACTATAGTTTAGCTTTCTCCTGCACCATAACAGCTTGTGCTGCTAAAATATTGGACACCTTCCCAGAATGTGGCCAGCCAGTAGAGTCACATTCAGGCCATAACCTTGTGCAAGGTTAAAATGCTGGCTCATGTATCTATGGAAGAACTTCAGTAGTCTGTCTGCCGAGACAACGTTAGGAATGTCTTAGTGAGTCAATCCAGAGAATAAATACAAGATATAATCAGGTTACTGAGATATAGAGTGTTGGGTGGTTTGAGACTTTGTTGACCTTTGACAAGGAGCTAAAGTCAGAAGATGACTAATAAAATGCCTCCAGGGGGAAATTCATCAGACTTGTCAGTGTTTTAAGATAGATGAAGAATAGCTGCAAGCACTTGATTGTGTTTATGTGTCCAGGAGATGAACAGATTCAGGTCCTGGTGTTCTACTTTGTTTGGTTACGATTGGGTTGGGATTCCTCTGGTCTACACACAGGTGAGGTTACACTTCTACATACAGTGCAAAACCAATTATCTCCGGTCCCAGAGTTGTTCTGCACAGAAATGAGCTTTCAACGATGGGAACCCCCACCAGATGAAGGCATATCAACATCATTGTTTAGCTTAGTGGCCACATGAGGCATTGTCTTTTCCTGAGGAAATTATACCATATTATCTCTTTCATCAAGGAGTCCTATACACATTGTAACATGTTGTGTTAATGGCATAGTAAGCTATTACAATAATATGTATTAATTAATTAAAATAATGTGATTAATTGCAATTCATTGTTTCTCATTTGACAGCCCTAATAATCATGAGAAATAGTTGGTTTAATTGTGTAATGAGAAACTCTCTCTCCCACCAACAGGTTGTAACCTTGGCGGTGTACACGTTCTTCTCAGCCTGTATCATAGGTCGACAATTTCTTGACCCTGCACAAGGCTATCAGGGTCATGACCTTGACCTCTATGTGCCAGTCTTCACTCTGCTCCAGTTCTTCTTCTATTCCGGGTGGCTGAAGGTCAGACAAAAACATCACACTCACATTTTCCTTGCTCATTTTGTCTTAGCTGTTCTGACTCACTTTGTGTATGGCATTTGATATTTAAATAGAAATGAGGAGAAGTAAGAAAAATACCTGTACTGCTGACTTAGTATGTTACTCAAAACAAACTAATTAAAGTTGGATTTTGTTTGCCATGAAGGGGCATAATACTCATAAAACATGTCTGCAAACCAAATTAGATCACACATTTCCTCCACATCCTGGCAAGCCCCAGTGAAATTACTACTACAAATGAGGTGTTAACAACCAGGCATCATCATAAGGGCCACACACTTCTAAAATTACCATACATGTGCCTTTTTCTTCTTTGTCATTCACATATCTTCGGTTCAATTAAATGTCTGTTCCTTCAGGTGGCTGAGCAGCTCATAAACCCATTTGGAGAAGATGATGATGACTTTGAGCCCAATTGGTGCATTGATAGAAACTTGCAGGTAAGTCTTGTTGAGCACATGGATGGATAGCAATGCACTAAAACACCTAATGTTTACGTGTTATAAACAGAAAACCTATATCGCCCATGTGCAGATATATATAGCAGATAAAGCAGTTGCCCCTTAAACCTATCTACTGGTTGTGCCACCCTTGGTAGTAACAAGTGCAATCAAATGTTTACAGTAACTTGTGATAGGTCTTGTATATCACTGTGGAGGAATGTCAACACACGTATCTTTTCAGGATAGTTTTACTTCGGCTGCGTTGGAGGGTTTTTGAGTATGAACTGTTTGTTTAAGGTCGTGCCACATCATCTCAATGGGATTCCAGTCAAGACTTTGACTCAGCCAGTCCAAAACCTTTAATCATTTGGTTTCTTTTAATCCATTGAAAGATGGACTTGCTTGCATGCTTCAGATCATTGCCCTGCTGGGTACTCCAACTGCACTTGAGCTTTAGGTCAGAAACTGACATTCTCCCAGTATTTGGGAGACATCAGAATTCATGGTTCCATCAGTTATGACTCATCAATCCACAGAATATTATCCCTTGGGGGTCAATCTAGATGTTCTTTGGCCAGCAACTCTCCTATGGATGCCATTTTTGCCGAGTGAAGCCTGCTGTTTATTAGATTTATTAGATTTCTTTTGTGACCTCACGAATGAGTCGTCAATGTGCTCTTGGTAAAATTTTCATGGGTTGGGTACACCTAGGAAGGTTTATCACTGTTCCAGTTTTTCTTCATTTGTGGATAATGACTCTCACTGTGGTTCTCTGGATTCCCAGAGCCTTAGCAATGGCTTTGTAACCTTTTTCAAACTAGTAGGTTTTAATGACGTCTGTATTTGAATCTCTTTAGAATGTGCCAACATGTGCTGCTTTTCACATTACCAGACAGGTTCTATACAAGTGATGTATTATTAATAGGTCTGGCAGTAATCATGCCTAGTTGTGGTTAGTGAAATCGAAGCCAATAGTCAACTGAATGTGGTTGATTTCTTAGCTATGGGGTGATTACTTTTTCATACTGGGCCATGTAGGGCTGAACAGCATTTTTCCTTCAATAAAGATAGCATTTAGCATTTTATGTTTACTTGAGTGAACTTTGCGTAACATTAATTAGTGAGGTGATCTGAAACATTCAAGTGTGACAAATAAAGAAAAAGAGAAGAAATTGGGTAGAGGACAAATAATTAATTAATAAATTAATTGATTGATAATTTTTTGATCCCACAACCAGGGAAATTCCCTCTCCGCATTTAACCCATCTGTGAAGTGAAACACCACATACACACTAGTGAACACACACACACTAGGGGGCAGTGAGCACACTTGCCCGGAGCGGTGGGCAGCCCTATCCACAGCGCCCGGGGAGCAGTTGGGGGTTAGGTGTCTTGCTCAAGGACACCTCAGTCATGAACTGTCAGCCCTGGGGATCGAACCGGCGACCTTCCAGTCACAGGGCCAGCTCCCTAACCTCCAGCCCACGACTGTCCCCAAATACTTTTTCACAGCACTGTATGTATGTGATACATTTTTTTGATGTACATAGAATTATTCAGAGTAGTTTGACCTGAAATGGAGCATTGTAGAAAAATTATTGGCTCTTTACCATGGTGATGGAAACCAGGGGTTGTAATATCAGCACAAATATAGTAATTTTATTTGCTATCTGAAGTGACCAGTGAGATTGGATTCTGAGATTTTATATGCAATGCTGGTAAAGGTAAAACAAAAAAAATGTTAAACAAAAAAAGGGACTATTTTGCCTTAGAACGCCATCCATGTACCTCTCCGCCATTAACAGAGTTTATCAAATTTGTTTTTATGTTACCTCAAATCTGTTGTAGAGTCTCAAGCAAAATCTCCCTGTAGGTTTCATCCCCAGCTCTAATTTAACAAACCTCATTCAGCTAAACAAGGACTATTAAAGACAATATTTGGATGGATCTTGTGAGGTCAATTAGGGTTGGAGCTAAATCTTTTAGGAAGGTAGATCACCAGCGGCAGGGTTGGTTGACCGCAAAATATATCATATATCTAGAGTCTTGAGTCACCTAGGGTTTTTGGTGTAATCATTTATATCTGATCTTATTTAGAAAAGGATGACTAAGTGTGGCTGCATTACTGCAGGTGTCTCTGATGGCAGTGGATGAGATGCATATGAATATTCCTCACATGACTAAAGACATCTATTGGAACGACCCTGATGTGCGGCCACCATACACACGCGCTTCTGCTGATTACTGCATCCCATCCTTCCTGGGCTCTACTACTGACATGGGGTGAGCAGGAGTCTCATGGAAAACCAAACCAGTGCTTCTCACACCAGACCTCACTGGAGGCCCCTGGTTTCTATTGGAACTTGCATCTAAGTACACCTGTACCAAGTATCCAGTGTTCTCAGTCAATTGGTTCAAACGTGGTGTGGAGTTTGGATAGAGTAAAAATCTGGAACGTATGGTAGGCATTGTCATTGCTGAACACATTAAGGCTGAGTCCACATGTATGGGGTGGTTCCACAAAAATGGAATTTTAGGTCACTTAAAAGTGAGCTTTTGGGTATTTTTTTAAAAGCTCATTTTACTGTATTGGACATACATTAGGACAAGGCTATTCACTCAGTTGTTTAGTTCGGTTATATCTGTGTCAATTACATGTTTACTTAATTTAGCTTTATTTTATTACTACACTTTATTTGTATATGCAAACAGTGAGGTATCCATGGCCAAATTACATATTTTGTTTATTTTTGTGAATACTACACTTACCTTTATGTGAAAAGAAGTAAACACAACCTCTGCATCAAATTCTAAATTTGATTAACTTAAAGAATAGGGAAGAAAATTGAATGGTGGCATGTGCAAAAGTATGGATAGATGCTAAGTCACTAGAGTCACAAAAGTCTTTAGCATGTTCAATATATATTTCCAATAACATTCAAATCAGGAGACTGTGTGGGAAGGGCCAAATACTTTAGATTATGTTTAATCAAGTAGTTGATGATTTTTGAAGTACCTGACTGACTGTGTGAATGTGCAGTGTTTCCTGTGCCCCTGGCTGCCAGACCTTCTCAAAGCATTGTAGATCCATCCCTGTGCTTAAGAGATAGCAAGGTGTTCTTTTAATCAAACAATCATTTTCTCTGCAAACATGCCTTTAATGATTGTGGCCAGAGAGTTCTAATTTTAGTACCAGCTCACACTTTCTGCTGTCTGAAATAGATGTTGTTTTGCATACTCCAGATGTTGACTTTTGTGATGAGGTCACAAAGTTTCCTTCTGATGACTCTTCCATGAAAATCATGTTTGTGCAAGTAATGCTGCAGAGTAGAATGGTGCACAATCATTCCTATGTCAGATAAATCTAATTGTAGGATCTTTTTGGTCATATGGGTGTTTTGGTGAAACAGTTCATTGGGAGAAAAAAAAAACTAAAAAGAAGTCTTCTTCATATTTCTGAAGCTTGGTCTGTCCATCTAATGTCAATAAGATATTCTTGGATGTTTCTCCTGAGTAAAATACGTCAGTAATCTCAAGTGTCTCCTCGCAAGTTTTAGTGGGGGAGTTTTAGGAGAATCACCTGTAAGTCTTCTGAGCCGTTTCAGTGTCATTTGAGCAATAAAATTTTCATCTGGGTTTGCCTTTCTGGCCAGCATATTATCAGTTCTAGCTGACGGTTTTCCACATCTTGCCTTGGCTTCTATAGTTCCTTTGAAGTGTAATTTCTTAAGTGTAATTTCTTAATGCTATTTTGAAAGTGTGAGCTAGAAGCACTTTGATATCTTTGTATAGCCTTCCCCTGCTTTGTAGGTATCAGTTAACTTCCTTTTTCAGATCCTCTGTTGAGTATTAGCACAAGGTTTAGTACTTGTTACACTTTAGAATTGCTGGCAGTACCTAAAGATGATATTTGACTTGCCCAACCAGTGCTAAAGCATCAATTAAGACCTAACAAGTTCTGAGACTTTACAACTGGGAGGGTGTCCAAACTTTGGCGCATGCCACAATTACTATTTGATTTGTTTTGTTTAAGTTAATCAAATATAAAGTAAGTACACATTAACATCTGCACAAAAACGTTATTTACTGCAGAGGATGTATTTACTTACACAATTTACTTGGCACACAACTTGAAGTCCACCCATATTAATCCCTCTTAGGTTTGTCATCAATTGTTATCTTAATACTTTTAAACACCACCATTATGTTTGTTGCATTTGCAACACACTGTCACTTGTATTGACGCTCGATATTTTAATTAATATGCATATTCCTTCATTCATTTGACATTAAATTTTACAAACATGAGCATTTTCAAAATATTTCTGAAAAGGCTGTTCTTGTGTTTGTGTGTGGTTTATTTTTTGTTTGTGTATTTTACAGAGTAGAAAAGGGGAGTGTTTACAGAAGCATTCCTTCACATACTGAGCAAAGCAGATAACTAATACACATATAGTATATAGCTTGCCTACCTTGTAACTTAATTCCTAATGGTTTCTTCTAGGCTCTCTGAAATGCTGCAGGATGAGGAAATTGATATTCAGGATCCCTGGCGGCGGGGGTCAGTTCTGGGCCGTATGCGTCGCTTGCTGAGTGTCCAGGAGCCACCTAATTTACGTATCCGCCCATCTTTCAAGCGCCACAGCAGTGATATTGCCAGCTTCTTCCCCTTTCCCACTGAACATCGTGTCCACCCTGGACCAGAGGAGAGCATGGCAGGCCACCATAGGCCATATTTCCATCCTCATCAGCAACATGTGCCGGACACCCTCAGCACCCTCAGGGAGGTGAACAGCACCCCTTCTTCTCCTGAGACCCGAGCACGCAGTCTTTCTCATAAAAGTGCACCTACGGTAGAGGTTAACGAAGGTAAATCCAGTCTTGGTAACCATGACAACAGTGTTGCTCAGGAATCTTCAGTGCTGAATGCTTCATCAGAACTGGATCAGACCCCGAATACTGAAGCTCATCTAGAGGAGCTTTGTGGTGAGGAGCAGAGCGGAGCAGACAGCTCTGCAGAAAGAGAGCCCAAGAAGTTTTGCAGCAGATCGCTAGCTGAAAAAATGAAAAAGAGGCAGCTGTCATTTCATCTGTCAAGACAGAACTCCAGGAGCTCCATGGGGAGCCTGCCCAGCCCCAAAACTTTATTGAAAAGGAAAGCACAAATCACAGCCCCACAGTCGCCAGCCAGAAGCTCCCAGCCGGATATGCCACAAAGCACCGACGCCGAAGAAGCAAGCAACCAGGAGAAGGAACAGAAAAACAGCTGAAAACAGTTCAAAACCAGAGTGTCTCCACTTTAAATCCCAAGGTATAACTGGACGCCCTCTAGGGGCAAAGCATTTAACCCTCCATTGCCCCAGGTGGTGTGTACTGCTCCCAGAGTAGTATATTGCCTGGGTATATTTAGGCAGCAAAATGACGAGTTTCACTCACTTCTTCTGTTTTCTTTTAAAGATGTGTTTTACTAGCATCATAGGATCAGTAAAGTACATAACATGATTGCTGTGAATCTCCCATTCACACAGTTCTGTGTTCTCTCCCATTCATGCTGTTCCACAATGTTCTCCTTTTCTACTCTTATAGAATGTTTCCTCCGTTCACACAGTTCTACAATATTCCCTTCTAGGAAGCTCTGTTCTATCCATACTCTCATAGAATATTCTTCCCTATTCATGCTGTTCTAGAATGTTTTCCTTTATCCACATTATTCTAAAATGTTCTCTACCATTTGTGCTGTTCTAGAATGTTATCCTCCTTCCACACTCTCATAAAATGTTCTCCCCCCATTCAGACTGAGAACATTCATCATCCATTCACAATAATTGGATATGCCCCCTCGATCACAGTTTCATTTGGATTATAGATTCTTGTTGAACTCTACAAAGTCAGCTGCATTCATTAGAATATCGGTGTGTGTTTGGGAAGTATTAGGCCATTTGCCTTTAGGGAGTTTCAACTGAAAAGCTGGTCCATTATTATGATCCCTGGTTTCAACCTTGTGAACAGTCCTGTGACTAAAACACTGGTAGTAATTTTGTCCAGGATTGATTTGCATTGGTTGGATATTTTGAAAGGCAATTTCTTGAACAGTTTGCAAGTTGTGTGCTCTAAATGAAATGTGTGTGTATTTATGTGTTGTGATAACTGAAAATCACAATCTGCCTGAGGATTTAGGACAATAGCAGGACGTGTTTACAATATTATTAATATTATTTAAAATAGTACCAAAGGATTCTCTTCCTATATCACTAACATGCTGCAACTACTGTTTTTTTACTTGCTTAACAATACTTGCATATCCTAAGTATTTTTCAATATATGATGTTATTTAATGTATACAGTTATTATTGACTTAAAAGAGCTGGCATAAGTTTAAATCAGTCATTTTTTTTTTACCTCTTGATGGCTTTAACATTATAAATCTCAAATGTGGGAAATGAGATACTGGCAACAAGCGAAGATTTATTTGTACCAAAGTGAGTTTGAACTTTGCTTCCCAGTTTTTTTGGAAAGCTGGGGCCATAAGCTGTGTGTCGTGTTTTAAGCTTTAAATAAGAGAATGCAGTGTTTAAAATGGTGAGTGTTATAGTTAATGCTTAGAGTGTTTATAACGTTTATTGCTGAATGAGAGAGTGTTGCTGTATGCAGTGTTCGCATGTGTGTTTTGGAGAAGTTATTTGTTTATGAATAGTAATGAGGTATGCACTCTTAACTATGTTTAAGTGTGTGGACGTCTATAATATCAAAACAGCTGTGTGAGAGTACACTCCCATCATGCTCATTCTACCAAGAATACAGTATTTGGCTCTCCATGTATTTGTTATGATGAAAAGTTTTTCTTCAGAAACGGTGATTAAATCACTACTAAATCACGAACACTAATCTGTGTTTGACATTATGTTTCCAGGTTGCTTATTTTTTAAAACATTAAAAAAAATTTCAGAAATACACATGGTGCAGGGCATTTAAAGTTCTCTAAAGCAGATGTATACAATCTAGTCCTTTTATAAAATTGTTGATGGAGCTATTGCTATGACTACAGAAATAATATTGGTATTATTAGAGTTGTGGACATGAATTGTTTTTTATGAAGAAGGGAGGTCACCAGCAGGGCTCCATACCCAGTGCTGACAGGGTTTATATTATTTTCCAGAAAAAAATACTTCAGAAAGAATGAGAGAAGGTAGGTGAGCTTGCTTTCATTGAATATCTCCACATTGCCACATTGATTTACTGCATGCGAGCTGAATCTGTTTAGATATAGCCTGCCTAACAAAAATGACGTAGACCAGGTGCACTGGCCAAAACATGCACACCTACCTCGAAAAGATCAAGCATTAATCTTACTCAGTATAAGAGAAAATGAAAACTGTTCTCAGGTGGCAAATACCACGTTTGTGAAGAGATAACAATGATAATGATGATAATAATAATGATAATAATAATGATAATGGCTGTAATGACATATTTCAACCACTAGATGTCAAAAAGGAGCCACATTTACTTTGAACTAACTGCTTTAAATTTGGAATATGTGTGCAAGAACAAGCACTGCAGATTTTCATACACCTAATAACTTTTCCTTTTTAATTTTTAATAGCATTCATCCACTCATTCACATGGATCATCACACACACACACACAGTCTCACCTGTAAACCTTGGAGTGTGCCAAGTATTGTATTAAAGTGCTGAGTCCAGCAGCTGTTACAGGATGTGTAGTGATGAAAAAAGAATAAGTGAGGTAACATTCAGATAAGTGGGGTAATAAGGCAGGTAAGTGATGCGCAAGAAGAAACTCTGGTCCGAGACTCTTCACAGAGAATGGAATGCTGAGTGTTACAATATATCATGTATGCTATATACCAGAATACTTAAGATGTGCAGTTGGAATATTTGTGTAAATTTTAAATATTCAAGAGAGTGATGGCTTATGGAAAGAAACTTCTCTGTATCCTGGATGTCCTGATCTTCATTTGGCCGAAGCGCCAGTCTGAGGGAAGGTGCTGAAACAGGTAATGGCCAGGGTGTGCTGAAATAATTAATTATTATAATATATTTGAATAATTATAATATTACAGACTCAGATTTGTTTACATTGGTGGTGACAGGAACCAGGGGATGTGATGCAAATATAGCCATTTTTTTTACATTCAGTGAGTGAATTTGTTTGTTTGAAAGGTTTTGAAAATCAATGGAATTCTCCTTTAAATATTCCAAAATTAATAGAAATAATACATACATCAATAAAAACAGAACTGGCTTGAAATAAACAAGTTGACTTGGGGGGGGGGGGGGGCAGCTAATTATGTTAAAATGTAAAACTGGTGGAAGGCTTGAAGTTGATAGGCAGTTGTTATGGTATTCCAGGTTGTTGTATTAAATTCACTACCTCTTTAAATTCGCTTAAACTGCAAATCCACTGTTACCCTAAATCCATTGCCTCTTGAAATCCACTGTTATCGGAAATCCAATGGCACCTTAAATCTCTAGCTATTTTACATTAATTGCTACTTTAAATCCAGTGCTTCCTTAAATCCAATGCTTCCTTAAATCCACTTTCACTTTAAATCTCCTGCTACCTTAAAAATAGTACTCCTTTAAATCCAGTGCCTCTTTAAATATACTTGAACCTTAATCACATTAGATCTCCTGCAACTTAAAGTCTATTGCTACTTCAAAGCCATTTGTAACTTAAATTCTATTCCACCTTAAATCTAGTAACAATTTACATTGCTGCCTTAAATCTAAAGTAATCTAAAGTACTCTAAATAAATTTAAAGTAGCACTGCAGAGAGGCTACAGGCTACAGCTTCCTTAAGGTGGCACTGAATTTAAGATGGAATTGCATTTAATGTAACAGTGAATTTAAGGTGGCAATGACTTTAAGGTATCAGTGAACTTAAGGTGGAAATGCATTTAAGAAA